>NC_137454.1:393177044-393777044 GCF_964235325.1 Thermobia domestica
AATTCCCAATACAATGGTCCAGTTTCCAGTTTCTTATTGACCGTGGCGAGGTTGCCATCTAACGAAGAAAACTCAAATCTCCACATTGTACCGCACCTCATTCCAATTGTAAAATACACTGGCAAATATTTGCTGTTTTTCTTGAGGCGTGGCCGATATTACCCAGGATGAATTTAAACAGTAAACATAGTTCCATAAATATCCCATCCTTTATTGATCATTTGCCACAGACCGCATGAAAATCGGACTTCAGTTAGAAATTCTAGATCCAAATGAAATCCGTGTTTTTTTTTTAATCGCTCTGTATTATTAAAGATGAAAACTGTGATAGTGACATATTAAAATACATAATGAGGAATTGAAATAAATAACTTCGATATACAACTACGAAAATCAGATAAAATTTAGGTTAATCAACGGATAGTGCAGCAAAGAAATTATGTGTTAGATTGTGAATGAATCTTTAACACTTAACAGATAGGCGAAAGGTATAAGCTTTTGATCAGAAAGAAATTCATCGGTATTTCTCTGCTCTTCTGTGTGTTGAAAGGGGTCGAAGCCGAGGGGTAAAGAGAGAAGAGCGCACCAAAAGGATTTGAAGAAGCGACCGATATCGGCTTTGGAGTCTGCAGATTTCAGAGCCGGGATCACAACCATAAATCCATCTTTGTGGATTGAGCTGCAGTGTTTGATCCCGTGTGCTCCTCTCTCCTCCGATGCTTTGTCCTTCAATGCCATCTCGCAGATCAATCTTTCTCTCTCTCTCTCTCTCTCTCCCTACAGGGTCTTCCTATTGATGACTGCAGCACTGACACAAACGAAAGGTGTCTCTGCCAGCCTCGTTACCCTTCCCACCACATTCCCGTCCCTTGAGAGAGCTGGGATTACTCAAAAAAAAAAAAAAAAAAAAATCAGCTGAATGACACAACTCAGCCACTTTCATCCCTTTGTAGGTTGGATTTCAAATACTTTTTTTTTTCTCTCGCACTGTTTCTGGTTGAATTCTGTTTCATATAACCTTAATACCAACTAAATTTAATAAATGACTATTTTATGATGATCCGTTTTCATCCTCTTTGTAATCTTCCATTATCGTCCATGATCCACAAAAATCTGATTAAATACATTTGAATAAGTTGTCAAATTAAATTGCTTCTGCCATATTTAATCTATTTTTATGAGTTTGTAATTAAGATCGTGAGTAGACTATAATTGTCATAGTCATAATTTTATTCTTGTCATAGACATCCAAGTCAAGTGTTTGAAGCTCCTTCGTAGCTACGCGGTTAGTGTACGCGCCTTTGGAGTGGGAGACCCGGGTTCGATCCCCGGCGGGAGCTTATGTGGTTCGGATTCCACGTCTCATATAGCCTCTCTGCTGAACAGGACCTTAAATTCAAAATCAACTCAAATCACCAATTCAAATGTTGTAGGTATGTAGTAATATGGATAGTTGGCTGTACGACCACAATTGGAGTTTTGGTATCGGTACAATCCAGGGGCACACCCACGAGGAATACCCCCCCCCCCCAAAAAAAAATCGTAACTCGGCATACATTTGTACACAATGTTAATACATTTATGCTTATTTATTAGAGAAAAAGTTGTAGACTACAGATTTGACCTTACTCTTCATCTGTACTATTTCTTTTCTGATAGAAACAACCTAATTTATATCATTTTTGTAAAGAATATACGTGCCAGTACTTTAATTTTTCCTGTAGAATAATACCCGTTCGATACTACATAAATATAGTGACTTGTATTACTGAACCTCCCCAAACCTCGGATCCCTCCCAACAAAAATGTCTGGATACGCGCCTGGTAGAGTCCATGCGGTCTAATTGGTTGAATATCGATCTTGCGGAAAGGGGGAGGGGGTGTTGTTAGACAGAGTCCGGACTGAATAGATAACTGGTTAATACATCGGGGATCTGAAATCAATTCTCGACTCATTACTATATTTTTCGCGTTTTGGATTGCGCAACTTCAAGCAGCAAATAATATGAAATAATATATTACACTGAAACACATGACACTTTTCTGACGTTCACTCCACGTCTTTCAACAAGAAAGAAAATGATCCAACTATAGTGATCTCTAGTGCGATTTTTAAACTAGTTGTCAGTCATCTTATGGTCTTATATTTGCATTCTCCCTCCCCCTCCAAAGAGAATAGTTACTTTTCAAGCTATATTTGTATTATTTACAGAAAACAAAACGCTTGGGATTCAGTTCCTATGTTACCAAACAGTACATTATGTCATGAAATAGTAATTACTTAAAAACAAACTTGATAAATTCTTGTAGGATATTGTTTTTACCTTCTACCACTATTTGTGCATAATTTGCACCAACCGTGATGGCAAAATTAAATTGCTCATCATATATTGTATGCTTTTGTCTCGATAAAGCAGCGCTTATTAGTTTCCCAATTCTTCGAATAACAGCCATAGTAATACTAACGCTTACACATTTTGGAATTTCTTCACTGTCAAAATCTTGATATAGGAGTGATTACAAGTTTTTCAATTCTTTGAAAGGCAATCTCAATATTGTAATAATTACGGCTTTTCGTTTCATTCAATATCAAGTTTTCAATAAGAATTGGTAAACTACCAGTATTATGAGTTCCCAATTCTTTGAATAGAGCAAGAGATTACATGTTTCTAATTCCTTGAATGACAGTCTTGGTATTGCACCGAAACCACTACAATTTTTCGCAACTCTTCAAATGATGTACTCTAGATATACCAATAATTCTTGTATTTTTTTTTAATTCTTTGGAATTCAGTCTAAACTATCAATAATTATAATTTTTCCAATTCTTTGAATGACAATCTCCTTATAGCAATGCTTACGAGTTTTTTTTCTCTTTTTTTTAATGAGAACAAAAATGTGATGCTCCAATAACAACTTGTACATCATCTACCTTGTTACTTCCAACCCAATTGCTGTCAGAACATTGTATTCTAATATAAGTACGGTATTGATTTATGTATTTGGTGTTTCAGGCTGAGCCAGCTCTGATGTATGACTCAGTCCACGTGTTCGCTCAGGGACTGACCGCCTTAGACCAAAGCTACACCCTGCGTCCAGTGAACCTCTCCTGTGACCTGGAGGAACCATGGGACGACGGCCTTAGTCTCTACAACTACATCAATGCTGTAAGTATGCAATAAACTTTGTAGATTGTGTCTCCATTTCTGTCAGCTACGTGACCAAAAACCTTGAATTAAGATTCTACTGCGCGGATGTGTAAGGCATTGTGCGATTCAACACCGCCGTATTTTGTTAGTGCGATTTATTCTCACGCACTCTTTCCTCTGAGTTCAATACGTGAAGTTCAGTTTGTCTCCAATAGTCATTTCCCACTCGCTGATGTGTGGTGTAGAAACGTGATTTTACAATTAGAGAAATAGTAGAGTGGAGAAGAGTGGAATACACAGGCGTTGCCCTGTGAACGCTTAGCCAAGTATCCACGAGTAGCATATGCCTGCAAAACCATCGTCTATGCTATTAATGATCTTTTTCGCCCTCACCACTGCTCTCTCTCTCTCTCTATATATATATATATATATACGCCACGTTTTTTGTCTGCTTCTCCTCTTCGGGTAATTTACACAGAAGCAGAGCAGCAAACTGTGACGTTGCAGAGCACTTAACTGCAAATGACGTCTCAAATATATATAAGAACAAGACAAAGTAGAGCATGTAACAAGTTCTCCGTACTTAGGTGGTTTTTTGAAGATACGAAATGCAAACGTGAAATGAAAGCAAAGAAAGAATTTCTATATAAGGTACCCGTATATGAAAGAGGAAGTCCTGACTGACTGAATGACTGATCAACCCCGGAGCCAAACCGCTTAAGCTAGAAACTTCAAATTTTGACAGAGGATAAGATTTGTAACATACGGTACCACTGAGGAAAAAGTTCGGAAGTTCAAAGGCAAAGAGAAAAATAGAAGTGGCAATTACTATATTAAAATGTTCATCCGTTTGAATCTCTGAAGGGTAGAGATATGAAATTTGATGTATGGATTTCTCATTTAAATTAATTAGATACGTGTTTCAGAATTATATATTGTATATGATCCAGAAAATAAAATCAGAGGGTGGGAAGAAAAGCTAGCGAGTATTCATGTTATTATAATCAGAGTCCATAACTCAGAATCTCTTAAGGTAAACGACATGTTTTCACTTCTAATAAAATTAACTAGCTGAACCTGTGCTGTTTACTTGGCTCATTGTTCTGTTATGACCATGAATCTCCTTCCCACTGTGCATGTCTCCTTACTCACACAGGTAAAGGACAGGAGACTCACAAAGGAAGTGAATTGCTGCGAAAACGAACTAAGCGCCACTTTCATACTTTTAAGAAAATTACGTTTAAAGGTTGATGTCCAGCATTAATGTAGCCGTAATCAAAAGTGAAATTATGTTTCCTTTTTTGGAAAGGTGTTGGTTTTCCTCTCTTTTCGATTGTGCAAAACGTTCTAATTCTTATCAGGAACCAATCGTCGCATTTACGTGGATTTTCAAAGTTTGGCGCTTAGTTCATTTTTGCATAACACGGTACATATGTAGAAGTAACACGATATTAAGTGGAAATATCTTTTGCTAATAAATCCATATCCGTCCGAGTACGCCTCATTGCGTCTCTTGAGGCCTTTGAATTTGCCAGCATGCAATAGGTTTTGTCATTCAGATTTAAGCAAAGCGCCTGCAATGTCCGTCGACCCGCCATACGTAACTTATCTACTGGTTGCCTAACGCCGTAGTTTCGTCCTGCAGCAATGTTAATCTTATGGGCTCAAAACGGGTCTTAATCTTGTGGACTTTCGAGATCTCATTGTCGAAAGGATTGGGGACAAACATATAAATCTAACATTTTAATATATAGATTAAAACACGCGTTTCATCGTGCGGCTGAATTGAAACTGATCTCCAGGCTATATTTTCGTAACAATAAATTTAGTTAACAACTTAATATTTTACCGCATTTATAAATGTGAAGGGTCCCTTCATTCCTAGCCGATTTCAATCCCAGCAATGGAGATGATTAAAAAGCCTCAAGCAAATATACACTCTATTGCATCAAAGTGGAAGAACTTTCTCGAAAAATTTTGTGGATATATTTTCATATCATATTATGTATATATAGAAAGTTAAAAGTTGGAGTAAATTTACCCCCTCCCCCACTTTATCCTCTTATCCTTGACCTATTTCAATCAAAAAATAGAGAAAATAATCGGGAATCCTTAACACGAGGATTTTAACCTATTACGGGAATAGTTATACGATAACAACTGAAAAAGTACAGGGTGTTTTAAAAAGAATGACCTGATTTTAAAAGTCCATATGTATTGATAAAAACAAACTACAAAAATGAGATAAATTGCAAAATACTCACAAAATCTTCAAGTTTTAGCTATGCTATTACAAATGTTCAATGTGTCCACCAGCAGTAACGCGAACAACATCTAGACGATAGCTAAATTCGTCATATTCTCTACACAAAGAAGCCTACCTGGACTCTTGCCTTTCCACAAGTATCCTGTCTCTTCAAATTGGCGATAGCAACGACTAATGCAGGGAAATCAATACCAAAACGCTGACGAAAGGAACACTGGAGTGAAATCACTGACTTAATCTTTGCAAGGGGGGAACGCGGTGGCTCAGCGGTAGAGAGTTCACCTCCGGGAGTTGGGGTCCCTGGTTCGATCCTAGCTCGCGCCGTGTGGACTTTGTGGTGGACAAACACCGTGCTCGTGGGTTTTCTCGGGGTTCTCCCGTTTCCTCCCACTTTCTTCATTCCACCATTTCATTCATTTTTCATTATCACCGTCTCCTTTAGCCTAACCGGCATAACCGTGGGACGTTAACTTAAAGATTTCATTTCATTTTTTAATCTTTGCAAACTGCAACACACAAAATACCTTCTTTTGAGCGGACGCCATCTTGACTGCAAACTGAAAAGTCGCATTAACGGCGATTTTTCTGAAACTCTAGGCCACACCCATTCAAACACCAATCATTTCCTTGCCGGCACGTCCCATGTTCCGTAATTGTTAACGTCCAAAATCAGGTCATTCCTTTTTGAAACACGGTGTATTTGGCTATTGCATTATATACAGTAATTTGCCAACTACCTTGTAGGTGGTTTCACTCCCTCCACGGCCACCATTTTCTTACCATCTTATTTTTGACCGATTTCAATACCAATTAATAGGTTTGTTTCCTAACACCGTAGGTAATAGTTCAAGTTTAACTAAAATCGGGTTTTTATGAAAGTTACCATTAAACAGACAAACACATATAACGTTCCATTGAATTGTAGAGACTCGTTTTTCGTCCTTTCAATTGCTTTGGTAGAATAGAAGAAAAATAATATCATTTTTTAAGATTTTCTGTTTTTTTCTTTTCTTTTTTTCTTTCTTTCTTTTTTCTTTTCTTTTCTTTTCTTTTTTTCTTTTTTTTTTTTTTTTTTGAAATTTTAAGATGACATTAAGAACAAATAATCTTGTTTGATAAAAACGATCTGGAGGAAACACTGTATAATATTCTTAAAAACGAAAAAAGTTTAGGAACTTCCTGTTTCCTTAGTAAATATTCATTTTGCGTTTTCACTTAATTACTTGGAGATGCTTTCCAACTTCCGAAATGAATTTGAAGGGAAAGTTCTAATCGAAACTCATTGATTGAACAGACGACGGAAGATATTGACTAACTTTCATTGCGAAGAAAGAACAGAATCAATAAATAGTTGGAAACTCTGTCGAGAGAAGAGAATTCAAATTATTCATGGAAATCAAAGCTGAATATCAATAATATTGACAAAATACATTCAATATTAAAAAAGGAACATTTTTTATTTTTATTTTGTCAGTATGAACGAAATGGAGTGACGTCCTAACTTTTCTCTAGTTACAGTTCTACAAAGTTTGAGCTTTTTTAATAGGCCAACTGTCGAGGAATTGTGTTTTTAAAGAAACTTTTAAAATACACCTGCTCAATGTATTCTTCGTTCCACCTTACTTCTAAACGATCATAAATAAAGTCGTGTAAAACTACACAAATCTGATTTGCTGCTGAGTTACTGACCCATGTATTACCGCGAACAAAACTGCATTCACAGTTCCAATTTTTCATAACTTTTGATGTTAGACAACCAACAATACAGTGAGAATTGCTAGGTTGAGAACTAAGTAAGGTGTTCTACAAGTGCTCTAGTTTGTTTAAAATATTCCAGTGTAGTAAACTGCATAAAAGTAGAATAAAATCCAAAGCCTTAGCAATGAATAAAAGATCGGGAAGAATACATAGTCTTGCTGTACTGTTATGCGGGGTTACAACCACAGTTAATTATCTCAATTATAAGTTCTTTCTAAATTAATGTGGGGATAGCACCTCGCATGGCGAGAGAGAATGTACATAGGGATCCGAATAGTACAGCGCTTAACTAATTATCAGGGACGAGTGAAATGAAATGCATGTTTTCTAATGAAAAAGGTTACAGAGACGTAAAGGTTAGGGAAGGAAAAGTTTTACTGTACCTCAGCCATACCGATGTGATTAGCTTCTTTCAATGCCGGGTGATGCCTTGTCCTCCAATCAGTTAAATCAAGAACCTCTCGTCTTAAGGACAGCGGCTCCCAGATGTTCTGGTCTCTTTGGAATGACATCACTGTCATGAAATGGATGGTGAGAGCTCAGGCGTATCAACCGTCTTCCAATCGCAGTCAAGACGGCTCTTTAGAAGAGCAGTCCAAAAGTGTGTTCCTAACGACTTCTGCCACACTTCTTACCTCGAGGGTTCCGTGTCTCCTGGTTTTGTTCCATTTTCCTGCTTTTGTTTTTTTCCTGGTCCTTAGCACGTGGGTGATTAGCTCATCAAAGTTATCTTGGTTAATGGAGAAGTCTATGAATTGCTGAAACGGTGTGGCTCAGTTTGTTTTGAGGAAATTACAGATACTAGGAAGAGAATGGTAAGCATGAATTTGTAATAGGATGAGGCGTCAACATAAGGAAGTCTCTTCTTTATTATTAAATGATTATAATTTCTGGTTTGTAGGATACAAAGAACATATAGAGAGAATTCAAAATAGACGCTAAGCCTGCTATCCTCTACAATAGTTTAGTATCTACAGAGTGATTGATATGAAAAAGTTACAAAGTTATCTTATTTAACCTTAGACATACCAAGAAAAATCAATGTTGTTCGAACTTTTATTTTGTAAAAGAATGGAAGTATGAATGCATTTTGTTCGCGTAATATATATTCATATAAAATATATTATCACTAGAAATATAATTTTACTATACCTGTAAAACAACATAAAAGATACTATAATTAAATACAGTTACGAAGACAGACATTACGATATAATGTGTAAGACGTATGGCGGTAGAGCATAATGAGCAGGGCTGGAAATTTTAGGGGCAATTTTCAGAAGAAAAAGAAAGGTGATAAAATAAGGCAAGAAAAAGGATAAAAAGGTACTATTTTCTTCAACTATATTGATAACTACCCTTTAATCTAATTGAAAAAATTAACGTACCTCTCTCTCTTTATCTCTTTCTTTATTTCTTTCTTTCTCTCTCTCTTTCTCTCTCTCTCTCTCTCTCTCTCTCTTTCTCTCTCTCTGTGTGTGTGTGGTGTGTGTGCCATTCACTCTTATATATAATGACTATACTTGCAGAAACAACTTGTAAAGAACTAAACGGTAATATATAAATTGTCTTAACACGATTTAAATGTCGTTTTTGAATTAACACGATTTATATATTGTTTCTGTCTTAACACTGTTTAAATATCGTTTCCGTCTTAACACTATTGAAATGTTATTTCTGTCTTACACTGTTTAAATGCCATTTCTGTGCCCATATCCTCATTAGATACATCGTAAGTTCAGATCGTTTTGAATACTTCTAGGGTAGTACCTATTAACCACTGCCAGGATACATTCTAGATATTTTTTGGTTACTGATAGAACATTTTTGGACATGTTACACAATTTCCAAAAGTCGTTTCTAAAAGATATCAAAATCATATTTACAAACTGATTTGTTTGTCAGTGTAAGCATTTTTCTATTCAGAAGCAAAACGTCTTTGTAGATCCAGAAGCTTATACATGTGTTGTTCCAAATTCTGAATAGCAGTCATCATAACCAAGGAGATAAAAATAGTTCTATCTGCAAATCATGAAATTGCATTTGCATTTCGATCCAGACAAAGCACAAACCACTTAATATTGTCAAAATTTTCGCACAAGAAACCTCATACTTAATCCACAATAACTAGGAAATTTGGAGTAAAATTTTTAAGAGTAACAATAAATAGAGGGATGAGATTAGGGGCAGATTGAGGGAATGGATGGATGGAAAAAGGAGAAGGTGCTGGAAAATTATCTGTGTTCGCAACTGGAAGTAACATTTGACACCTTCGTACTACAAGTTTTTACTCTAAAAGAAAACCTGCACGCATAAATTTCCTAACTCTAGTAATAAGATTACTGTATAACTATTCATGTGATTTGTTCGTTTTTAAAAACTAGATAATGCATGTCATTGGACAGTGACTAATGATAGAACCAATATAATTAAACTTAAATTTTGTTCACATTTAAAGCACTATCGTGCATACCGTATATCGTACCCATCGTAAACTTTAAAACTAAAATAACGTTTTTCCTATATAATTATTATATTAATGAATTCAAAAACAGATGGAGCTAGTTACAATTACAGTTATTATAATGTTTTACTGTCGCTATCTATTATTGAATTAGTTGAACTATTTCAAGAGCTGGAATTAACTAACAGTTTCCAAACTCTTTAATGTATTAGTTTTATTAATATATAAACTTTTATGTTAATAGTTTGAATAATTGTGGATTGTTTTTATTCTGAAGGCGACGACGCACGGCTTGACGGGAAATATAGAGTTCAACGAAGGGAAGCGCAGCAACTTCAAAGTGGACCTTCTGAAGCTGAAACGAGAGGAACTGAAGAAAGTTGGCGAGTGGACGTCCAGCGGAGGAATCAACATCACAGATGACGAGGCCTTCTACGAAACAACCGTCACCAACATCACACTCATCGTCATGACACGAGAGGTAAGTTTATTTCACTTTTCTTAACATTTAAAATATTGTGTATACTGTAATTCTGATTGTCTGTAACAGAGATGTAGTGGGACAGTGGTTCAAGTAGGTCAAGGTTTGTGAGTGGGTCGGTGAATGATGGGTCAACAGGACGTGACCCACTGCGACCCATAACCCACTGTAACCCACTGTGACCCACCGATTCATCATGATCCACTCTGACCCACCGACCCACACTGTTCAGTTCATTCTAGACAACATCTAAACACTGGTGAATTTGTCTACGTTTTACTTTCAAGACCTCCGTTTTTCTTCCTTTTTTTCATTTATTTCTATTTATTTACCTGAGATGAGTATATCTAAGTGAAAAAGAACTTCAGGCACTTTCGGATATAGATATTTGTCATTGTAATACCAACAACAGAACTTACTACTTGGCTTTTGAGACAGTGTTTTTTTTTTTTTTTTTTTTTTTTACGTTGGTCTACTTCAACCTGATTTAAGACTTTCAAATTTCATCCTATTTTCCACTAAAAAGTATATGTAATTCAACAAGGAAATAATTATATATAATAATTAATTTGAAATTCATCATAATATATCCCATTATAAATATTTTACCATTTTATATGGTAAAGGTCAGATCCACAGATATTGTAATAGAGCGATCCTTGAGTGATTGACTGTAGAAATTCAAACTTCAATTAGCGATTTCATAGCCTTGTTTTATTACAACCAGAAGTTATAAAAATCTACTATTACTTCATTTTTTATGATTGATCTCTACTTTACAAAATCGGTGAGAAAAACGAAGGATTGCTTTTAGAGTTGGATTCAGCTTCCGAGAACAGGTTCCATTTCCCTGACTTATTCCTCTGTTGCAACCAGGAGTTATGAATCTAGTATTTCGGGATTCAAAATTTAATTCGGTTAGTTTAGAAGCCTACATATCTCACTTCTTTTTCCAAAGACAATTTCCTCGATCAGCTCACAATGTCTTTTCGAATTGTTTACACTGATTACATCAACCAGACTGTGGAGTCACAGAATATGGAGTTGGAACTCAGTGATCACATGGTTACGGTAGTATCTGGAATCATACAACCTGAATCCCAAAATATGCCCACATTGTATGCCCCATAGCAATTCCCCAAATACTACCTCACCTCAACTCCCATCTTTATTTAAATTTCCTTCAACATGCCAGGATTCACAGAAGTTTCACCGATTACACTTTCCTCTAAATCCAGAAACTTCACAGAATATACTTAAGATTCTAAATATTCTAATTTCACGTCCCATGATTGATCCCTTTAGTTTAAGGGAGACAATAATTAACTTTTCTGCGCCTGCCGGGGATTTGAACGAAATCGTAGCTCTCACATTGGGGACCCTGTTAACCCTCTAATTTATCACAGAGTCGT
This sequence comes from Thermobia domestica, assembly GCF_964235325.1. Classification (NCBI taxonomy): domain Eukaryota; kingdom Metazoa; phylum Arthropoda; class Insecta; order Zygentoma; family Lepismatidae; genus Thermobia; species Thermobia domestica. Next base: position 393,188,575 of record NC_137454.1, read on the forward strand.
AACTGATACATTATTGGAAAGCATATGGAACATTGATTCCAACATTGATGTTAACTTTGTGCAATTCCCGCCCTATTGGAGAAAAAAAAGAAAAAGAAGAAAAGAAACAAAAAGTCCTAAAAATATTAAAAAGCAGAATTTGGGGGCCCAGGAAACCCTTGCAGTCACCCTCCTCGCTCCCCCCAGCACCACGATAGTAGCACATTATATTCACAATTTTTGCTGCACACATCATGGACAAAAAAAAATATGCTTCTAGACCAATTCAGTGAAGAGATGTATTGTCTTGTATGGAACTGGCCTAAAATTAACCTAATTTATGTGAAAACACTAAGACTCAAAACATTGGCCAACTTAGATACTGTGGGAGAAAACAGAAGTACCTCGAGAAAACCCACGGCCACGATGTTGTCCACCACAAACTTACTTAAGATTTCAAAATTCCTTGCAAGTGAAGTTCATTAGTTTCAGATTAATTGGTATCTTTACCCTTTTCAGGTTCTCTTTTCCTGAAAACAGTATCCTTCTATAATAAGAAAATTACAGAACCATCAACTTCTGACTTTATAGCTACCAAATTCATTGGCTAGTGTTTAGTGCTTTTCCTTCGCGACTGGGAGATTCCGGGTACGAGTGTTGCTTGCTGAAGTTTTTTGCTTGCTGAAGACATTTTTACCGATTTATTTTGTCGTTTTCTTCCAACTCGAAACAGAATATCGTAATGGGTGCTCATAAACATTACTGAATTTGAGAATATCTGCAGTGGGTTCTTGCTCTCGTGATCTCGATGTGATATTGAAGTAAGACAAATCATATTGATGTTAGTTTCTTGTATTGGGTTTGTAGTAGGAGCGTAGCGACAGTTTTCGAACAAAATTCAATAAATCTCGGCCGCATAGAAACAGTATTTGCCGCTTGTGTCAAGTAGTTTAAATCCAGTGGCCGTTTTGTGCGCCAAAATCTGACTTTATCAAGTATTGAATTGGAGTGCACAAAACGCAACGATGTCCCAACACTGATGTGGCCACCAAGAGAACCAGATTTAGCGGTCTTTTTGTTGATACATCAATGGTTAATTGTGTTTGCTTCCAGGGGCCGCGGTGGCTCAGTGGTAGAGCGTTCACCTCTGGTGCTTGGGGTCCCGGGTTCGATCCCAGCCCCCGCCAAGTGAACTTTGTGGTGGACAAACACCGTGTGCGTGGGTTTTCTCGGGGTTCTCCCGTTTCCTCCCACTTTCTTCATTCCACCATTTCACTCATTTCTCATTATCACCGTCTCCTTTAGCCTAACCGGCATAAACGTGGGACGTTAAACTTAAAGATTTCATTTCATTTCATGCGTTTGCTTCCTATGCTACTTGACAAACTAGATTAGTGCGTATCTGAAGCAGTGGATTCGCTTTTCAAGAATATTCTGAAGTGTGTCTGGCCAGAACTTGTGCATCTTTTTGATGTCTTCTTGCCACCAATAGCTCCAACATCGAACTCTTGTAATGATAAGGTGAGAGAGTTAGATATTTTGTTTCATGACATTATAATTTTAGTGTGTCATGTCATATAGAAATAAATTCGATGTTATTTTGCACCATCACTTTTGAATCATCCTATATGCGTAGGCGGAACAGTACATATGATTTCACATGAGAATAATGTTTGTTGAAACAGCCGCTGGAAGGTTCAAAGTTCAACACTGTCCGATTGCCTTCTCTGTTTTGATTTTTGAGTTTTTTTTTTCGTCCTTGTGCAATACGAGGTTATGAAGAATAGGCTCAACTATTAGGCTGGCCATACATTGAACACAGGCAGAATAGCCAACACAAGCATATAGATTCAAAGATAGGCAGGATAGGATGTGGAAAGAAAGAGCTGAGTCAATTGATAGTGTATGTGAATCACAGTGTTGGAGATGTTTTTGTATAACACGTGCTCGAGTGAATACGTGGTATGAAGTTTTGTTGCATTGTTCACAGTATTGTATCTAAGGTCGGCTGTCCTGGCCTCTCGTTAAGGTGAGTTTCGAACTACGACCAATTTGAATCTGCTACAGTTCGTCGATGGTGCAGACTGCCATGCAGAATAGCCCTTACAGTATAGGCCGTTACCCACCTCACTATCTAGCCTTCAAGAGCTCTGCCTTACAGGATTATCACCCATTCTAGTTTTGTCTTGTCTTGTAACGACAGCTGTGGTTTTAAAAGGAAGTTCACTGCCTTCTTAACCAAGTCGACTATTGTACTAGAAATTGTTATAAGGTTGATAAATTGTATTAAACAAGGAAATTGTTTGCACTAAGAAACATGGCCACGACAGGAGCCGTAATCAAAATGGCGAGGGCATAACTCTAAAATCGCCCCTGTTAAATGATGTTGTTATAAAGTTCAATCCATTGTAGACAATAAAAGTAGTGACTCCAGGAGTGTATATACACTAGAAAGATTGAAGCCATAATGAAATAAAGCAAAGAACACCATTTCTATTAAACGAAAACATAGTACGAAACGAAAGCTCGAGAAAAACAACCGAACCCTGACGTGATGTGGGTTCGAAATCTGCATTCCAGTCCTTCCTTATTATTGTAAATTTATCTAAAAATTACATAAAAATGAAAGTGACTATCAACATAGATGAGGTTCGGGCCTGGGATATTTTTTATCATTTCGCTTTGAAAGTACATCTTGAGAGAGGAGGATATATATATCAGGGATGCAAATAACCACTCGTCCGGGGCGAGTGGTTTATTTATGCGGGCGAGTATTTAATATCATACTGAAGGAAAGTAAACGATTTCTATTGTGGGATGTGGGGGCTAGTAGCTTTTTTCTTGGGCCAGTAGAAGTTTGTTGTTTATTTGCATTCCTGATATACAAGGTCTGTATGATAAGTAATGAGACTCGCCGCGCCGCGGCGCGCGTGTCGCTGGAGCGGGTTTGTCGGTGATGGAGGATGTAGGGGGGGGTCCGAGCAAAGCAACGCACCGCGCGTCAGTTGGCTCCGAGCCTTAGTGGAGCGCGGACAAGCCTTGGACAAAGCCCTTGTGAACATTCTTGTCACGGCGGAAAATCAACAAACATGGAGGGTTCCATCGAACAGCGTTATGCGATCAAATTTTGCGTTCGCCTGGGGAAAACGGCTACTCAGACGCTTTCTCTCATCACGGAGGCCTACAAAGAGGAAGCCCTATCCAAAGCCCAGGTGTTTCGTTGGCACAGTGCGTTCCGGAACGGCCGGGAAAGCGTTGAGGATCTGGAGAGGGCTGGACGCCCGACAACAGTGACTACGGACGAAACTGTGGCAAAAGTGAGGGATCTCCTGAACTCAGACCGTCGATTATCGTTGAGATTGATTGCTGATGAACTCGATATGAACCACACAACAGTGCACAAGATTGTGACGGAACAATTGGGAATGAGAAAAATCTGTGCGAAACTGGTGCCGCGAGTGTTGACTGACGAACAAAAGCAACGACGTGTTGATTGTTGTCAGGAACTGTTGAACCTCATGAACAGTGACCCTAACTTTGAAGATGACGTCATAACAGGTGACGAGTCGTGGGTGTTCCAGTACGACCCTGAAACGAAACGTCAAAGCGTGGAGTGGCACACTCCTGAGTCCCCGCGCCCCAAGAAGGCCAGAATGTCGAAGTCAAAGGTGAAAACAATGTTGATTGTTTTTTTTGACAATGTGGGGGTGGTCCACAAGGAGTTTGTACCCCAAGGACAAGCCGTCAACGCCGCCTTCTACAAACAAGTCCTTGAGAGACTGCACAGGAGCGTCAAGCGGAAAAGACCGGCGATCGCTAGCCGGTGGAAGTTGCATCACGACAATGCCCCTGCCCACACCGCCTTCTTAGTGACCTCCTTTTTGACCCGGATTGGGGTGGAAGTCCTTCCACAACCACCCTACAGCCCAGATGTGAGCCCGGCCGACTTCTTCCTCTTCCCGAAGCTGAAGCCACGCTTGAAAGGAACCCGTTTTGCAGACGTCACAGCCATCCAAGCAGCCGTGACCACATTTCTAAAGGACATGCCGGCTGCTGACTTCCAGGGGGCGTTTGCAGCGTGGAAACATCGATTGCAGAAGTGCATCGACGCAAGAGGAGAGTACTTCGAAAGCTTTTAAGTCCCTGTACAGATCAGATCAATAAAACAATGTTTCCAGACCTGGTCTCATTACTTATCATACAAACCCCGGGATTTTCTGAGGGGGGTGCACCAAATAACTGCCAGTACATTTGAATTAAATTTAAGGTTTTAAATGCCTTTAGACATCTGTGGTGTGATTGAGGAATTACCCTGGCAATGCTAAATGTCTGCTCCCCATGAATCCTTTTCGTTCAACCTTCAGAAAATTGACTGAAACTATTGATTTTGCAAAACTCACTGCTAGCTTCTCACTTTAGGTAGTGTATATTTACAAACGACCGATATTACTGTTGAATCCATAATTTTCAGTATCGCTGAGATGAACAGTGACATTCCCGATGCCATTTAAATTTAAATTCAGTCCAGCAACTTGGCGAAAGGAAAGGCAAAGATATATAAAAACGATCGAAAATGACCGATATTAGTGTCGAATCCATAGTTTTCGGGATCGCTGAGACGAACAGTAACACTTCCGATGCCGTTTAAATCCAAATCCAGCCCCCATTAGTACTTCTAATAGGGCAAGGTGACACGTAATAATAATCGAAAATGACCGATATTAGGCTCGAATTCATAGTTTGTAGGGTCCCTATGTTGATTGGTGACAGCTTTGATGCCCGTTATGTCGAAAATGAAATATATTCTGCCCGTGCGAAGAACGGGAATTCTGCTAATTGTTGATAAATTGGCCTGTTTTGCTATAACTGAAAGTTTGTTTCATAAATTAACCAAATGCTCGAAAGCGTGTTTAAAATTTCTGATAAAACACTTCTAGCCACTTCTAAGGTCAAGAAAATCCATTAATCGCATTTATTTAATATGTTTTTAATGGCAGTAGTTGTTCCTCACAAATAGTTTTATATCTCTTTCGTGTGTATTTGTTATCCCCACTTTTATGGAACGGAATACTTCTGACAAATCCAAGAACATTGCAGAACTTCTTAGCAACGCTGATAGCTTCATTAAGCCAGACAATCGGAAAAGCTGCCTCGAATAGCCTCTTCCAGAGTGACCGGACGTCTTGTATAAGCTTCCCTCCTCCTCGTTTGTTCCACACAAAGAAAGAATGAGAGAAACAGACGCCCAGTGGCGGAGTGGAAGGGGCATCCCAAATGAGGAAGAGCTCCTTCTTCTGTTCTGTTAAGGATGAAGTGAAAATTCTTTAATTACTGTCGTTTTCTGACTTCTTCCGGCAAAACAAAGATAAATGGACGAGAAAGATAAAATTAATGTCGACTACAAACTTCCATTTTCTTTTCTCATCACCAAAAAGAAAAGATTTTCTTCTTTTTTTTTAAAAAAAAAGAAAGAAAAGAAAAATGAAAAACTAAATATATTCGTATATAAGAAGAAAACTTAACAGGATTTTTCTCTAAATCAACTAAGTACGTTTCAAATTCATTCCGATTATGTTTCAAGTTTAAAAATTAATCATACGTATTTGAAATGATAGTATATAACAGTAAAAGTGTTATGAAATACAGTTCCAAACATGGCAACAATAATACGTATATGTTGTTTAGGACAATGGTCTCGAACGTAAGATACCATTTCTTGGTGGCCAGACCTGCACATTTATGCTGTTACTAGGTCTATATAATAAGCAGGGAAACTATCAATTATAGACGTGTATTTGTGATATACAACGAAGAAATCGACATGAGCCTGTTGGTTCAAGAGTTATTAAGTTTTATTCGTTTTCATATATTTAGCCTCCTCCCCCTCCCCTCCCCTAAGTTCTAATATCAAAATGAAATAATAAAAATCTTCTCAGGTTCGAACTTCATCTATGTTGAAAATTTGATTGAGATTGATCGGGTGTATCGAGAGTTATTAACTCACGAACATGGTCACTTTTATTTTTATATTTATTGATTTTTGTATATCTTCCCCTCCTCCCCATTCCCTACGTTGTTCCGTCAAAGTGAAAGGGTAAAATCCATCCCAGACACGAACGCCATCTATATTGAAAATTTGATCGAGATTGGTCGCTTGATTCAAGAGTTATTAAGTTTTATTTATTTTCTTATTATTCCCCATCTTCCCTCTCCCCTGAGTTCTACCATCAAAGTGAATATATTAATGCCACATTGACTTGATCCCTAGTCTTCCGTTGCAAGCGCTGCTATCGGCTGAAGGAATTCCACTCGCTTTCCCTCGCTTAGCAACAGATGAACCCTTATTGGCTCAACGCGTGGGTGTGTGAGGGTGTGAGCTTTAGTTCGCATTTTTGCCACGGCTCAAGACATTTTGGCAGCATAATAGCTAAATTCGCTTCCAGGCCAGAGCTGCATCTACGTCAAAAATTTGGTCGAGATCGGTCGGGTAGTTCAAGAGATTAAGAGTCACAAACATAGTCACTTTCAATTTGGATCTGAAGTTTTTTGTTCACAGACACCGCTATTAATATATAAATAAGTTTTGGGGGTTGCTAAAGTTAGTTTTATCGGACTGTGGACCTTAATATTTTTTTTTTTTAAAAAATCCAACTTATGTTCACATTTAATAACTATAATAGGGCCTATGTGGTGAACCAATTAGTTGTGTATGTCTCAACAAAAATGATTCCAAATTTTTGACCTACTACATAGTGATGCTAATTTAGTCTATATTTGCCTAATCTAGCCTATTTGGAGAGGCATTTATCCATAGAAATCTACGAAATGCTTATAGCCTTAAATATAGCTTATTTTATGAAGCTCTCTTGCCATTTTTTACCTTTATTATTAGCCGTTAAATTAATTCTAAAAATATTTTTTCTTTGAAAATAAAGTGTATTTTTTTTTAAAAAAATTAGCGTATTTGTTTAATGACAGCCATATTAATTGATTTCTCTAAACAAAAGATGTTTTATTTCCCAACAAACACTTGTTTTACATTCTTCTTCTCTCTCTCCCCATCCACAGATTTACAACTACTTAGTACTTATTGACTCAGAAAAATTTTTAATGTCGCTTCAGTAACGGCCCTGTTTGCTACTTGTTAATTATGTTAATTTTCGCATTTCATTGGAAGAATGAGAATTTTCTAATACAAATTTACTAACCTGTTCGATTCTTCAAGCCACAAAGATTGTATTCATTTATTAAAGGAAATAAATGTGATATCTAATTAGCTCCAAAACTCTCAATGCATTCAAGATGATTCATGTGGATGTACGGAGAAATAAGAAGTGTTTATAAGAGCTATGACCTGCTGAAAGAAGTACTACTTAAAATGGCGACAATGGCAATCTACACCAACACAACCAATCCACAATCCAAACGATGGTGCATCCAGTTCCAGTTCCTCGGTTACCTGTGACGTCATCGATGATGACTTACTGCGAATTAACTGATAATATGGCTGTTGACTTTCACAAAAGAGATGAGTTGTTGATGGATTTTACTGTAATTTAAGGTCACGTATGTTGCTTGTTAGTCTTCAGCGAATATAATTTACCATTTCACATTTCACTATAACTCACTTATAATCCTACACACAAGAAAGGAATTTTAATATTAAAACGGTTCTTAAAATTATGTTATTGAGCCAATAAATAAAACGAAGCTACGTTGCAATTATTTCATTTATTTATATCCGGTTGTCCTGACAACCTCTTATCCACAATCCTATTATTTAAAAGCTATGACAACATATGAATATCTTCTTTATATCGATATTATATCTAACTAACTTCTTTTTCTTCTTGAAATAACATAGTTTAGTACATATATAAAAATACTTATACAATACTTATACGCCCAAAATTTACAAGTGATAACAATGTACAAATAGACAACAACGTACCGTTGTATATTATGGTGCCCGACGGACTTTTCTTTTTATTTATTTACTCAAATAAAAAGAAAAAGAATTCTGGACCATTGACTTTTGCATATAAATCATTCGAGTTTTCGAATGCACCTCGTATACTTGAAAATTACAATTCATATAAATATACATGTATCTCATATTTAATTTTATAATAATATTATTATCATATTTATTTTAAACGTTATCATCATCTTCATTTATTTATACATTTCAACGACGATAAGGCACATTCGAAATTTGATTTACAAGTTGTTTGATTTTTAAGTCCTTTTTCGGGTCCATTAAATGCTTGTTACAAATTAATAATTATTTATTTAGGCATCATGAAGAAGATTTTGAAAAAGATGTATATGACATTCACATAGTTGTTCTTTGAACACATGATCGAATATAAGATATAGTTAAACAAAATATATACACCGTATTAAGATTGAAATATGATAATGATCAGAACATAACATAATAATTAACGTCTTATTAACATCATAACATGAATAATGTGATTGATATTGCATTTTGACAATCATAAGAAAACACATAAATAGTATGAAACACAAATATGAAGTAACACACATAACATTAAGGCATTTGTAGACATAATTTGAGAAATTACTATTATAGATATAAACTCTCGCCGTGCAAAAGGTTTTTAAAAAAACAAAATTTTTTTCAGTGGTATCTATAGTTACTTTTATATCATCGTCAAATCTCCAAAAACAATTAACAATTTGTAAGTATTGATAAACGGCATTTGTATCTAAGGTTTTTAAATCAGTCTCATAATCAGAAAGTTGATTGGAAGTATCTAACACTGACTTGATTTTGTCATAGGTAAGCGTTGATTGTTATTCCTGCTGAAATTCCGGTTATTATTTCTAAAATTCCTGTTTACGTTTCTACAATTCGGTTGGGTCTGATTACCGGTAACATTACGATCGTTTATTCTGCTATTGAAACAATAAGAATTGGAAGCAAGGTTACTAGAAGGAAAGGTTGGTCTATAAGCTCAGACGCTTCGCTCTCTGTTATGCGTGACGTCACCAGCGAGGAGAAGTCATAGGTTTAGTGGCGTAAGAAGCAGGCAGAATATGTCTTCTTTCTTTCTTTATGCATAACATTTACGCTGTCAGAACATCCTCCTACACACAAAACTACGAATAAATAAATAAATAAGTAATCCAGCTCTAAATAGAACTTCTTAATGCAGTTAATATCATAGAAACTTAACAATGTACCTATATTGTATGATCATTAATTTATTGTTTGATGAGAGATAATTCTTGAATTATAATTACATTTTAAATTTATTTATATCTGAAATGTTACTGTGAATGTATTTATGCAAAGTTCCAGATAATATGTGTTTTACCAGGGTAATTTCTGAAATTTCCGAGCTCTGGAGTTAAATTAATTGCGAAACGAATCAAAGGTGTGTTCCGCACCTAGCATAAATAGATTACTTTGTGAGTACTGTTAGGCCTAGGAATATTTAAATAAATATTTAAAACAATGGGTAATAATAATAATAATAATAATAATAATAATAATAATAATAATAATAATAATAATAATAATAAATTATCAATGCATTTTATTTTGTTCAATATACGGCACTCAAGCTTAAAGTTTAAAATTGGCAATTCATATCTGCTCCATATGAATGTTAAAACGGGACCATCCGTCTTAAATATCATGCCGACTATCCACCACAGGTTATGTTTAATGTACCCATTGTTGACGCTATAATTGCACTTCGTGACACCAATAGTATACAGTCCGGAAAAATGGATTCGGTTTATATCTAAATACTTTGCATGCTAACTAGCAGGCCAATCGCCAGCCCGAAAATGTAGGGAGGCCGGTAGAAGTTAGGGGGGCTCGATCCAACCATGTGATAGTTCATTTGAAAGCCTACCGTGAAAATTTTAGGGAGACCAGTAAAACTTTAGAGGGGCGTCTCCCCCGAGACACCACGTGGATACGAGCCTGCTAACAAGACAAGAAATGAGGTTTTCTCGTCTTGTAGTGACTTGATTTTCGAACAAAACCTTTTTGGCTCGCCTTGTAGTTTTTCTAACCTCTTGTATGAATTTGTGCACAAAATGTATGTCCTGACTTAATATTTTCTATTAGTGGTTATGTGAATCCATCCGAGTAACGAGAGATCCACGAAGGATAACCCACTTTGTGAAAATGTATAGTCCTGTAAGTGAAAAGAACATGCTGTTTCGGATATATAGACAGTATTAAAAAAAAAAACAAATAAAGTGCGTATCATCAGAGCTTTATTCACGTCATCTTTATGCGCTCTTTTCTTTTTTACTTATAAGATACTCTATTTGCGTAGGAGTGAAAATAATTTCTGTGATTTGATTAACACCATGTTTTACTTTATCATTAAGATTATTCTTTTCAGAGTTCATTTCTTTACTCTTCTTATTTATGGTACAACGCAACACAGCATTTCTAACTTTGAGATTAATAATTTGCATTTTGAGATTTTTGTTCGACTGTTCCATAATTACTAATTTTGTTTTTATTTGTTCCATTTCAATATTAAAATCTCTAAATTCTGTTTGTTCACTAATCTAATTTTCTCTTTTTCGGAGAAAGTGTAGACACGTTTTTCAGAGCCCGTTTTCTGACTTCTCGTGATTCATATCTTATTGTTCTATCAGGTGGAACACTTGGAGATGAAAGACAACCTTCAACATAACTTTTTTCATTTTGTGCAGTAATTGGAATTTGAATGCCTAGTTGGACTGAGGGAACTACATTTGGTTTCAGAATTTTCTTGGAAAATTCTGGTAAACAATACCTGTATCTTTTATCTTTTTTATTAAGACTCTTTCACGTTGCTACAGCACTAGAATTCACAAACACACATGCACACTAACAAAAAACACTATACACGAAAGGAAAGGCACAAATACACGTAATAATAAATATGTACACAAGTACTCAAGTCCAGCACACACTCTTGCAATATTGCATGTTGTGCAGCCAAGCCCAGGTAAAGTAATTTTCCGAGATATTGACTTTTTCTTTACTAAATAATATTCGTCCACGTACTCAAAAACGTACAATAGAAAGATGTTTCCACAAAAATTTGCCACGGGAAAAGAAAACAACATAATTCAACACAGCAAAAACCCAAACTAAATAAATATAAAACGAATTGTTTGCGGTCTTACTAGCAACTCTTCGCGCGCCAAGCAGACGACAAGATCGAAGTTCCTCGCTGGTGACGTCACTGTGAAGAGAGCGTAAAAGTAGAGGCTCTGGACATAGGTTAAGAGCACCCCCTGATTGGAAGTATTTCCTGGTTGTATACTTAAATTACGCACTGGAGCATATTGTATGTGATTACGACCAGAATTGCCTTGACCTCTGTCTTGTCCTCTATTACCATTATGTATTACAGATTGACTTTCATAATTTTGGACGAGCATTATCAGATGGTTAAAATTGATACATTGCACTGACATTAGTAGCTGTTGTAACCTAAAAGGTAATAAAATCCGGATAGAAGCAATGATTCGTGACTCCGGATGACCCGGATTTAACGCTCTCAACTCGTTAAATGTTGAAACCACAAATTATGTAATACTTCTATGTAACTTTGGATTGAAGAGTTCGTTCTTAGCAATGCGTCTCTATTTGCTATCATAAAATCGTTCTCGTAATTAGATAGCAGAGCGTTCTTAAAGTCAGAATATGTGCGAAGGCTATTCCTAATTGCCTTAAACCATGTTAGACAAGGTGGCAATAATATATGTGGTAGTACCTTTAAATATTGAGATTCGTCTACGCCCATTAGTTCGCACTCGTCCTCGAATTTTTTAAGAAATTCCCTCGCTGTTATGTCTTCCGGTACACCATTAAATTTTGTAAGTGATTTCACTTCACTAAACCGTAATGATTTACCTGTATTAACCTTTAAATACTTGTAGTGTTTACGTTTCTGATGGGATGATCGCCTCATTCTTCTTTCTCCTTTGGTACTGCCTTCATTACAGCTCGATTATTGATTATCTTCAAGAATTGTTCTTGGATTACATGTAGATTTCCAACCGACAGATGTGGGATGTACGGCATTCATGTGCCCACCATCTTGCACTGCACCCTTCATAAATACACTTTTCTTTAAGGAAGTTCACTTCATCCCGTAACTGTCGAATTTGATTTGCATGTTCATTTACCGTAGTTCCTATAATATCAACTGTGTCCTGAACTTCTGTGTATCTCTGTACCATCTTTTCCATATCTTCATCGTAATGATCAAATTTGACAGCCATTTGTTGGTTCATCTGATTTAATTGTTCCTGTGTTTGGTCCCACTTACCATCATTGCGTTGCTGCAGTTGCTCTAGCTTTTCATCATTGCGTTGCTGCAATTGTTCAAGCTTTTCATCAAAATGTTGAGCTTGATTTCGAGCTTGATCCTTGATTTGTTGCGATATTTGTCTTAATAAGTCCATCATGTTGTCTGAAGAATTAGTTACTTGAGTGCCACTCGTTTCACTATCTGTAGTACTCATAACGTTTCTATAGATAATTCGGCCACTTCTCAAAATGGTACAATTAGTAATTGGCTCAATGTTGTTCGCTTCTGCTTTACTTCAAAACGAATGATAGAACTACTCACTTTCCTGTTCCCGGTGTTTCACGGTTCAACTTTTCCTTCCTTCCCGGGTTTCGGCACCATATGAAACGGTTCTGTCAAAAATTATGTTATTGAGCCATTATTTCATTTATTTATATCTGGTTGTCCTGCCAACCTCTTATCCACAATCCTATTATTTTAAAAGCTATGACAACATATGAATATCTTCTTTATATCGATATTATATCTAACTAACTTCTTTTTCTTCTTGAAATAACATAGTTTAGTACATATATATAAAAATACTTTACGCCCAAAATTTACAAGTGATAACAATGTACAAATATACAACAACGTACCGTTGTAATATCTACAATGTGGGTTGTAGGTTAGCAGTTCAAAGTCTAGCCTATTTTTTGTGTACAAAAAGCTTATTTCAGAAGGCCATCTAGCCTATTTTCTTCGGAGGTTGTTGGCAACACTGCTTCTACATTCTGGCCATAATTGATAGTGTGATAATGATCCATCAATAGTTCTTGAGAACTTTTGTCTACGGATAGACAGAGTTAATGTAAGTATATAAAGATTTGGTAAACTAAATGCCCTAAAAATGCAGTAAGGGTAGTTTACACGTACCTTATTGCTTTCCGTAGGTTCTTATTAAAAACGATTACGGAAATGTTGTTCACATTTTCTAAATAAATATGAACACTGCACCATAAGTCAATTTATTTTAAGAAATGAGAACAGAACCTTTTATTTGGTTTGTTGGAGTCCAGTTTGATATTATGCTGTTCAAATACTGCTTCCTAAAGAATCAGTTTCCAAAAAGACGCTTTAACTACAAAGGCAACTCCATTAGCCAAAGAGGTCATTTTATACCCAAATAACGAGAAAATAAAGACAGTTAACAATGGCCGTTATCTCAGAATCACGACTATCTGCAACAATTAACGTTTGTTAAAAACTTTCTTGTGTATATCTCTCTGTGTTTTGCTGGCTCTGCACGCGTGACTCCAAAAGGACTGCAACACACACACACACACACAAAACTGACTGCAGTGTATAGAAATCTCTGGGGGGTCCTCTAATTCCCAAAACACCAAGTATCCAACTTATGTCCAGTCCAGCGGACCATGAAATTCGTATGGAAGGGCTGTTCAGAATATTTGTCTGCTTCCGGCTTCCATATTCTTCTTTTTGGACTAAAGATAGTTGCTGGAATCATGAACTACTTATATCTCTCCCCCTCCCCTTCTTGTTAACCACTAAATAACATCTTTGTTTCTTTTACACAATGCAGATAGAGACTTTCCAATAACCAATGAACACGTTTGGAAACAAATTTAAGTTATCTAACAAACTACATGAAGTTAAGTTATTTTAATCTTACAAAGATAATAATAATAATAATAAAATGAAATTAAATCTCTCCTCTTAACGTCTCACTATTACAGCTCTTAGGCTAAGAGAGATGGATGATTTTGGCAAGTAAATGATGATGGAATATTTGGTGAAATAACAATGTGGAAGGAAACAGGAGTACCCTGAGAAAACCCACGGACACGATGTTATGCAGTTACTTGGCCGGGAAACGAACCAGAGACCCCACGCACCAGAGGTAAGCGCTTTACCATTGAACCATCGCACCCTCCAATAATAATAATAATAATAATAATAATAATAATAATAATAATAATAATAATAATAATAATAATAATAATAATAATAATAAGACGAAGAAGAAGAAGAAGAAGAAGAAAATAGCCTAAAAGACACAATGGCAAAAACAGACAAGTGTAGAAGATGTCAAAACAAAAATGAAAATAACGGAACGTAATAGTGCTGGAAGAATGTAAAACTGAAGCACCACTGAATACGGTATATAGAAAGGAACAATCCGTAGCAAGAATTGTGTACTGAACCATAGCAGCCAATTACAAATATAAACCGCAGCCCACCACGAAAAACAAAAGCTTTAAACTATACTGGAACAGCGCCATATGGGTGGGTTTTCTTGGGGTTTTCCCATTTTCTCCAACTTTCTTCATTCCACCATATCTCTCATTTTTCATCATTCATCACCGTCTCCTTTAGCCTAGCCGGCATAATCGTTGAAGGTAAAATTTTAAAAATTCATTTTTTATACTGGATCAGATCCGTAATCATAGATAAAAGTATAGGATACGCTAGACCTGATATTACCTTAGTATATGAGAACAAAAAAATCAAACTTTGTAATAGGCATTACGGGCTTTATTTAGAGTCGTTTAGTGCCATACTAAGGGTTTGACTAATGCATGGCTATCAGAAGTATATTCAGAATCTCTTATCAGCACATACTAGTTGACTAAGTTTTCACATATGATATTAATTTAGACCAGAGGGTACCCTGATTTATAGCAAGGCCAGCAAAAGATGGTCTCTGACGTTTCTTATGACATGTGGACAGACAATGCAATCCCTACTTTGGTACTAGCGTTACCAACCACGGTCACTCTGTCTTACAGCATTATATTAAATTGCCACTATAGATGCACCGAAAAAAGCCTCGACCCTGAGTGGTGGCAACGTCACTGCGAACTATCAGAGACCTTCTCTTGCTGGCCCTGCTATAGTCCGGTTTAACCCAGTAAACTTATATTATGAGAATACAAAGGCAAATAAATAATTACCTGTCTTTCATTTTTTTCTTTCACCTTATCGGGTGAATTAAAAAGAAGCAGTGAGTCCTCTACAACAGCAGGACTATATCTAAAACTAAACAGTGAGACATGAGTATAAATTTTCCAGTTTTCGAGGGATAAATACAATGAATCGACAAATTATCTTCCCTTATAATTACAACATAATCCTTTTATTGTCGCTAATATTAATTGGCAAGTCTTTACTTTAGGCAAGACAGTGACAATAAGCAATGAATCTGAACCGGTTCCCGCAATTATAGTTACAGTTCCCAGGAAGGAAAGACAGAGAGCAACGTGCTCTGCTGGGCTCTAACCAGCCTTCACTCGCTCACGCTCGCTCGGCAATAATATGTACTGAAAGTATATCACTGCCTTGCCCAAAGTAAAGAGTTACCTATTAATTGACTTCTACTCATTGCCCCAGTAAATACGTTCCTCAGAAATTAATAAGTTAATTATAATGCGAATTCGTAATTACTTATAAGTTGTTGTGATGTCGAACCACAAAGAAAACATTTGGAATTTCGTATTTCATATCACTTGATCATCCTGATGCACCGATGCACCACTTCGTACATTACTAATGGAAATTCAAGTCTTTCGCACAATGCAACCAAACTGATATCAGCGATATTGGTGGCTAGAGTTGTAACTAACTGCAGCGTCTGCTACTGGCAGTAGCTGATTGTATCATTGGCTAATTCTATCAGACTCACGCGCTCTGAATGATTTGATTCATTCTTGCTTTTAGTAGTTCGTGGTATCCAACTCCTTTAAGTGGCGGCGCCACAGTCGTCATTCACGTAACTTAGTTTCAGCGGGAAGAGCAGCTGAAACATTATTACTACAGTGCCCGACAATTATCCTGGCAGTGACGTAGACTTCGCTCTTGCTCAAATGCCATCCCACTGGTTAATGCAGACTCTTCGTTCAATTCAACGTCCAATCCCAGGAAAGAGAAAATGCGCGAACACAAATACCAACTTAAAAGCACGATCCGTTCTCTACAACAGGAAAGCGAAAGGAAATGAACCGAAATGGGAGATTCGTTTTTGATAAATATTCTTGTCATCTTTGTATAACGATAACTGGAGTTCGAGGAGACATAAATACTACATTTTTTGCTTTTATATTTGCATAACTTTCATGAAGAATATGGTTATATTTCAACATGCTACAAACTTTCGTCCTATTGAAGATAGACACAAATATGCAGTGAACGAAATGGGAAGGGAAGTCCAAAGTTTATTTTAAAGAAATCCCCATGTCTTTACCTATCACGGTCCTTGAGTTAGAGGATGATATGTGAACGTGTTTCCTGGTCGCGGAAACAGAGCGTGGGGGTTAGTGAATGTAGCTTCGAAAAGTATAACATTTACCAATAGGACATAAGAACAGCACTTCCAGGAAAAACACACAAACGCACTAAAAACAAAAGCGAAATGAAATGAACTGAAAATCGCGTGTTTTCTTTCTGTAGGGCTGTAGTCTGTGCTGACTGGTAAAAGTTGTCAATCCTTTGTTTTATTCTCGTTCTCGAAATTTTGTATATAAGAATGGGTGATGGTACCTTAAAGAAAGGCAAGCCGTTGCATTGTGATGCAGGAGACGTTGTTTTTAATCTTTACAACTTTTCTTGCAGCAAACAATAATAAATCTGACAGTGTTAATGAAACCTCCCGAGCAACATGTGTCAGTGAGAGATCCGTGTGGCGAATTGTGAAAGAGAAGGAGTAAAGTCTGGACAACCCGTCGTAACACTCTGTAAAGCAAGGCCAAATACACAGAAAAGACAAACAAATTTAGATTCTTTCGATGAAGTAGTAGTTCGTAGAACAATTCACAATCTCTATGCTGAAGGCATTGTCGCCACCTTAAATAAATTATTGTGTGAACTTAAGGAAAGCATTGACTTCAAAGGTTCCGACGGTGAGTGGGCATTACAACAAACACTGCGCAAGTTTGGATTTAGGTTTTTTAAAAAAATTCTATTGGAAATAGAAAACTGCTGTTTGAAAGGAAAGATATTGTCGTTTGACGACATAAATATACGGTCTAATCTTATTTTTTCTTTCTTTGTCGTAGCAATGCATATGTATATGCTAGTATTATTCAAATACATTGTTATCTAAATTCTCTCTAGTTCGCTACCAGCATTATTTTAAACTGTAGTTACGACGTGACGTGCGAAGCGTTGAGTGTGGCATCGAAGCACTATTTGTGAATAGCGTAAGTTAGTAGCCTTGCAACTGAGAGCGTTGACGTCACTGCCAAGATAGTTCTCGCCGACTGTAGGGTAACCTAAAAGCATAAAAAGCATAACAGCAATTTACACATATGGTTGGTACCTTCAACATTGTTGTGGTTGTCTAAGGGTCCAGAAGAAACTAACTTTTAAAGCATATTTTTTGGAAAATAAAGCATAATTTAAAATATATAGCACAATTCTTGGAAAATTCTGTTTAACTGCAAGTTTAACATACTATATTAATATTTTTAAACTAGGAGGAACCGTTTTTTGGTGATTATTCCTCGATGGTACATCGGATTTTTGATTTTGACCTATGTTGTCACTCAGCACGACATACTCTATCAGCGTGCTAAGTTTGGTTGAGATCGGCCAAACGGTCTAGGAGGAGTTCGCGGACAACCAAACGGGTAACCCGAGTATAAGAGCTTCGCTTCGCTCAGCTCAATAATGTTTACAGTGCATAATCTTTGAGAACATAACAGTGCAACAATGAAAATTTTATTTTTATTTCTGTAAACTTTTAGGTGTAATCCTTTAAAGTGAAGAAAAGAAAAAAGGAAAACAAGAAGAAAACTTTCCGCCAACAATGAATAAACAATAGTTTCATTGTTAAGTGTAACTGTGCAGTTACGCGTATGTATGATGATTCGAAATGTACAAAAAGTGCGCAAGAACTCCGCATGTGCACCTCTTGGACTAGAGCACTTTCTGTACTTCTTGGTGGCATCTTTTACTTTCCCTTTCTGTGTATATGCACCTCTAAGGCGAACACAAGTGATTAAAAAAAACTGACTCGAGTAAAGCACATCTTTTTACAGTGCATTAAGTAGAAAGTTCATTATATTTGAAAGAAACAGGTTGCATAAAATATTAATAAATACATCAAGATATTTAGAATATTTAATATATAGTAAATATTATATATTATACACGATTAATGTGAAACAATGATTGAAATTAACAATAAAACATAATAAACAATTATTAAGCAAAAAAATAAAGCATAATGTGGGTTGCTCTAATTATTACCCTATGTTTCATGTTTTCATTTCTACAGACTGCGCATGCGCATGTCTAGTTTTCCTTAGTTGCCACATTTATTTCTATCACCCGAGGGATTGGGGTTATACTAGCTAATCATACCGAAATCAACTTATTAGCTGAACTCCAAGCAGACTTTGAAGACTAAAAAGTGCATCCTCCTTAACACAGAGCTAATATGACTCTAATCAAATGGTGTGACACTTGATTAACGAATTTCTCTGAATACCACCCTACAATACTAACATATAACAATCCTGAGAAGAAATGAGCAGAAAAAAAGGAAAGTACCAGTACACTGAGTTAGCAATTGAAATTAAAGACATGTGAAATCAAACAAACTGCAACTTTATTTGCACTCTTAGGGCGGTATTCAGAGAGAATTTGTTAATTGGTGGTTAGTCACAGACTAGTTAGTTTCATTCTAGCTCCTTACTAAGTAAGGTGCACTGTTTGGTATTCAGAGTCTAATTTGAGTACAACTAAAACGTTGATTTGGGTATGAATAACTGATATAAACCCAATGCCTCGGTTGAGAAAAATAAATGTGGCAACTACGGAAAATTAGATGAGCGCATGCGTAGTCTGTAAAAATGAAAACACATCAAATACGAACTGTTGTGTCTCACGTTAAACCGTGGGTAAATGATTAGCCTCTGCTCTAGATTAATTAGTCACATGTCAGTGGCAGATCCAGGATATGATCAACGGAGGGGCTAAACCATAGTTTGGCGCTTTATATAGTGTAAAACATGATTGAAGTCCATTTTATCCAGTGTATACCTGAGGGTCAAGGGAGGGCTAGGGGGCAAGGGGGCCTGAGGGGCTTATCACAATCATTTAGAAGACAGAACTGAACATACTAAACATTCAAGACATACTCAAACTAAAGTCCAAAAGAATGTAGACCTACTATTATGAGGCCCATATCTCATTAGCCATACTATGTACTGTCGGTTTTCTATTATCATAAAGAAGAGGTTGATGAATGACGTTGCGTTGACTGATACCCATACGGAATGAGGCCAAAGGAGGAAGAGAAGCATATATTATAATCACGCTTGACCCTAGCCATAATCCGGTTGAAGTTATCCGTTTCTCGCCACGTAGCATACATATAGCACAAATCAAACGGCAGCTACCATTCGGTCCAGGACTAGCTCAGGAGAGTAATGCTCCCGGAAGTAGGAAGGAAAAACACAGTTCTGATTGGTTGGCGTTATCTATGTCTTGCCACGTTGCATTCAAATAGCAGAATTCAGAGAAATGTTGTTGTCGGTCCTCGTGGCTGAGTGGGCTAGCGCTCTATGCTAGTAACGAAAACCTCTTTTTGCGTGAGTTCAAACCCGGCCCGAGGAAAGTTTTTTTTTTACATTTATATGACACTTTATAAAATAAAATAATACGAAAATAATACTCAAAAATGTGATTTACTTACTTTTGTGCAGATAAGTAGTAGTAGAAGTAGGAACGGGTTAGAAGCCCCGCAGGGCTCGTTTTGTTGCCCTTGTACTCCATGATATAAGGCTCGTTTTGTTCCCCTTGTACTAAAAGATATAGACTTTGTGACCAACTTAAAACAACTGACTAGGATAGCGCGTAAAACAGCTGGCTAGAGTAGCGCGCGAAAAAACGTACTTCCGGGAGTATTACTCTCCCGAGTGGGTCGTTTCGGTCCTCATGGCCAAGGATGCTAGTGCTCTGGTTAGTAATGAAAATCACTTCTCGCGTAGGTTCAAACCAGATCCAACGAAAGTTTTTTTTTCTTTTTTAAAATTTTAATAATACTTTTATTAAAATAAGATAAAACTAGTACTCATTAGTCCTTGTACGTACATATAATATGTAATGCATAAAAAGCGATTTACTTAACGTTACGAAACATAACTGAGCAAGCGTCAGCGAGCGAAGGAGGTTAGAAGCCCCGCCGGGCTCGTTTTGCTCCACCTTGACCCCCATGATAATACCACTTGACATTACGTCACACTCGGGTGGTGGAACTTCGATGTAAATCTAACGTCACGCGCTTCCTTGTGACCAGCTTAAAACGGTTGACTAGAGTAAAGCGTGAAAAAAATATATGCAGAGGAGAAACAGTAATCCTAATAGTATTTAGAATGAGAGATAAGGTCATAATGAAATACGAAGACAAAAGCAGCATTAAAATAATTTTTAATTTTTAGAAAATGTCCCCTTCATTTCATATATTTCATGTTTGAATAAAGAATTGTGAAAGTTTTTTTTTTTTTTTAAGGGAAATTATTAACTTATAAAACACAAGTACACTAGCACAAACCATACAGTATGTCGTTTTTCTTTTTTCTTTCTTTCGTGACGGTTAAACTGAGTTGTAGAGTAGACTTTATTTATGGGTGTTGTTGGGGCGGAACGTCGAACAGTGCAAAAACAAGGAATTTGAATTTCTAGTGAGAAGAGAGCCTTTTCTCTCATTCCTCTGTAGCCGTGATGAACAAAGAAAAAGAATGGTCGGTTGCTGGTGGTTATGATGCAGAGAGGCAAGAATTACCAACACCAACAAAAATCTTCTTTTTCTCTCTTCTGCCTGAAATAGCACGGGAATTTGGACGTTTCCATGGAATTATCTTTCTTTTTTTCTCTCTTCCCCTCAAAAATAAAAGTTCTCCTTTGCTCTACCCGTACTCTTCAGAGTCAGGGTTGCCAGATCTCAAGATTGTTATTCCTTTTTCCAATCCTGACCTTAGTTGAAAGCAGTACAAAAAAAATCTTCTAAACTTATCCTGGTCAGTGAAGCCATGCTGCAGTTGCGAGTATTTCCCTCCTCACATAAATATAAATCAAGTAAAATCTGTCAAATTGGCCACCTCTCTAAGTTGGCCACTTGTTCATCTTGGTCTGGTTTGTTTTGAACCTGCATTTTCCCATAAGACATTCCTTTTTTATTATTATGTAAGTTGGCCACCTGTCTGTCTTGGAAGTTGGCCGTATTGAAGCAATATTTACCCTATGATGATAGTGATAGATTTACCTGCGTATCTTGGCCACGCAAAATACCGTTTTGTCATTTTTCTTATAGCTCTTTCGTATTGCCATATGAGAGGCAGATGTTCTGTATTTGTGACAGCAGAGAAATAAGCACAGATTCCTACGATTTGTTCTTGGAGGTCAATGGTTTGGAAGCTGTAGTACCATTTAGAAGTAATTGTCGTGTGATTGCTTATTAAAATTTTACATCAAGTAATACCAGAAATCTTATTCTAAAAATACATCAATCACAACTTATTTTCTGTAAGTTGGCCACCTGTCTAAGTTGGCCACTTTTCAATGGAACCGATGGTGGCCAACTTAGACATGTTTCACTGTACGTAGAGTTGGAAGCAAGTCAGGTATCTGGGTTGACAGCGGTCAGACGGCAACCTCCATACCAGTGAGGAGCACTAGAATGATAATGAGTAGTGAATTGAGGAGACGGTGATAGTGTAAAATGGGCGTTCTTTGTTGTGGGGAAAGTGGCAAGTACATTGGTGTGTCACGAGCGACAATGTCCAAAGTGACGACAGCCTACAAATCGCACAGTAAAACCACACCGGCGAAGAGGAACAATGGTCAGAAGAAAACCCTCAAAGACAGGTCCCGCCGAATATTAAAGCGGAATGTCATTCACAACCGTTGCACAACTGCGGTGCAAGGGACGGATGAACTCAAGCAGTGCCTCCCATAACCTGTGTCGACAATCACAGTCCGTTGCGAGTTACTGTAGACAATATGGACATAGAAGATCAGGTCAGGTTACATCGGCGAAACCTCTCATAAGGAATTACATAACGTTTTAGTACGACGCTAATGACCCCATGAACATGAAAAATGGACCGCTGATGACTGGAAACGTTTGATATGGGCGGGTGAGTCATCATTCACGTTATTTCAAACCACATACCATGTTTATATGTGGTCGATGCCCAAAGAAGCGTATGATCTGCATTGTCTCTTCGCAACCATGAAACATGCTGGTGTCTGTGCTGTGCGGTCCATGACACTTACCAATCACATCGCTGTCCATGACTATATTCCCATTTTAGGGGATGTCCTTTGGTCCAGATGTTGTTTCTGGATAATGGCGTATTATTCCACTAAGATAGTGCGTCACTGGAGCTGTTGCGGCATGATTTGAGGGACATCGGGGTGAAGTTGAACGCATCTCCTGGCCACCCAATCCCAAACCTGAAAATACGAATCCGGCGCAATTTCTCACACACAGGGAACTGAGTGATGCAATGCACGCGAAATAATGTAATAATCCATTGACTACCATTGACGATTTCTATGGCTCTATTCCACGTCGCATCAAAGCTATTTTGATGGCGAAAGATAGTCCAGTGCTATAATAATCTGATAACTTGCATTTTCTTTAGGTATTTGCACTAAATATATAAGGACATATTTATGAGGTAACTTGTACTTTTTCAGGTATTTTCAATAAACCGATAAGGGCCTGGTGGGTATCTTATAATATACCAATGGAAAACGTGAAACCCTAAATGTTTCCTCTCCTAATACCTTTAGTAATGTCGAAACTCGCGAGCCTAGCAGGTCATTAATTGAGTGCGCGAGAACGTATGAGAATAAGCGCTATAATTACATAGGGAGCCACAGCCTAAGTTGGAGCGAGCACGAGTTCTAGTGAAATTAAAGAGCTCGATCACGAGTAAAACGGAGCTAATTTGACAGCAGGTAGAATACTGGACCCTAGCGATGGGTATCTTGACAGTTTCCAATAGTTTGAGTTTCATCAAGTTGTTTGACACTTCAATCGGAGACTGTGTGCTCACAACTCCTGTCTTTTATGTACGTTACAGATGGCGGCAATAGCATTGAAGAAGTTGATTATATTGTGTCCAAACGCAACTGTTGCAGTCATGGTGATCATGTAATGGATATATTCAGTTTGACGGATGCGCGCCGCGGGTGATTGTCTGTTTTCAAAAAGACATCCTGTGATTGGTTGTTTGTTGTAGCCAATGAAGTTACACTGGCTCAGTGACTCTGATAACGGTTTGGTCCTGAATGAACTTGAAACGTCAGTGATGGGTTTGGACTATTTTGATTGCATTTTTATTTTACAGTATGTCGGTCAGTATTTCGAGTAAAATCATGAATTTACTGAGTGTATCTTTTGCCTCACGAAGTTGTGGTAGCTTCCTTCTCAGAGCTTCAACGAGTGCCGAGTGTTTAAGATCTTTAATTAATTGTACTAGTGCTTTTATAGTGGAGTCCTTATCGAATCTATGTCTTGAGAGGTATATAAGAGCCAAATCTAGAGTCGCTGTTACCCTTGTCTTGGTTCCCTCCACATTTTACCTGCGCTGACTTGGAAGCACGTGTAATTAATGTTATGTAACAATTTAATGCAACTTCCTGAGCTTTCCCAATCAATCATAGTTATTTTACATATTGTGTGTGTGTGTTCTCTAAATTCTTGTGTTATTGTTTTGTTATTATTGTTTTTGGTTCAGTTACTCTTATCGTGTTTTATCTTTCTACAAAATTTACTGTTCTACTATTTTATTATTTTAAATTACTGGCATCCAGTTGGACACCTGGGAAAATATTGTGTGTATAGCTTTGTCTATTGGACGTGGCAACAGCCGACTCATTTCAAGAACATGAAGTTATCAGTAACCAATGACGGACGTGCTGTTTTCTCCGTTAAATGATAGTGCAACGTGGTTGGTGGACGGTCAATACAGCAACTCGACTTTAACTATTACGTTTCTTAAGCTGGGTTGTCACTTTACAAGAATCTCCATGTAAATATTTCTCCTTGTAAACATAGTCTTGAAAGGGACATACAACTTTTTTCATCTTGCAAGAAGTCAAACCATGTGCAACTTTCTGGGTCGTCTTGCTTGCTACTTGCTATGGCTCTCCCACTGACATAAAGCTCAAAAAAAAAGTTTCACCGCTTCCAAAATAACGGATTCTTTTGGACGGGAAGGAGAAGCGCGCCAAAATACACGTTTTCAATGAAAAGGTTCACTATTTGTCAAGTAGAGTGCAGTGCTGTATGGGTGGAGATATATTTCTTGCTTTCAGAAAGTTGTAATGTGCAAACAGTAAATAGAAAGATCGGGTTAGAATACTTTTTAACGACAGCTACAAGATTCTTGTAAAATGAGAAACTAGCTTTATTGACAACATCGGCACAAATTTGTCTTCAACATTGGGGGGAAAAATAAGACAGTTCTCACTTTTTTTTTAAGCGATGTTCAAAATATTTATGAAGTTGAAAAACAATCAGGATCAACTGTGGAGGATCAGGGGACCAGAGTTGTCTTCAACATTATTAGGCGGACAGATTTTAGGGTTATTCTTGAGGGTGGACATCAATTTCATTATACTTTTATTTTTGGCAATCGGACACAAATCAACACATTTCTCCCCAAAATATACATTTCACATCGGATTATTGGGGGGACAGTCCTCCTCAGTTCCAAGATTGGAGGGGACATATCTCCCTCATCCCTCCTGGGATTTGAGCCAATGATTGACAATATCGAGCATAAGAACGAACGATTGCGAACTGAGCTAGCGCAAGTCTCTGAGATCATTTTTTGAAGATTGTGAACTTGTTCCCGAGTGCCCCGAAGTGAAAATGGCTAGAACAGACTATACCTGACCATACTAAATTTTGTCAACGAGCATTTCGACATTCCGACCAGATTTCAGTAAAATCAAACCATAAAAATTCCAGTTCATTTCAAAGAAAATATAAAATAAATGTCCCTTTTAAATCAATGGACTTTAAAAGATAAAAACATTTAGGAATTAAACACAGTTAAACTGACTAACTTCCAATGTAGTTACAGTATATTCTCACGGCAATCACAACCATGTTCACCTAGAGCCTCTTTTTAGTAAATACTGCATACTTCACGCCCCTCTCCTTCGTGCTCTTTCGTCATAAGCGACTTCTGACCCCTTCTGCGATTTCAGATGGAATATTGAATTCTTAAATCTTCAATACTACTACTACTACTACTACTACTACTAATAATAATAATAATAATAATAATAATAATAATAATAATAATAATAATAATAATAATAATAATAATTTTATCTTACCTGATAAAATTTTCAAGTCCCTGATGTACACTGGAATAGCATTTTGTACTCTTTTTTGATAATTTTGTAAAAAAAAACTTATTTGTGTTTAATTTTCAATAAGTACCAATCTTGAATCAGAATACGATTGCTTGAATTGCAGTTTAGAGCGAGGCCGTATGAGACGTGGACATATACCCTAAGAAAAAAAGGTATGATAAGGTATGATGCGTACTTAAAAAGGTAAGATACATGCGTAATTCCTGTAGGTTTTGGACTCAACGTACAGCAGACGTATAACAGAAAACGCATGTTTTATAATACTTTCCCTATAAGTTCCATCTATATGTACTTTGCGTATGAAACAATATAGGCGATCAGGATCTTACAAATGGACGTATATAACATATAGCTGAGGAATGTAACAAGTATATACATATGATATAAGGAAAACTGTTAGATGTCAGACATCCTGCAACAGCATGATGTAACACCTAAGGGCAGTGCGTATGTAGCATATGGATAACGTGTGCTCCATAGTAATTTCTATAGTAAGCAAAAGAATCCGTATATTTGTACAATATACCGCTGTCCGGAGAACGGATTTTTCTCAGTGTACAGCTTGACGTGGAATCCGTAACACCTAAGCTTCTGCCGGGAATCTAACCCGTGTCTTCTGCGCCAAAGACGCGTATGCTAACCATATAGGTACGAGGGAACTCGAATCGGATTAAGAAAAGGCTAAATGTCTAACATGTATTGCCTGCGAAGTCTACTAATGCAAAATTGTAATTGGTCATAACGAACGATGCTTTATTCAGGATTTCACAGTTTATTTCTGTCAATAGATTGTTCCTCCAGGTTGAGAGCCACTATTTTATTTCTAGTGAAAGAGGTCTTCAATCATTTGTGCTTCTTTATTTGTGTCAGTACTTTTTCTAACAAGTAACACTTCACAGCTTTGTATCTAGAATGGCGAAATGCGACACATATCCCGAAAGAGCCAGTCCCAATGAAGATGCATATGGATTCCCATCGTCAGTCAGCAACTGGTTCGGGAGTTATGCCCCTGTGAAGTTAACATAGGGATACATAGGAAACACAACGTCTAGGCATTTCGTTGACGTCTCTTTCCTCTAACCTGAATATAGTGTAAGGCTGTGGACGCGTACGCGTCACAAGAGTCTGTATGTCCCAGGGTAATCCCAAGAACTTGACTGGAATATGTACAGCAGATACCTTCGTCAGGATATAGAGAAGAGAGAAAATGAGGAAATAATGTGGCAACACTCGTTTTTCGAGTAAATTATTTTGTATATTTTAATTTTGTTTTAATGTTTACGGTATAAAAATCATCTATTAAGGTTAAGGTAATTAAATGTTTTGTATGAAATATAATGCAAGCTGCACAATGTTGTTAATTCCAGTGTCAGCAGTCTGTTGTAAATAAATGTGAATAAGAATGTCTTCGTTGAGAGTCTGGCAATGTAGGAAGGAAATGTAGACAATGCGTCTATCCTCGCATTAGCCAGATTCTATACATTGTACAAAGAGAATCTGTAAGATTTCACGAATTTCACGAAATCACGGATATGCGGAAATTGCTTAGAATCGAGAAAACAGAGTGTGTCGAGAGTTGCAGTTTTTGAGTCTTGACACATGGAAGGAATTTGTCTTTCCATGTGAAAAGGGGTCGCACGTGCCACAAGCAGACGACGGAGGTTGGGCCAAGCTCAACAAAACCAGAGGATGAGAGAGGTTCAAGATCGAGTCTTTGAAGGAGTTTTGATCGAGACTTTGAGGGAGTTTCGATCGAGTCTTTGAAGGAGTTTTGATCGAGTCTTTGATGGAGTTTTGATCGAGTTTTTGATGGAGTGTTGATCGAGTCTTTGATGGAGTCCGAGGGATCGAGTCTTAGAGATCAGTCTTTGAATACCGATTTAATCGAGTTCTTGGAGAACTAAGTTTATAGTCGCCAGACAGCCCGATGACAGCGAAAGGAAATACTTCGTAAACGACATCACTCTTAACAACGCAGAACGTCACATCCAGAGTAGCTATTGAGAAGATTTATACCTCAATGCTCGTCCTCGTAATTCAACAGTCAGGAGTATCATCATAGAGGAGCCAGGTTCGACGCCAGATCATCGTTGGAACAACACCAGATTTTCCAGGTATGTGTTACACCGACTCAGGGCTCAAAAGCTCAATACTCGACCGTTGCTGTGCTCGTCTGGCAAATCGTTCCTAATATCCGTCAGTAAATGCTTTACGAAATCTTACAGTAAAATCATAATTTTGAGAAATACAGTGATATCAAATTAATGAAGTTAACGTATTCTTAATTGATTTTATCCCCATTAAGAAACCTCTCGCAAATGAATATTAGTTTTATCCCACTCATTCTAGATGGTGAGTGGAAGGCATCCAGTTGCACTCAAAATTGCATCCCCAACTAGGCACTGAGTGGCTGGGTTATCATGGTGTAGAGCTGGGTAAAGATCCTAAGTAAATTGATTCCCACCCTTCCTACCCTTTCATGGTGGAGACATGCTGGTGGCTTACGCCTTTGTAACGGTCTCAATAGATTTAAATAATTAAACCCTCCCTTCCCACCCATGGTGCAAATGAGTTGGGTTAAATCACAGTTAAAAAGTTTAAGCGTTCGTAAAATTAAAATTCCCTCCCTACCCACCCATTTATGGTAGAAGTACGTTACATTAGTAATTTTACTTTGTTAGTAAATGAAACCCACCCATCCCACCCTCTCTACGATAAAGTGTAATAGTAAGAATCGCGTAACAGTAACGAGTTCGATTCTCGGCTGTATTACAGTAATGTGTTTGTAGTGGTATTTTTAAATAGAATAACGAATAACGTTCACGGAACGTAGTAATTTTATGGTGGTGTGTTTTACAATATTCAAATATAATTTTAACATATTTAGGGATAATTCATTACAATTTTATAATAGTAAAAATAAGAAAGAAAATAGTGAAATATTTTGTAACTAAGTTATGAATGCACAGAGCGAGATGCAGTGTGAATCCTGCACAGCGAACGAGGATTGTCGCGCAAGCGATTAGAGACGAATGTTGCCGATCAGAAACGACGGAACACGAACGCTCATTATATGTCAGTATCTGCTCTAGTTCTTTTCTCCAACTCAAGGTTGAAAAGAATAATAAAAACACAGCAGTTATTTTCCTATAGATTAAACATAACTTATATTAGACTTAAAAGTAATAAATACAGTATTTAGTTAATAGGTAATAGCACTAAGAATATAAAATGTTGTCATTGAAAAACAATCATAGGGTGCATTATCCCGTATTGAAAGATAATGGGAAAACTGCGACAATGTTTACCAAGTCAAGATACTATTATCTGGACTTGGGCGTTTTGAAACACTTTATGGAATTCAATCCAACATACAATGAGGACAAGGAAATGATATTTAGAGATAACGTACTTGGTAGGAAGTATAAACATTACTATTTCATTGAGTTTTATGAGAAAAACTTTAGTGTGGATGAATTAGTAGAATTAGGTTTCAGACGGCATTTCATGTCTGTGATAACGGGCATTGCCGAAACGAACACGATAGTGCGTCAATCTATCTTTTTTGCTATTAAGAACGAACAGTTAAAATACAAGATTTGTGCATTATTTAGTTCAGGTGCTATCCAAGAACGAGTAAATGAATGGTTACAACGGTTTAGAAATAAGTTTGAATGCACTCAGGCAATCAAGATATCTGATTTTGTTACAACACTTGCGCAACTAGAAAAGCAAGCGAAGCTTGTTATTTCCAGTGATAAGTCCGCATTAGATTTGGTAGCCTTTGCTACATTTTTTCAGCAAAGAACGCCTTGGTTATCGTACTAAAATATGACGTAAACATGAGAGTTTTATTGATATAGACAATAACAATAATCTAATGTACATAGTAATGTAGTATTTTAATATTAATATTTAGTTATAAATAGGAATATATATAGGGTAATATTAGAAATATCGTTAGTTATTAATATCTTGTGTAATGTTAGTTTAGTTAAAGACAAGGAAGATGTAAAATAAAAAGTGTATAGAGTAGATTACTATTAATCATATATATATATAGAGTAAGGATAGATATATTAGTAATCATTAATGTTTAACTACTTATTTAGGTTAATTATTTAATTCTAAGGAATTTATTTTAATAATAGAGGAAATACGCATATATGGGAATTTATAGCTGTATTATTAGTAATAGAGAAGTAAAAATCTGACTATCAATTTATTTTTAGCGAATTATGTCTTTATGGCATATAGTTCTAATGTAGTGACGTAAGAAATAGAATAAAAGTAGGAAAGACTATGGAGAAAAGAAAAGAAAACAAAGAAAATGAAAATATGAATGATTTTGTTATTAGTTTTGGTATTAGGAAATTAGATGTAAGAAAAGGCAAGAATGAAAAAAAACAAGAAATGAATGATGTAATTGAAGTAGATTTAATCTAGACATAAGTTAAAATTAAGAAACCCTGAAAATTAGGCGAAACCTTTCATTAGGGGAAACTCTAATCAGGAAGGAAATCCCATTCTCTTCGAGTTGAATTGGGCGATTACCAAACTTCGATGAGAATATTTTATTTATTGAGCCACATAAGTCTTCCGTGATTGTTGAAAAGAGACACAGGAGTTGACTCGTACATCACGCGTAAAGCAGTGAAATTTTTTTTTGTGGAGATATCCTTCATTTTTAGCCAGTCCCTTAGAGTAAGATTAAAATTAAGATAGTAATAAATTAGTAAGTAATAAATTCGATATCCTAGAGAATAAGTAGGATAGTCAGAATAGTAATAGATGTAAGCAGTGCATCTAAAATATAGGAAAAGCAGAATATAGTTATATTCGCGGATTTATAATGTAAGAATTGTCTAGTTTAATCTTTTTTATTTGTGTTAGTTAGAAGGAAAGAGGAAAAGAGTTGGTTTCTAGGAATGTGAGTAGTGAGAGTAAGGAAATTTTAGTAGAAGATAGATACTAAAAAGTAAACAATTAAAGACGTTAGACGTAAAGAAATAAGCAATTGTAGATTTATAACGTAGACTAAATTAATAATAAATGTGGATAGAGAGAAGAAGAGTGAAATAATAAATAATGAATAAAGATTAATGAATAAAGAAGAATAAGAAAATAGAAGTAAATAGTGAATTTATAGAGAATAAAGCATGCATCGTTGAAGTATATTTATTCATATGTTAAGCGCTAAGAGTACTCTAAGAGAATAAGTAGATGAATATATATATGAATAAAGCGCAAGAGTATACAAATAAGAGAAATATTATCGGGGACATGCAGATGTTTTTCCTGCACAAGAGTAGCCCTGAAAAGATTTAGTACGTATTTGAGTTGGACATATGAAGCAGTTTTGAACTCACTTCAAGGAATTCCTTCTCACAAGCTATAGGCCCTGTCGGCATTATTTAAATAATTTAATAAGTTAATATTTTAATATAGAAATAAGTATAGAGAGTAATAAGTTAATAAATATATGACAAGAAGATTAATAATATGGTAATTAATAAAGAAATGAATTATTGACCTAAAGATATTGTTGTGGGAATAGCCACCCTAGACGACGTAATTAGGCAAATAAATAAGTAAATAATATAATAAATAAGAAGTCTATTGTTATAATCTAGTAAAATAATTAGTCACGTCTACAATATTGGAAAAAAAAGAATCACGTCACGATAGTCTTATTGAATTTGAGTATGAGGAAGAATCAAGTTTTTTGAAATTTTAAAAACGGTCAGATTTTTATAAAAACCATGTAGATAGTTAGTAATAAATGTGCTAGCTGTAGCCAAATTTTGATTGGGATGATACGGCTAGTCAGGCAGCCGTATTTAACAACCAAAGCCTCCAGGATTTTAAGGAAATGTAAAATCCATCATATTCCCTGAATCTCAATCAATTTTTGTATGCAGTTAACAAGTGTTAGGAGTAATAATAATAATTGTAGGTTAAGCATAAGTAAATATACATAGTGTTTAAATAAATATATATTCGCGTGTTTAAATATAAAATTTTGCACTTACCCATATAGATGATTAATCCAGTGAATAGTCCATTATGTAATCCTTTGTTGTGTCCACTTAATTATATATCACTTAGTAACCGGTAATATTTTATCATTTTATGTTTTATCACTTTTTAATATTTTATCACATTTTAAATATTTTGAAAACAAAAGGAAATGCCAGATTGAGTAAAGTAAGGTCACGTAGTAGCATGAACTTTGAGTATTGGTAACACTAGTGTAGTGCATGAAATCCCGCACGAAATCCCGCAAGTACATGTTACGGATTGGAACAATTTTGGGGAATCCAATAAACATTTGGCATGGATAGGAAAACTCCGACACGTAATGCGATGTAATTGTGCTATAAAAACACAGTGTTTTAATACAAATAACGAAATATTTGGTAGTGAATATTAACATCCAGTGTTATCCGTACAAGAGTGACGCGCAAACAGAGCTGCTGGAGCGGAAGTAAGATTAACCTTGGTCGAAAAATGATGAACCAGCAGTTACCAAGTTGGAACTTTCAGCAGTATATCCAACGCCCTGCAGCAATATTTTATTTCCGTCAACTCTAAAATATCTGTGGTTGAATTTTAGGATGAAAATAAAACAATTATATTTTCAGTTTTTTACAGTGCTACGTAAAAATATCAGCCTACTATGTTTTAATACTATGTTACAAGTTTTTGTTTTTAGATTTCCAATCTAATAAGCAGTGGAAGTAAATGATGATTAACCAGTACTAATACGGCCAATAAATTCGTCAGTTGGCACGTATGGACAGAAAGAGTAGTGGAAAATTTTGTAATATGAAACTCTAAAAGCGCTGTTGCGAAGAGAGATTAACCAAGAGTACTTGTAAATGAACATATATATAATTTTGCACAAGCACTCTTGTGCAAATGTGATGAGCAAGTAATTCATTGAAAACTCACTAGATGTCGTGAGCATATACTTTGCCAGATTACATTTTGAAGTTTTGTATTCTATAAATATAGGAATTAAGTAAATGATTAAAGATTGAAATATATATATATTATTAATAGTTTAGGTGAAGGAATATCAATTATTGTCTATATAACTATTTTGCACAATTATACATGTTTTATTTAATTTCGAATTTATATTTATGTTTACTATTTATTTATTTTGTATATTGTACAGGGTGTTCATGGAAAATCGCCCTCTTACGAGGTCTACCTTGGTTTGCGAAGCAACCAAGATTTTAAGGGGGGCCATGTGGCAACACTCGTTTTTCGAGTAAATTATTTTGTATATTTTAATTTTGTTTTAATGTTTACGGTATAAAAATCATCTATTAAGGTTAAGGTAATTAAATGTTGTGTATGAAATATAATGCAAGCTGCACAATGTTGTTAATTCCAGTGTCAGCAGTCTGTTGTAAATAAATGTGAATAAGAATGTCTTCGTTGAGAGTCTGGCAATGTAGGAAGGAAATGTAGACAATGCGTCTATCCTCGCATTAGCCAGATTCTATACATTGTACAAAGAGAATCTGTAAGATTTCACGAATTTCACGAAATCACGGATATGCGGAAATTGCTTAGAATCGAGAAAACAGAGTGTGTCGAGAGTTGCAGTTTTTGAGTCTTGACACATGGAAGGAATTTGTCTTTCCATGTGAAAAGGGGTCGCACGTGCCACAAGCAGACGACGGAGGTTGGGCCAAGCTCAACAAAACCAGAGGATGAGAGAGGTTCAAGATCGAGTCTTTGAAGGAGTTTTGATCGAGACTTTGAGGGAGTTTCGATCGAGTCTTTGAAGGAGTTTTGATCGAGTCTTTGATGGAGTTTTGATCGAGTTTTTGATGGAGTGTTGATCGAGTCTTTGATGGAGTCCGAGGGATCGAGTCTTAGAGATCAGTCTTTGAATACCGATTTAATCGAGTTCTTGGAGAACTAAGTTTATAGTCGCCAGACAGCCCGATGACAGCGAAAGGAAATACTTCGTAAACGACATCACTCTTAACAACGCAGAACGTCACATCCAGAGTAGCTATTGAGAAGATTTATACCTCAATGCTCGTCCTCGTAATTCAACAGTCAGGAGTATCATCATAGAGGAGCCAGGTTCGACGCCAGATCATCGTTGGAACAACACCAGATTTTCCAGGTATGTGTTACACCGACTCAGGGCTCAAAAGCTCAATACTCGACCGTTGCTGTGCTCGTCTGGCAAATCGTTCCTAATATCCGTCAGTAAATGCTTTACGAAATCTTACAGTAAAATCATAATTTTGAGAAATACAGTGATATCAAATTAATGAAGTTAACGTATTCTTAATTGATTTTATCCCCATTAAGAAACCTCTCGCAAATGAATATTAGTTTTATCCCACTCATTCTAGATGGTGAGTGGAAGGCATCCAGTTGCACTCAAAATTGCATCCCCAACTAGGCACTGAGTGGCTGGGTTGTCAATAAGAATAAATATGTTTAATAGGGACCGCGATTGCTCAGTGGTAGAGCGCTCACTTTGGTGCATGGTGTCCTTGTTTAGATCTCAATTCGGGCCAAGTGAGCTTTGTGGTGGACAAACACAGTGTGGGGGGTTTTCGGGGTTTTTCCGTTTCCTCCCACTTTCTTTATTCCACCATTTCATTTATTTCTCATCATCACCATCTCCTTTAGCCAACCGGCGTAGCCGCGGGACGTAAACCTTAAATATGTTTAAATGAAAGAATTTGTTTGTTCGGAAGTGGAATTCTTATTTAAATAAAGTGAGTGTTTAAATAAAGTTAAAAGACAAGGTAAATGGTAACAAATAAATACGTCAAAATCTAGTCACATTTTGGGTCTGAAGGGGTCTAGTAATATTGCGCCACATGTTTTTGAACATGCTTGTAACAGCACGTCAAATCAGTGTTAATTTTGCTGGAGTAACTAGTAGAGTTTGGCCGAGAATTTAAATACGCGGTCGCTGCAATGCCTTGGTATTGGAAATGAAAATGAAATGAAATCTTTAAGTTTTACGTCCCACGGTTATGCTAGTTAGGCTAAAGGAGACGGTGAAGATGAGAAATGAATGAAATGCTGGAATGAAGAAAGTGGCAGGAAACGGGAGAACCCCGAGAAAACCCACGAGCACAGTGTTTGTCCACCACAAAGTCCACACGGCGCGAGCTGGGATCGAACCAGGGACCCCAAGCACCGGAGGTGAACGCTCTACCACTTTTTTTTTAAAAAAAACTTCCTGACTTAATTTCTACTTCAACCACTTTGTCAGGACTACCAGACACGACAGGGACACGAATACAGAAACATCGAGGACAGTTAAAATTCTACCCTTGCTACTACAGAGGGACTCGAACCCCCAGTGAGCTTCACCTTACGATCATCAGCCTAACGCCTCAGACCGCTCGGCTACACCCACCGGCTACCACTGAGCCACCGCGCCCCCCAATCCCTTGGTATTGGAATTAGATATTTGATTCGTTTGATAAAAGAAAGACTTAATCATCATTCTTGGTTTTGGTGGCCCGTGTTTTTTCATTCTGCCTGTCAGCAGATTGAGAGGGAAGGAGGTTGTATTTACTATGGATTCCTATGTTCACTTTACAAACCCGTAACTCCGGAACCCGTTGCTGACTGACGCAACGAATCCATGTGCATCTTCAAGTGGGACTGGCTCTTTCAGGATATGTGTCGTCTCCCGCCATTTCAGACTCAAAGGAACGAAGTGTTGCTTGTGAGATAGCAAAGAAATATTCACTTACATTTTCCATTTGAAATTTTCTACTGAGATTTAAACATTTCCGCATAATGCATCTTTACATTGTAGGAGATTAAGAACTTGAGGCAGAGAAAGGCTTCGGAAATTAGCACTAAATAGAAAGAAGAAAAAAGTGGGTTTCATTTCAAACTGTACTTCCAAACTATAGAAATTCAGTACTTCTACCGAAAGTAGTAGGCAGTGGCGTATTTAGGGGGGGCTTCCGGACTTAAGCCCCCCCCCCCGAAATCTTACTTACTATAGTAAAGTATATGAAATATCTTTCAGAATTTTCACATGTTCAGGCAAAGCCCCCCCCCGAAAGTTAGCAAAGCCCCTCCCGAAACAAAATCGTAAATACGCCACTGGTAGTAGGTCTTCAACTTACGGTTATAAAAGGATAATATCAGGAGAAACCTGAACTTCGGAGATTGAATTTATATCAAAAATAGTTTATCGGTATATTTTACAATTATTAGTGTATAAGAGTCATTATTGAAACCGGAAATTCTACTCCGATTTCTACTTCCGATTTTAGTAGGAAAAGGAGGGAATGGTAGCTCAGTGGTAGAGCTCTTACCTCTGATGTATGGGGTCCCTTGTTCGATTCCCAGTCAAATAAGTCTGTGGTGGACAACATCGTGTCCGTGGGGTTTCTGCCGTTTCATCCCACATTCTCATTCCACTATTTTTTCCATTATTATCCACTTGCCTTAATTATCGTCTCCCTTAGCCTAAAGGACATAATCGCGGGACGTTAAGAGTCTTCATCCCGGCGAAATTAAAATACCGCTAATTCTACAGTAATTATGTGATATCTTCAAATAGATAAAAGATAATCGAAATATGGAACAAAAGCGCCCTAGACAAAATTATTTCGCGTGAGAAACCGTTATCACAAGTCACCTAGTGGCTTTCCGTTTTCAGCCGTTTAGAAACGCGAAAAATAAATGCCGACTTTCAAAATGACTCGAAATCAAAAGCAGACAAGTGAGTCGTGATAACGATATCTCATGTAAACTGATATTGTCTAGGGCGCTCTTGTTCCACATTTCAATTATCTTTTTATCTATTTGAAGATATCACATAATTACTGTAAAATTAGCGGTATTTTAATTTCGCCGGGATGAGGCATCTTAAACTAAAAGTTTTTTTTTCCTTAAAAATATTGCCCCACATAATGATTACATTACCAAAAAGATACAATAACCATCTGCTAATAACTGAAGGAAAATAACTTTTAGAGGATCTGCAATCCTGAATGTTGGGCATCTCGTGTGCTTCGAGGCAAGGGAGGGAAGCTTCTATAACGAACCTCGGGAGCTTAATTTCTCGGTGGACGCAGAGCCCTTCTTCTGAATACAAATAATCGGACCCGCACTCTGTGAGGCAGACAAGGAAAAAAAAAAAACCTGGTAATTGCATTTGCCGCGTTTCACAAAAACTTCCTAAGTGGACACGTCGGCCATTGTCCAGAACGCTTTAAACGGCCAAAGACAACTTATAATCATTTCCAACAACCGACTCCCCAACCGTAAAAGTCTTACAAAAGCAAACACATTAAACGCTGGTGTAAGGTTACACCACATCCTTTGTATTCCATTCTATCACATAGGTGCTACGGTTGTCTTAGAAACGCGTCTTAAATTTGAATTCTGCATGATCTGAATATCAAACAGTGGCGGAACTAGAAGGTAAAAAAAGTGGGAGGAAGCGGCAGGCATAATCCAGACTATGATAGGTATATCATGAGTTTACACAAATGATTATAATTTAAAACCCGTTTACACTCTCTGAGCTCCCTCGTGGCTAAGCGGTTAGCGTACGCGCTTTTGGCGTGGGAGAACTAGGTTCGATTCCCGGCGGGAGCTCATGTGGTTCGGATTCCACGTTAATCAGTAGGTCCACGTCTCACATAGCCTCGCTGCTGAAAGGGACGCTAAACTAAAATCAACTCAACCGTTTACACTCTTCGTTAACAGGAACCAGGAATAAAGAATGAATAATTCCTTTCACCAGTTACAATTAGCCATGAAATACGAATTAGCAATTAATAAGCTGTAGGCATTTACACAGCGCCGTAACTTAGATTTTTTTTTTCTGAGGGGGCAAGCATTAATATTTGGACCCCCTAGTAAAAGATCACGTGGGTCAACCCGCAAAATTCAAAAATAGGCCTCTTTCAATCTTTATCTTACTCTGTGGGCCCTCCTGCACTCATCTGGGCCCGTTCCATACATGACAAACTAATTAAGGGGATAATAATGACAAATCTCAAAGCCATACGAATAAATATTATTTCTAGGGCCCCTAATAGTAAATATTTTTTACTGAAATGGGCCCACAACTCATTTTTGTTTTATTTACCTTTTGTTTGCTGTTTTGTTTATGTAATGTAGCGAACCTGCTTGATGCTTCATTTATAATTTCTTGTTCGTATCGTATATGAAGTAAGAAAATTTTGTCTTAAAGTGGGCCCCCTCGAACGGCGTGGAGCTTTTCGGAGGACAGTTGCACCCTGATTCCCGCCCCCACAAGTTACGGTCCTGTATTTACAGGTACGGTGGCTAATCAGATTAGTCACAAAACACTGCCTGTTACGGTATATGCCAAAAAATTGTAACTAACTTGAGTTAAAAATTGTCGGAGGAAATACATGTTGAATATAAATATACAACTCGCCACTATTAATGTGATCTAGAAGCAAGGATGTTATAAATAGTGGATCTGTCCATATGTATCTTCATACTATTAAATCGATGAAGCCAAAAAACAACAGAGCATTGGCACGCCTGATTGGCTACTCTCGTTTCCGACATCGTCTGATTGGCTACTCTCGTTTCCGACATCGTCTGATTGGCTAGTCTCGTTTCCGACATCGTCTGATTGGCTACTTTCGTTTCCTTTATGTTTGTTGGCTCAAAACATTGCGATCCTATTGGGCGGAGTGGGCAGAGTAGGGGTGGCGAAACTGTGACGTATGGCTTCAATATTTTATTGTTAGGGCAAATCCTCTATTTATAAGATCCTTGTCTAGAAGTGTCCTGCGAACTTGCATTGGCAGAAGATTATTTTTGTCACTCAAGAAACGTTGTGTTCCTGTTTCGCAGAAAGGGATTCGAATTGGTTTTTCACGCTTAGCGTTGCCATGTTTGGAAGAACAGAAAAATAATCCTACGCGTGTGTTCCTGTTTCGCAGAACGAGAGATTTATTTATTTATTTATTTACATAACTTTGTGGAAAGAATGTACTGCACCAGAAGTATATGCCGATATTTGTATTACATGTTGAGAAAATGATTCCATCGTACTATCGTAATCACATGTGCAAACTGTAAGTAACAAACAAATTATTTCAAAAATTATTGAGAAAGTCAAGATGACTTTTATATCAGCCCACCGTAAAGTGAAAGGGAATATCTGTAAAGTGAAAGGAACGAAATGATAGTGATGAATAAATCATTTAAAATCTACCCACGTCTATTTTCATAGTTAAAAACATTGCACGGAAAGCATTTCAGACATTTTCCCACTCCTCTTCTGCTTATTGCAAAGCAAAACTCAGTCATTATACACACCCATGCTCAAGGGGCGTTTACTCACAGTCAGTGGTAGAGCGAGCTCAGTGGGGGCCTAAGATATCCTGGCTCCGGGTTAGATCCGCCATTTATATCAAACCCTTTCTCTTCTGGGGACAAGGAGGCTGAGAATAGGAGGTTATCTCTTATGTTGTGGAGGGATAGTGGGGGCAACCGCCCTCTAAAGGCTTCCTTTTTTTCTAAGCTCACTATTTAGCATCACTTTACAAAGTATATCATATCAAATTTGCCAAGAAATCTTGCACATCATTTCTTATATTATTTTGAAAATTTACATTATAGCTACTTATATTTTTTTTAAAAAATTACAGTACTTTATTCTATTTTCATCTGTACGTTGAGTTTCCGTTCATCGTCCCCATCCAAACGAGTTTTTTTTTTTTTTTTTTATCCACTAGTGCCCTAATGTGAAGGATTCCTGATTCGATATCAGGTTACGTGAATTAAGTGAGGACATCTCGCCCATAGCTTTCCTGGCGCTTTTGTCGTGTCTACATATATAGAGGAAGAAATCCTGATTGACTGATCAACACGATTTTGGACGTGCATAAGATTTAATGTAAAGCACCACTAAGGAAGGGATTTTGTAATTTTATCGTGGCAGGGACGGATCCAGGACTGACTTCTGGGGGGCGGTGGTTTGTACTATTGTTACTTAGAGCTACTTTTAAGAGCTCTGGAATGGGTTTTATTTATATATTAAATAAGAAAGTTCCCTCTTCTGGGGGGGGCGATCGCCCCGATCATCCCCCTCCCTGGATCCGCCCCTGTATCGTGGTAGAGGCAAGGTGAAACGATATCCATTCTCCGAGTCCCTTAAGGCTAGAGACATAACATTTAGTATTTAGACTTTTCATTTAAAATAATTTAAGCCATCTTTCAGCGTTTTGTGATATTTGACCGAGAAGGGAATAAAAGTGGGTGGGAGGTAAAACGGAGTGGTTCACCGTTCCAGATTAAATATTAATAAACGCTGAAACATGCGTTTACTTATTTTGTAGTATAGGCTCTATTCTTTGAACATTATTCTCCCCGTACAAAGCACAGGGACTTCTGCTAGTTCGATGTAAGTGCCAAGAAATATATATGGCTTCAAATACATTTTATTGTGAGAAAACAAGAAAATATATCCTGTTTTCTTATTGTCTTAGACGCATAAAGAGACTTTGCATTGATCTGCAGTGCATCATGGGCAATAATATGTGCTGAAGCGACAGTAATTTCCAAAATAGTAGCTGTTTCCGTTGCAGTGATGTTCCTATTTTCTTTTGCGGGCTCTTTCGAGGTCATTGGTGGCTAAGCGGTTAGCGTACGCTCCTTTGGCGTGGAAGACCCGGGTTCGATTCCCAGCGGGAACTCGTGTAGTTTGGATTCTACGTTAAGCTAGAGAGAAAGAGAGATAATTCTCTTAGGAAACAAACCATACAAGGTAGACAAAAGCAAATTTGGATACCACAAGTGGCAAGTAGAAACCTACACAGCATCCTAATAAAAGGTGTTGTGACGAAATTAGGTA
Source organism: Thermobia domestica (assembly GCF_964235325.1). Classification (NCBI taxonomy): domain Eukaryota; kingdom Metazoa; phylum Arthropoda; class Insecta; order Zygentoma; family Lepismatidae; genus Thermobia; species Thermobia domestica. The sequence continues at coordinate 393,229,126 of NC_137454.1, forward strand.
ACACTACGAATATCTTGTAAACGAATTATCCAAGATAGATGGTTGTCAAAAAGTATTGGAAAAAACTTTTCAGCAATGGATCGGCACTTGTTGATAATGGTATGTATGTGTCTCAAATATCAATAATCCTTACTACTACACTCATGTGAAGCAATTCTCATTCTTTGTATCTGGGCATTTGAGAGTAAGAAATAAACGCTTAGAATTTGTTCTACGAGATCGTATGTTTAATCCTATTTAAGAGTAGATTGTAAGAATTTATAAAAACAAAGATAGTTTAACTAAAATTTACTGTTCCTGGATATAACTTGGATAAAATTTACTGATATGTCTGGCTATAATAAAAGGTTCTGCGAACTTGATATATTTTAACAACCGGTTCTAGCGAATCCTCATGAACCAGCTGAATAGCACCACTGTGTCCGTGTATCATATAACCTGTGTGCTGAAAGGACTAAAATGAATGGGCCTTATGCAGAGTCGTTCTGAAGAATGATTAGTACCATACTAAAGAGTTCGACTTACATATGGTTCTTGCAGTAGTCAGATCTTTAGTTTGACCCTAATCATACTTCAAAACAACTCTGAATAATGCCCAATATGAAATCAAGCGGGCTCTTCCACTGTGATAATGTTTTCGTTCGTAAACACTCGGTTATCCACACAAGCTACGGTGCCACTTTTAAAACTTTCTAAACCACTAATAGACTTGCTGCACAGGCAATAGATGTCTGCACGGGCCAGAATTTTTAGCCCGGACCCGGCCCGGCCCGCCAATTTATAATGTGAGACCAGACCTGAGTCAAAAATATGTTTTAGCATTTAGATCCGAGCCCGGCCCGAGCTTGTGTGATAATCAAATGAGCCTGAAATAAGCCCGAATTACAAAAACTTAATAATTAACGCAAAATTGTGTTTTATTTGCGGCAATTAGCAATTTAACTTTGCAGTTGTGCATTAAAAGTTCTTCAGAAAGAACAGTGATATATCGTTGTACACTATATTTAGAAAGTTAGACCCGAAAAGGCCCGAGAAATATGGTTGTATATTTAAAAATGTACGGCCCGAACCCGGTCCGAAGTGATATAATACAGGGTTTTCATAAAGTCTGGACGGATTTAATTTGCTTATAATTTTCATAAAAATGCTCATAATGAAATAAAATAAAGTGCAAACGGTAGCGGAAGGATTAAATTTTTAGTTGGCAACACTGTTAGATAAGCGGCAACTCTGAACACGTTGAGAAAGGGAGAGGGAGGGCAAGGGTCAGTTTCTTACCAAATTCCATCCATTGTTGTTTTCATTGTTTCAATGTTGACTGTTAAAAGTAAGTTGTAACCTGTATTGGTGTGTGCGTCTTTTAAAGAAATAAATAAATGAAAAACTCCTCTGATGAGAAGACTATGTTTTTTACCGTATCAAAGATGGCGGAGGTGAAAGAGAAAGCGCAATGTGTTCTGTGGTACGCAGAGCTAAAATCACCAATTCTGGTGTGTCGAAAGTTCACCAAAGAGTTCAAAAAGCCGGCCCCGACTGAGAGTGCAATCCTAAAGTGGCATGCTAAGTTCTTGGAGACAGGGAGCGTCCTGGACCGTCCTCGAAGTGGGAGGCCGCCAACATCGCCTGCAACAGTGAGCAGGGTAAGGGAAAGCATCATCAACAGCCCACAGAAGTCGATTCCTAGACGGTCCATGGAACTCGGAATTCCACAGACAACCGTGTTTAATATAGCCAAGAAGACGATCAAGGCCAAAGGTTACAAAATCAAGATAGTCCAGGATCTGCATGATGAAGATTTGGACATCCGGTTCAACTTCTGTGACGCCATGCTCAAGCAGTTGGAACATGGCCACGTTCTCCTTTCAGCCATCATGTTCTCAGATGAGGCAACCTTCCATGTCTCCGGGAAGGTTAACCGACACAACTGTTGCGTTTGGGGCACGGAAAACCCAAAGGAATTTGAGACACATGAGAGAGATAGTCCTAAAGTGAACGATTGGTGCGCTGTGTCCTATGATCATCTGATTGGACCGTTCTTTTTTGAAGAGGAGACCGTGAATGGAGATTTGTACCTGGATATGTTGCAGATATACCTCATTCCGGAACTGGAGGCACGTGGAATCCAGAACGACATCGTGTTCCAACAGGACGGGGCACCCCCTCACTATGCAATCCAGGTGAGACCGTTCCTTGACGAGAAATTCCCTAACCGATGGATTGGCCTCGGTGGCCCGACCGCTTGGCCGCCATGATCACCCGACCTTACCCCCTGCGACTTCTGGCTTTGGGGTCATGTGAAAACGGAAGTTTATGCAAAGAAGCCAAGTGGTTTGGAGAACTTAAAGGACAAAATCAGGGCGTCTGTGGCTGGCATTTCGGATCAAACACGGCGGAACGCTGTGAGTGGATTCCAGCGCCGCCTACGCGAATGTGTGGACGTAAATGGAGCCCAGTTGGAGGTGTGGCGGTGAATGAACTGAGCTGGTGCAGATTACAGGTAAAAATTTAATCCTTCCGCTACCGTTTGCACTTTATTTGATTTCAATATGAGCATTTTTATGTAAATTATAAGAGAATTAAATCCGTCCAGACTTTATGAAAACCCTGTATTTATAGACCCGAGTCCGGCCCGCGGGCTCGCCCCGAGCCCGTGCAGACCTCTAAGGGGCACACAAGAATAGCTATTGCACTTTCATCCTGCGGTCAGTTTCAATTTGGTTTCAGAATACTTTCACTACTAAGAAAAGCGCATTGCAGATCGCTGATCTGAGGCGATGAATCTCGGTATTGGGGCAGCTATCTTTGCACTGAAGCTCTGTGTTGGTAGGTTTTCTTAAGAAAATTTCCCCTCTACTGATGCAATTATATGATAAACTTAATATTGCTATATTAAAAGAAGTGTCAATCCCACTTGTTTTTGCTTCCATTTTTTACTTTTTCATTAACTTTTATTTAAAAAATACACAGAAATACACCCAACAAATAGTGGGTACAATTGCTACGCTACTATGCTACTTTGTAAAATCTTTGAGTTTTACGTCCCACGGTTATGCCGGTTAGGCTAAAGGAGACGGTGATTCTGAGAAATGAATGAAATGGTGGAATAAAGAAAGTGGGAGGAAACGGGAAAACCCCGAGAAAACCCACGCACACGGTGTTTGTCCACCACAAAGTTCACTTGGCGGGAGCAGGGTTTGAGCCCGGGACCCCATGCACCAGGTATGCTACTTTGAACAGATACACACCCAGATTATTGTTATTGTATCGGTTTATTTCTGAAAAACAAAGAAAAAATTTAAGCATTTATATTGGTCAATTAGTCAGCGCGAGAATTTCCCTGGGTTTTCACGTTTCGTCGAAAAAATCCCTTTTTGCTAAATTTACCTACGAAATTTCCCTAGATTAGGGAAATTTTTCTCAAACTACAAACACTTCTGATGTTGCTCCATTGTTCAGCGTTTCTTCATGTCATCCGGTCGGTCATTCAGTCAACAACAATATTATACCTTCTCTCAGCTTTTCCCATAAATCGTACAACATTGAGGAATTTTATCGCAATTTTAACGCTTTTATTTCCATCTTCCTCGGAACACCTTTATCAGAAATGATTCGGTCTCTGCACATACCCACATTGCTTCGATAACTTGTAAGTTGCTTTGCCTACTTCGCACTTTACCTGTTATATTTAATAAGAATGGAACAAGCAGATGTTGACGTCACAGTTGAAAATGGTATTAATTTTGATTGCTTTACATTTGAATGTTAATACCTTCAAATCTTTCCTAACTTTTTTTTAAGTCCGCATGTCCATTGTTATTTTGAGCACGCTTTCTGAAGCAACTGTAGCTCTTACGAAACTGCACTAAAGTTTAATGTCGCTCTCAGCAAAGAGGCTATATGAGACGTGGATCTCGAGCTTAATGTTGGATTCCTACTGCATGAGCCTCCACTAGGAATCGAACCCGGATCTTCCACAGCAAAGGCGCGTACGTTAACCGCATAGCAACGAAGAAATTCACTCTTACGAAATTGTACTATGGAAGTTAAGTGTGAATTACAGTTATTTCATTTTTCAAATAGGAAAAGGGCTCGTCTGAACTAAGATAGAATAAACGCTATATATCTAACTAACTATCTCTATGACCAGTGGCGTAACTGAGGGGTCTGCAGTGATGGGAGGCCCGCAGGATTTGGGGGCCCACCGCAAAGCAAATGTCAAGAACAACATTATTTATATAGTCTACAAAAAGTGAACTGAATAGGGAATATCCATTTCCCTGAACAACATTATTTACTTTAGAAAAGAAAAATATGCTCTGAGTGAAAATTCATCCATTCTAGCAACATTAGTTTAAAAAATCATCTTAGTACTCGAAGGTTAAGAGAAAATAATTTTTGCCTTTTTCGGTGAGTATTAATTTTAATTGTAATTTTATCACATTCCATTGATTTATCAAGCAGGGAAATAATATAGTGGGAAGTTAATGCTCATAGGAAAGAGGACCCAAAAGTAATCCTGCGGTCGGGGCGACATTTTTGCGTTACGCTACTGTCTATGACCTATGGAACCCGGAGGTTCAATGCCGTTTTCCCAAAAGCTCTCCATTGACTTCTGTGCTTAGCCAACTGGATCCAGTTTCTACTTTGCATTCCTATTTCTGCGAGATCCATTTAATATTGTCCTCCAATCTACGCCTACACCATCCTAATGGACTTTTCCGATTGGATTTCCAATTAAAACTTTAAAAGCGTTCCTACTTTCTTCCATTTTGGCTACATGACCTGCCCACCTGAGCCTCCTAGATTTAAAGACCCTAACAATGTTTGGTAAATGATACAAATTAGGTACTATAGACGGTATAAACACTATATCACTATAGTTATAAGCATGGGTTTCCGAAAGGGGCAAGTGGGGCCGTGACCCCTCTTTGGAATTCATATAAATCAATACTTTGAATTATGTTTCCGTGCACGAGGAATATTTTTTAAATGTAAGTTTATTTCTTCGTTTGCGTTTGAAACTTCTGTTGTAACATTTAAAAAAATATTTGTATCACACATGTGGTGAGCAAAACGCTGAAACTATGCCACAAATACCGGGATTGTAAAATACAAACTAGCTCTTGGTTCACCCCTTTTCCTTTCCTTATCCCGAGTTATTTATTTAAGGAAAGTCCATAAATACAGTAATATTAAAAATTAAATGAAATTATTTGAAATAGAATTTTTCACAATACCATTCATTCTAGCTTTGGAACTTATTGTCCACAATAAAAGTCAAATTCTGACCAAAGTAAATATTATCTAATAAATAATATTGTTATAGTTTCTGCAAAATATCTTTGCCTTCATCAGACAAATTATAAAATACAATTTCTAAGACTACAGCTTAAATACCTCAGAAAATGAGACGACGAAATATCTAGGAAATATTGGTTCCTAGATACTTTCCTTTCATTTTCTGAGATATATAAGTTGTAATCTTAGAAATTATATTTCATAATTTGTGGAGAAATATCTAGGAACCATCTATAATGAGAGGGATAATATCTATGATCCAATATTTCCTAAGTACGCTATTTCCTCATCTCATTTTCTGAGGTGTATTGGTTCCTAGACATTTTTCTTTTATTTTCTGAGGTATATATGTTGTAGTTTTAGAATTGTATTTCATAAATGTGGAGAAATATCTAGGAACCATCTATAATGAGAGGAAAAATATTTATGAATCAATATTTTCTAAGTAGGCTATTTCCTCATCTCATTTTCTGAGGTGTATTGGTTCCTAGACATTTTTCTTTTATTTTCTGAGATATATATGTTGTAGTCTTAGAATTGTATTTCATAAATGTGGAGAAATATCTAGGAACCATCTATAATGAGAGGAAAAATATTTATGAATCAATATTTTCTAAGTAGGCTATTTCCTCATCTCATTTTCTGAGGTGTATTGGTTCCTAGACATTTTTCTTTTATTTTCTGAGATATATAAGTTGTAGTCTTAGAATTGTATTTCATAATCTGTGGAGAAATATCTAGGAACCATCTATAATAAGAGGAAAAATATCTATGAACCAATATTTCCTAAGTAGGCTATTTCCTCATCTCATTTTCTGAGGTGTATTGGTTCCTAGATATTGGTTCCTAGACATTTTCCTTTTATTTTCTGAGATATATAAGTTGTAGTCTTAGAAATTGTATTTCATAATTTGTCTGATGAAGGCAAAGATACTTTGTCGAAACTGTAACAATATTATTTATTTAGATAATATATATTTAATACTTTGGTCAGAATTTGACTTTTATTGAGGACAAGAAATCTTTTAGTTTAATGTTCCACGATTATTTCCTTTAGCCTAAGGGAGATAAATGATTAAGGCAGTTGAATAATGATAGAGGAAGCGGTGGAATGAGAATGTGGAAGGAAACGAAAATTCTCGAGAAAACCTACGGACACGGATATTGTGTACCTTAATCTTACTTGGCCGGGATCGAACCATGGACCCCACCCAGCAAAGGTGCTCTACCTCTGAGCCACCGTGCCTCACTTCAAAATGTGAAAAGAATAATGGTCTTCAACTTTGCCCCTCCTACGAAAAATCCTGTGGACGCCCATGATTATACGACACGACAGATAATTGGATATCTTAGTTCATGTGATCTATCTGGCGCAAAAAAAAAAAAAAAAATTGATATCCAAACTATTCTCTGCTTTCACCTAGAAAAAGCTTTAATTTTCTCTTTTGTGAAATTAAAAATTCAAAATGTGAGATAAAACTCTTTTTTTGTTACAGGAGAAGCCTTACGTAATGGTAAAACAGGACCGCAACCTCACTGGCAATTCCCGCTATGAAGGGTTCTGCATTGACTTGCTCAAAAACATCGCTCACTTGGTGGGCTTCCATTATTCTATTCGGCTGGTGCCCGACCACATGTACGGAGTTTACGACCCAGAGACGGACGAGTGGAACGGAATTGTCAAAGAACTCATGGACAAGGTAAAGTTTTTTTTCTTATTTTCTATTAATTCTTAACATTTGTTTCATATTCAGGGGCGGCTTTGCACTAAAGGGAATGAAGTACTGCTTCATCCAACATTAATTTTAAAATGATGTAGTATGCAAAGAAAAAGTTTAGAATTCACCTAGAATCATACTTATTTTAGTTCAATTTAAAGTTTTACCTTTAAAAGAAATTTTTCTCTGAACTTTCTGAGTTGAACCGTGCTTGTTGGCACTGTAATTTTCACCACAGGCAGTACAAAATAAAAAATAACAAGTATTCTCCGGATAGATTCACACCTTGTCTTTTTTATGTGCTAAAGGAAGCCTGGGCTGAAGGTGGCAAATTTCCAGGAGCGCATATTAAAAACCGAGATTGAAGTATGGCTTAAGAAAAAAAGACTCAGTTCACGAGAGAGAAGAAAGAATAAGGAATATTTATACTGGAAACAAAGTTGGTACCACAGTTTAACCGAATCTTCTCAATACGACGCTACTCACGCTGGTAAGAGCTAAGGCTTTGCTTATTGGCTGATGGCGTAATCTGTACATTTCCCATCTTCCTTAGCCTAAAGGCCAAAATCATGGGAACTTAAACTGAAACATTTCATTATACGTGTATATGAATATTCAAATTACGGTTTCAAACAATAAGAACAAAACGTAATTTACCGCCAGTCCGAGAACACTGTGCCCTCGGGAGATGTTCTCCATATAGGGCGAGAGATGACACTGGCATAATTTATGGGTGGCGGTTGACGGGCGAGACACACCCTCGCCTTCTACTAGATGATGAAATTGGGAAATCTAGGTCAAGCTTCACGACTGCCCGCAATCACTTTAGTATATGTAATCTATAGTCTACTGCTTAAGATTCCGAATATAGTGTATGATACGCAATTTACTTGATTTTTTATTTAGTAATACTCAATATGAAAGGGTCACAAGGGAATATTTCGAAGACCAATTTGAGAAATGCTGTGACTTCAACACGAATTCCGTCCATTCATAAAACCTCTTATTCTTTACAAACATTAATGCCGACCTGTTGAAATGAGAGGCGTCTCGCCTTATTTCAATACCATAAAAGCACTGCTATAGTATTTCGTACAAGACAAAAGAAAATGATTAAAGGGTATCCCCCTGAAGAGTATTTCACCTCTCTTCTGTTTTCCTTTTTACAGTTTCAAGTAATTACATCCGCTGCAGAAGAATAAAACTTCCTTCTGATCGTCATCAGACTACAAGAAAAACATGCTCAGTCATATTTTCAATTATGTTTTATTAGCGCGCTTTCTGTCGTGGAGAATAGGGTAGTCATCTGCTTATAACAGGCCATAACACGGCATTTTACAGCCTCGTTACGAGAAACACTTCTTTGGGGGTTGGGGAGAAAAGAAGCGGTGTTGGAAGTTAATAATAATGCTATTTTATGAGCGAAAAATTAACTTCGACTTAAAAGGAACTTCATTAACAATAATTTACTTTAAAAAGGAGCTCATAACGAACTCTTAATAGATTCAAAATAGGTGCCAAATCTTAATACATGAAATATATTTTTCTCTTAATATAAAATAAAATATAGGATTACATCATTTTAATGATTTCGTGCACGAACTTAACAAGCATATATTTCCAAAATTATTTGTTTTGTCTGGTCTGCAAAACGATGCACAGTAAGAATACGGGACATGTTTGTTTACGAGAAAAAATATGTTAATTCAAAAAAAAAAAAAAAAAAAAAAAGAAAAAAAGAAAGAAAAGAAAAGAAAAAAAAGAACGTAATGTTTAAGAAACTATCTATAAAGGTGAAGAATATATATGTCACCTGTGAATGTAGAGACAACGTTAAAAAGTGTGGTTTAATACTATGCAATTCTAATTTAATACTTGCTTGTAGTAACCGCCTATCACAGGATGATACGTGTTTTTTGCACGTGTCTTCCTTTATGTATATATGTACCTTCACTAACGTGCCCGGTCCCATGGGTCCTCCAGCTTCGCCCTGCTCTGAACGGGAAAAAATCAATGCTACTTTGAGGCAAGGGCGCCGATCCTGGGGGGCCAAGGGGGCCCGGGCCCCCAAAGCTGATATGGACCTCCCTTATTGTATTTAAGAATATACAATATTTGGCATAATTTGAATGCAATTTGTCTTAAAATCCTCATATATGCCTTCTGCATCTGCATGTCCCCCTCCCCAAATTTACAGAGAAATCGGTGTCCTTGCTTTGAGGTGACGTAATACAGGTTAGTGTGTACTTTTCTCAGGACTAATTGTTTAAACTGCGTATAGTTTACAGGCGTATTATAAATCTGTACATAATTTATGAGCAGACGCCAAGACAACAAGGGCCTTATGCAGAGTCGTTTTGACGTAATATTAGCGTCATGCTAAAGGCCTTACTACTGCAGAAAACATATGTTAGTCGAACTCTTTAGTATGGCACTAATCGTGTGTTAGAACGACTTCTGCATAATGGCCTAAGAGTCTAGAAGGCATTACTGTATAATTAGGAAAAGAATTGCAATTTTGAATAATTATTTTTGATGTTGGCCTTCAATTTGATCTCTTCCAAGTCGGTTATCGCCATACGCGTAGAATGGAGGGGCGGATCCAGGGGGGATGATCGGGGGATAGCCCCCCAGAAGAGGAAACTTTCTTATTTTATATGTATAAATAAAACCCATCCCAGAGTTTGGAGCCCTTAAAAGTAGCAGTATGACAACCTACCATCCCCTCCAGAAGTCGGTCCTGGATCCGCCCCTAGTAGAATGTTGCTACATTTACAGATCTACAACACCAAAATATGCTACATTCACAGGCGTGCGCAACGTGGGTGCCTTGGCACACCCATTAGGTAAACTTTTTTTTTTTTTTTTTGTAGAATTATTACAAACTGAGAAGAGAATGATCTACATTCTGCTTCAGAAAATCATATTTAACTTCCGCGTGCCAAATATGAAATGTTAATATTATAATAGTTAACAGTACAATTATTTTTTATTTTTTTTATTTTTATTTTTATTTTTTTTATTTTTTATTTTATTTTATTTTATTTTATTTTTTTTGTGAATTAAGAAAGATAAAGAGTGTGTGTGCTATGTTCGTAAGGTGTAACGACTGAATGTCAGAAACCATTGAATGTCAGAAGAAGAGGTGTGTACAAAATAATTACGTGTATGTGTGCCGTGCGTCGCCGACGCAGCATCGGGTGCAATGACGCTATCTTTTCTTAGGGTAAAGGGGGGGAGACGGACGACATTCCATATGGTGGTACTTTAGATCTGGCACCCACATTCCCAATGTCCTGCGCACACTAATGGCTACATTCCAAACAAGACAATATAATTTGGCAAAAACTATAGATGAAGCAATAAAATAGGTATCATATTCGTGCAGCACCATGAATGTACTAGTGAAGAGCCATTACATCTTAAACACCTGCAGCATGAACGCTTGTGCTATGAAAGAATGGCAGGATAAAAACATAGGCACTGGCTACATAGGTGTTTCGGGGCTCATCCAGTGGATTTTTGAGTTGGAATAAGTTTCTAAATTACACTATCATACCGTGAAAAATAATTAGTGCATGACCCGAAGTTTGATTTCAGGAAGGTTTGCTTATCAACAACTCCATGTGTGTCTCACTACGAACTACTACAGTAGCAGACGAGAGGAACACAGCGACACTAGTAGTCATCTGGTGAAGAAAGAACATCAGTTCCACCACTACACTAGAATAGCTATAAAATCGAGAGGACCATCATATCTGGCATCACTCTTTGACTGGTCAAATTCTTCTCTTTCAGTTTACCTGGAGCTTTGAGAGAGACTCCTAACCCAATCCAAGTCTTCTAGCTTACCTGGAGCTCTAAGGTCTCCTGAATCCACCCCATTTAGCTTGCTTGGAGCTTTAAGTCCTTCTGAATCCACCCCACTTAGTTTCCGTGGCACTCTGTGGGGATCCTTCTCTAAGCTACCTGAGAAAATTATATTATACTATTTATATCTGGAAACTTTGTAATAAAACTGGTAGTGAGAGAAAACGATTTCCGTGTGTGATTGCTCTACACATCTTCTACCTGCTTAGAGGAACTTTGTAATATGCATTGCACAGCTATTTATCAATATCTGTTTTAACCTCTTTAGGTAAATACCACATCCAAAATCGAGTGATATTTAATTATCTAACAATAATAGCAATCCGTATTTACACGTGGATGTAATTTTATAGAAATATTTCTTTAAATAATTTAAAGTTTCATGCTCTTATATGTACAAGGTGTTTCAAAACAACGCCGACAACTCTTTTGGGAGGTAATTGCTGAGAGTCCTGTCACCTAGATAACACAAAAAGTATAGGTCAACCTGGGAGTAAAAATGATTTTTTTTCGACACTACGACCAGCCGAAAATTTGTCGGAAAAATGAGAAAACAGCAACAACTCGAGAATGAAATGTCGGTTTGAAGTTGGGTAAAATGGAATGTCTATTATTTTTTATCGTAAATTCTATTAATGTATAATTGGATGTGGTACAAGGGCGGAGCAATGGTCATCCCAAAGAAACTGTCGAAACTCCTGAGATATTTTGTCAAAAATTGAATGAGGAAAATAAAAACAACAACCAAGTACAATCGTTCTAACTAACTAACTAACTCTATGGCCTATGGAACCCGGAGGTTCAATGCCGTGTTCGCAAAAGCTCTCCACTGACTTCTATCCTTAGCCAATTGGATCCAGTTTCTACTTTGTATTCCTATCTCTGCGAGATCCATCTTAATATTGTCCTCCCATCTGCTCCTAGGTCTTCCTAATGATCGTTTTCCTATGGGTCTTCCAGTCAAGACTTTGAAAGCGTTTCTACTTTCCTCCATTCTAGCTACATGACCTGCCCACCTAAGCCTCCTAGACTTGACGACCCTAACAGTGTTGGGTAAACCATATAAATTATGTAGTTCCTCGTTATGAAGTTTCCACCATTCCCCATTCCCGTTCCTCTTGGGTCCGAATATTCTTCTCAGGATCTTGTTCTCAAATACTTTGAGTCTACGTTCTTCCTTCAGAGTAAGTGACCATGTTTCGCAACCATACAGAACAACAGGCATGATTATCGTTTTGTATATTTTAAGCTTTATATTCTTCGACAGAATTCGCGACAAGAGATTTTGAACCGAATAGTAACACGAATTCCCTGCTTTTAGTCGACATTTAATTACTCCTTGAATATGAGTACAATCGTTCAGCAAACTAAAATCATAACAACCATTCTGAGTAAGTTTTCTTGAATCCTCCAGCATGCAAATGCCGGGATGGTACCTAACTCTAAAAAAAATGTTTCCTTCCTTCCCCATTTCCTCGGTTAATGTGATCGACGAGAGATCTCATCCTTCATACGTGACGGAGTAAACTGGCAATAAGATCCCGAAAACCTACAAATATAATTCTAAATATTTTTCTGACTCTTTGCTTTGGCCAACATTGATAAATACGTTTCAATATTTATTTTTAGTTTTGTTCAATACTTTTACGCTAATCATAGTAAAAGAAATCTTAGCCTTTGCAGTTTTAAAACAATTTCACAGTTCATTTTATTTCAGTGACCAGTCGTTCTTTCAGAAAAAATGTTCCGGGTGGGCACACTTAGTATTCCGGAGGGGGGGGGGACACTGCTGATACTTTTCCATTTATTATTATATTGTAGACGTATTATTTTGGTCTCCTCCAGGGGGTACTCTCAGAGCTCCCCGGGGGACAGTGCCCGCCAAAAACAGGTCTGGAAGAAATATTGGCTGGAACTGTTAGAAAAATTGGAATACGAGACTTTGTGATTTATCTTATAGGTGCCGAAGGGTAAATACGTATTGAAAACAGTGAAATGAAATCTTTGAGTTTCACGTCCTACGTTTATGCCTGTTTGGATATGGGAGACGATGATGAAATAAACGAATGATAATGGAAGAATTGGCGGAATGGTAATGTAGGAGGAAACGGGAATAGTCCGAGAAAACCCACTAACATGATGTTGTCCACCACAAACTTATTTGACCGGGGATCGAATCAGGGTCTCCTTGCACCAGAGATAAGCGCTCTACTACTGAGCCACCTAGGAGTGTTCCAAGAACCGGTTAACCGGTTTCGGTTCGGTTTGTAATAAAACCGAATCATTCGGTTTGGACTTTAAACCGGTTCGGTTTGGGAACGGTTCGGTTCGGTACGGTTTGGGAACGGTTCGGTTCGGTTCGGTTTGAGAACGGTTCGGTTCGGTTTGGAAACGGTTCGGTTCGGTTTCGGTTAACCGTTCCAAACCGGTTTAAGTGGCAAACCGAAACCGCGGTTTACGTTTTCAGGAACCGTCCAACCCTAGAGCCACCGTGCCTCCCTTGAAAACAATAACAGTAGGCGTCCTTAAGTGTGATTACAGTTGTAGAAGGAGACGAGATTTCAGTGGCGTATTTAGGAGGTGGCTATCGGGCTTAAGCCCCCCCTCGAAATAAATTTGTTATATGCATAACTTCATTAAAATTTGCCGTACCCAAAAGGAAAAATATAAGTACTTGCTTATGTGTTGTATATAGCACCCCCCCTCCCGAAACAAAATCCTAAATACATCACTGCGAAACTTCCTCGTGTTATTATAATTCAAGTGTTCAAAACCCTAAATCTATGTATAAACATTCAAAACTGAACTACCACATACCAGTGTCGCCGATTTCTGTATAACTTTGGGGGGGGGGATCAAGTATGTTTTTCGCCAAATCTAAGCAAAGATTAAAACCAAAAATTTCTAGATTGTCAGATGCCCAAGCACATTTTGGGGTGGTCACACTCGGCCCCAGGGCATACCCATGGGGGTGGGTCACTGGGTCTGCACTCCCTAAACTTCGTAACTGGACAGACATTTGTACACTATGTTAAAGAAAAATATGGTGGCTTTAGAAAAGAAATGATTGATACACTACATTGAACATTTTATTTTGTTGGGAGCACAGTGAGTCAGTGGCAGAGCGCTTAGCTATGGTGCGTGGGTTCCCTACTTCGATCCACGGTTAAGTTAGTTTTTGATGGAGAACATCGTGTCCGTAGGCTTTCTCCTCCCACTTTTTTGTTCCACCAATTCTTCCATGCTTTAATCATTGTCTCCCTCGTCCTGAAGGGCTTATTCATGAGATTTAAACTGAAATAGTTTCTTTCTTTTGTATAGGTGGCAATAAGATGAAATTACTAATCGCTTTATCGAGTGTAGGACAATACCAGTTCAATACTACTTAGATATAGTGACTACTACTTGTGAACCCCCCAAACTTCAGACATAAATTTCTGGGTGCACGCCTGTCTTCGGCCCATTGACAATCGGCACCCACTTCGCACTCTCACCAAACTTTATTCCTCATATTTTTTTAAGTATCTTAAGGTTGGTTTAAAGGGACAAGTTTTGCCGATAGATGGCACTACAATCTTCGTATCTCTCTCATGTATTTTTTTACCTTTCACGAAAATTTACAATTTCTCTTACAAATGTCAACCTAGATACTTCAAATTTTTAGAAAAGGAACTTCATAACCTATTAAAGAGAACAATCCGTGCCGATTTTTTTTATTTAGAATTTTCTTCATTATTGAAATTGGCTTGATTGTCGAAATGGATACCCAAACCTTTAACAATGGAACTGTTTCAACAGTGAAGAAAATTCTAAATAAAAAAATCGGCACGGATTGTTCCGTTTAATAGCTTATGAAGTTCCTTCTCTAAAAATTTGAAGTATCTAGGTTGAAATTTATAAGAGAAATTGTACATTTTCGTGAAAGTTAAAAAAGTACATGGGACAGATACGAAGACTGTAGCGACATCTATCGGCAAAACTTGTCCCTTTACACTAACCTTAAAAGAATCAAGTACAACAAAACTGTTTTCATTATCTATACAAAAAGAAAGCCGGAAGAATCAATTGAACAGACACAAAGAAACATTTTGGTATTTTAAAGCATTGTACCCAAATCTTTCCTCCTGATGCACTTAATGACGTTTTTGTAATTTTATTCTCTTTCTTCTCATACGTCGTATTATGCTCTAGAATCATCCCTTCCTTCCTTCCTTCTCGTCATGGATTCGATTAAGGCGACATCTGTTGGAAACAGTTTCTAATGACCACACAAGCGAACTCGAAAATGCAGCAACGACTCTTTTCAGCCATCTTGTTTCAAGTAATATGTTTCAAAAAGTTCCAACAGATTTTAATTCCATAAGTCAGAGTTTTCTGTTCTGTTAAGAAATTTCACTCAAACACACACACACATATATATATGAATGTAAAAATCTTTCTTTCTTTTGTGGAGGGGGTAAAGAACGAAGAGGAACTGGAAGAACTTCTAGTTTTAATATCGGTTGTGCAGTTTCTACGAAACAGATTTATGAGTAGGCGCTGAAAGACGAAATTAAACTCTGGTCAAAAAGAAACCATCTGATTTAACTCTCGCAGACTCTCTCTTCTGTCTCAAAACATGCTTTCAGTTGGATGCTCTGCTTGAGAGGAGCAATATAGATTCAAGAATAATATTATATTTTGAAGGACCTATTATGTGTTTCCCCAAGTTTTTTATACATATATTACTGCTTAGCTTTTGTTACGATTATGTGAACAAATTTTCTTCTGAAGAAAAACAAATTTTACATAATATTATTATTTTTTCCTCTCGACCCTTTAATACTATAGCCATGTTGCAGAATTCTGTTTCAATGTTAACAGCTAGATTTCACCTTCCATTATTTCCATTTCTAAAGGATCTTTGCTATTGTTTTTTTCTTTTATCGAATAACTTAAATTTAATAAACACCTTTTTCATATCGTTCTGAATGGTGCAGTTTACGACGTGAAAAAATGGCAAAACCCAAATGTCTACACTATTAGGAATGGGCAAGAGTCGAGTCAAAGGTAATTTTCTCGAGTCGAGTTCCGAGTCGAGTCACTGTTTTTGAGTTCGAGTTTCGAGTCGAGTCAAGTTTGATAAATGGCACATTCATTCAGCTCGTTTTGAAATCATGGCCTGATTAGACTGCAAAGCGAAAGTCATGAGAAATGTAAGCAGTAATGTGGTATACTTTTAGTGTTGCTCATGAGATACTGATCGCATCTCGTCTCGTTTCGATAACTAGACGACAAGAGATTTTTATAACGAGCTTAGTTCGGCTCGAGTCCGCTCGCTTGAGATGAACCATCGGCTCGAGACGGCTCGCTTGGGGAGAGCCATTGGCTCGAACATTCTCGGTTGAAATGAGATATCTGCTCGATTTTGTTCAACTGAGCCGAGGCCTCTAGACGGCCGGCTTGAACTGAGCCATTGGCTCAAACAGACTCGGTTAGGATGAGCCATCTACACGGTTCGGCTCAATTGAGAAGAGGGCTCATGCCGGTTCGATTGAGTGAGCTGTTGGCTCAGCTCACTTCTTGATTTGGCACGTTAGTGAATGAGCTACTCGAGCCGTTAACAATCCTAAAACCGGGCCGAGCAGTTTTTGAACATGTTTGGCCTTCGCTCTATAACTTTTAACAATTTTTGGCTCAAGCCCAGAATCTCCTAGACTTCACAACTACCGAGATCGGCAGTCAACTAGTTTTTGGTATTCAGATACAAACCGCTTATCTTTCATGTTTATAAACGATGTAATAATAATAATAATAATAATAATAATAATAATAATAATAATAATAATAATAATAATAATAATAATAATAATAATAATAATAATAATAAATAAGTGGTAGTTCTGGAAGTATTCTCTATATAGGATACTTGAAGAGAGTACTTGAAACTGCCGACACAGGATTTGGCTCGATATGGCTCGACTCGACTCGAAACATGACTCAAATTCTAGTCGAGTTGTAGAAAATTTTTCGAGCCGAGTTCTCGAGTACGAGCTCAAAAATGTCTGTTTCGAGTCGAGTCGAGTTTCAAAGAAAACTCGCTCGAATTCTCTCGTGTCCATCCCTATAGCACTATATGCAATTAATGATTTGTTGAAGATGCCTTCTTCATGAAGTAGGCGACTTAATTAAATACAAAGGTTGAAGGCATGATATCAACGATATTTATGCCTTACCATTTGGTTTATAGAAATATCCCAGTGACGATGCCAGCTTTAATTTCTTGGGGTGGGAGGAAAAAGCAGAGCGCCACAGACTTTTTACATGTCGAAAATAATAGGTTTATATTAGTTAACTTACATTACAATACAACATGTATGGAGCAGACTCGTAGGTACAGGTAGACAAACGGATCGAACACCCCAAAATTTAGTCGTATTCCCGAAGTGAAGCATCAGTACAAATGCTTGATATGTTTTTTTATGAGATTTATTAATTAAGAAATATCGTACACGCGATACAATCGGTGTTAGTTTTAGTTATTTCGGGCCATAAATATGGCAGAAGTTTGAAGTAACAAGGGGAGTGAGGGCACAAAAGGACCCAAACCTAAATAAGAAAGACTTTTAACTTATTCTCAGCATTCTTCACTGACAAAACTATATACGTAGCTGAACAAAAGAGACTGATAATTAGTGTTTATTATTTGAATAGAATAGCAAGGCACAGAAAACGAAATACGTCTGTGTAGTGGGAGAAGTGACCAATAGATCAAGCAAGTTTGAAGGCCATGACGACAGAAATGTGACCTTGGCAGCTGTTCAAGCAAGCGTAGTTTCAGTTTCGCATAAGGCAACATGGAAGTGACACACGAAGAACAGTACAGAAATTCTGTTGACTATCTTGCGAAGATCAATGTACCTCATCCTCCATATAGCCCTGATTTAGCCCCTTGCGATTTCTTTATTTTTCCAACTTTGAAGAAAAACCTCCGGGGACAGGTTTCGCTTCTTCAGGGGCATTTGTGAAAACTGTGGAGGCGATTTTGAAGGATCTGTCCAAAAATGACTTCCAGTCATGTCTTTGATGACTGCCAAAAACGTTGGAACGAGTGCATTGCATGTAATGGAGACTATTTTGAAAAAGACCATTAGCATTTGTAGGATTAGTACAGGCAATTATGTTTCATTTATGGTCATCCTTTATTGATTAGCCCTCGTATATTCTGAGTTAAATCGTTATATATTCTGAGTTAAATCGTTATATATTTTGATCAGTGGTCCTTTCGAATTTCACTAGGTTACACTAAACATGTAAAACATATTTTTGGTGAGGGCGATCATACTAATAAACAAAATACTGTGTTTCACGACACTCTTTTTAAAAAGAGCATACTTGGATTCATCCTCAGACTAGTGACATTTTTATATATTTAAACCTATACTCCACATTTATTCCTTCGTAAAGGTAATGTGATTAACAGTATTTCATAAATTGCTCTTACTAAATAATTGTTTTGATGAAATTTAGATGGCGCAAACAATTTAAACTTTGGATTCAAATGTACACGTATCATAAAACAGAAAACAATCATGTTTTTGAATCAAGAAATATTACTCACAATACACTAGTGAACCAATGTAGAAAGTTCTTGATTCGGAACAAACTAACATTTTCTAAAGAATAATTCTTTCAGATTCTCAAGATATATTATCTTATGCCGGGGTTTATATTACTCATCTAAAGTGTGACACATAAACATAAACAGTTACATTTTCAAATAGAAATCTTACTGAATACGATAAATCGGCAAAAAGAAAAAAAAAAAACGAGCCAATCGGGGCCACGTTTAATAAGTTCTCTGCAAATTAAAAGTGTGTAACTTTCGCCCAATTAATTTAAACAGTGCTATTCATATAAACTTCTGGCATTTTTATGTCCAATCCAGGGCCTAGAGCTAAAAAAGACCAGCAGGCCTATGTTTAGTTAAAGGGGTTCAGCTTTATTTTCGAAATAAATTATAAAATTTCGCTTGTTTCTGTTAATGTAAAGTTAGTTTACACTAGTTCCGATTAGCTTAAGTTTGGTTAGATTAGGCCTAACTACTTTCATATATGTATTCAAATTCTCTTATTTGCGTTCCGGTAAGTACATCTAGTCTATAGCATTTTGTATTTTTCATTTCTACAAGAGGTAATACGATTTTTTTTAAAATGACAGAAAACAATTACAATTCCGTTACTTCAACACATTCTCCTGTAAATCCTCTATTTTTACGTACTTCTGGACCCCTTCAACTAAATATAACCGGGCCGGCCTCCTTGTCAATGAAGTTGCCGAGAAATATAAAGAGAGTTACACCGTTCGCCGACGGCAATCCCAACAAAGATCTACACAACAAATGGCACCAGCTAATACCCAATTCATTAGCCAGGCCATCCAGGACACTGCTCCCCCGGAGCTCTGAGTGTGCCCCCCGGAGATCATAATAATACGTCTAATAATATTATTATAATAAATAGAATAGTACCAGCAGTGCCCCTCCGAATACTAAATGTTTCCCTCCGGAACATCTTTTCTGAAAGAAACACTGATCCAGGATACTGTTGTAGCCATTGACGACAGATACAACTTCCACAAGCTACAGTGAAATGGAAGTCACAAGAAAGCATACAAATAAACTTACCATGAGGAAGAGGATTTCAAGGCTCAAAGAAGATAGCAAAACATCCCCCTCCGACCTCGTATCATCCCTGATCAAATTCAAGAACCAGTTCGTTCCTCTAGTGCTATAGAAAGAAGTAACTAATCCATACTACAAAATGGACCATGAAACAGCTGCAGATTTCGATTCAGCAGCCGAATCGAATAACGAAGAGGAAGATGAACTCCCAAACCTAGCCTCCCGGAAAATACTTACGATCTACGTCTACGACGTAGAGAAAAAGTATGCTTTATCAAGACACTGGTTGCCACGTGCCAAGTTCCATCCACAACATACTCATGTCGGGACTTTCACTGCAAAGCTATGGAGGACTTTGCAAAAATCGACTCATATTGTACACAAAACAATCGCTTGTACTCCACCGAACTCCCACACAACATCCATACAACGAAGGTAATTTTGAGGAAACTACGCATAGACACTAAAATTCCAGAAGTTCAAACAACCCTGCTAAAGGGAGGGTTTACGGCAGCTGTCATTGCGCAAATGAAATGACGCACTGATGGAGAGGGATATCGTCCCAAATTTCCCCTGTTTTTGGTCAGCCTGCCAAAAAAACAACCGTATACGCGAAAATATAAGATATCTTCTACCACCTCTGCTGTAGGATCGAAGTAGAACCATACAGCGGGATTAAGTTGCTACAACACTGCCTATGCCAAAAAATGGGACACTCACAAACCACGTGCCACGCCACAGCCCTGTGCGTGAAATGTGATGGTCCATATCACACCAGGGAGTGTCCCTAGAAAAGCAGAGATACACCGGCGACGTGTGCAACTGTGGAGGAAAACGTCCAGCAGACGAAAAGGAGTCCAAACACCTCAATGTCGCAAAATCCAAGAGGAATATCCAGCACAACCAAACCACATAAAGCGGTTACCAATCAGATGACCATCCAATCACCATCAAGAAGGACACCGGAGGCCTCTATCTCCTATGCAGCAGCTACTACGCCACCAAACACAGAGAATTCGGTCAACTCTGCCTCAGAAAAACCAAAACTGACAACTAACGAGTTGCAGTCACAGAAGAATCACATCAGAAAACCAACCAGCCACCAAGACGTCCAGCAGATATCACATCCACACAGACAGCTATTTACACCAAAATACCCAGTGAACCCTCTCTGACCATAACCATCAAGTAGGTTATGCAGCTGTTCCAAAGCCTAAACCTGAAGAAATTTTTAACAAAACAAAAGACAAGACTACAAAAGATCCTACAGAAATTGACCCAATTGTCAAGATGACATTGCTCATGAAATACTTGCAATTCTATTCGATGATGGCAAGACGTGACCACCACATCCCACGCACTTACATGTGGCGTGTTGGAACAGAGCTCACAGGCTTTCTCAACACGTGAGGAAATCAACTTTGCCCTGTTCAGGGAAACTCATCTACATGCGCCCACGAAATTACAGAAGACAGAAAAGGCCGCAAGGGACAGTAAAACGACACATCCCTCACGGCCAGATCCAGCTATGACCATTGCAGAACATTGAAGCTACTGGAATAATCATACACTACTCTGATGGACCACTCCACCTAGCCTCTGTCTACAAGAAACATGATGCTCCACTCTGTGCAACGGATCTTCACCAACTACAACTGGGACATTGATTTTTATGGGAGACCTGATATTGATTTTTATGGGAGACCTGAATTACTGCTTGGAACTCCAGGATCTGCAACTAAAACGGAAGAGAGATATTTTAGTTTAATCTATTGTAACTTTAGTTTAACGTCCCACAGTTATGCGCTTTAGGCTAAAGGAGACAAATAATTAGTGAAAGTGTGTGATTATGAAAATGAATTTTGTCCTCTCCCACCGGTAATCGAATCTGGGACGACGTGCACACGCACTAGCCACTAGACCACCGTTCAGGGCAGCATGAAATTTGCATGAAAGAGTACAATGAATGGCTAACCAACCTAGGACGATAAACTTTGACAGAATAGAGCTTAAAAAATTGCGTTAGTCATTTGAGCAGACCGTGTCCGCTCTATGATTTTAAACCATGAGTTGTATAATTTCTTAAAGACTTCATATTCTCTACTGTTAACAATAAACATATTTCGTACATTAGACAAACTTATATCCGATCCTCAATTTGCAATGACTACCTGCAGAAAACCACCTTTGAAAGATGAAGATATGAATAAAGATAGTGAAAGGGATCACGCGAAGTTTCGACGAAATGAAACGGTTATGCCGGATAGGCCAAAGGAGACGGTGATGGTGAGAAATGAGTGGAATGTTGGAATGAAAAAGTGGGAGGAAACGAAATAACCCCGAGGAAACCCACGCACAACTTGTTTGTCCACCACAAAGTTCATTTGGGTTGTTGAGCGGGAACCGAACCAGTGATCCCACGCACAGAGGTGAACACTCTACCATTTATCCACCGTGACACGACACACGAAGTTTCAGTTTCGTCAGGTAGATGTCAACTACAGAGAGATGTTCACTGCCAGATGCTAACGACGCTATATGTAACTTCTGCTACCTTTGTTTCAATAGTAAAAAAATGGGATATGGAGGGTCACCGTAAAAATAACCGTTATCTATGAATTCTTAACGGGTTGACTCCATTAACGAACTCGGCCGTGGTAATTGCTATAAGAAAATATGTTTATCCTTGTAGTACAGGCAAACAACATGTCTTTGCTACTGTGCAGGTTGCATAGAAGTTAGGAAATGATATGCCTTTAAATAGGGTTTTAGATAGCCACCGTTATGAGTGAAGATATTAACGGATTGACTCCATTAACGAACTCGACCGAGACTATTGCAATAATAAAAGCTACTTACTCTTGTATTATAGGCAACCAACATTTCTTTGCTACTATGCGGGTTGCATAGAAATTAGGGAATGATATGACTTTTAAATGGGATAAAGACAGCCACCGTTATCAATGAAGACATTAGCGGATTGGCTCCATTAACGAACTCGACCGAGACTATTGCAATAATAAAAGCTACTTACTCTTGTATTATAGGCAACCAATATTTCTTTGCTACTGTGCAGGTTGCATAGAAATTAGGGATTGATATAGCTTTTTAAATGGGATAAAGACAGTCACCGTTATCAATGGAGACATTAACGGATTGACTCCATTAACGAACTCGACCGAGACTATTGCAATAATAAAAGCTACTTACTCTTGTATTATAGGCAACCAATATTTCTTTGCTACTATGCGGGTTGCATAGAAATTAGGGAATGATATGAATTTTAAATGGGATAAAGACAGCCACCGTTATCATTGAAGATATTAACGGATTGACTCCATTAACGGACTCAGCCAAGATAATCATTCTTGCTACCCATTGTAAATAAATAAATTTGAAAGTTCCCTTTCCTTGAAGAGTTATTATGTGGAGCAGTTGCGCACCCAGAATTTTTTGTTAGGAGTGGTCCAAACTTTTTTTTCTGGGGTGGATCCAATATATCTGTGTAGTATTAAACCAGTGTTACTCTGCACCTGAAAAGATTATAAGTAATTGTTAGTTACTCCCATCTGTATTCTTACAAAATCAAATAGAAATAGATCTGTGGTTCTCAACCTTTTTTAGACTGACGGCACATTTTACTGAACGTTCAGTACATCACGACACACTTGTTTGATATTTTTATTATAAATAATAATAATAATAATAATAATAATAATAATAATAATAATAATAATAATAATAATAATAATAATAATAATATCTGGTTTAAATAGTGAAATGAATTAGTTTTTTATAATGATTCTACATAGCACTGAGCATTATTGCTACTTGCCTCGATTTTAACTAATTATTATTAAATTCTTCATGATTTTTAAATTCTAAAATTTCGTGACACACATTAGAGGACTGCGTGATACACCAGTGTGTCGCGACACATTGCTTGCGAATCACTGAACTAGATTATTTTTATAAAAAAAGGAAGAGTACAATTGAGGTGTAAAATCAGGTCTTCAGGCTACATCAGTCAATTCCTTGTTAAACAAGTATAGTTACAGTATGTTAAGAAAGTATACAAATGTTAATGGAATTACGAAGTTTTGTGGAGGGATCCCACATCCGGTGAACTCCCCGTGGGTGCGCTCCTGGTGTGGAATAACGTACGTTCGTACTAACATTAAAATCTAATAAGTCCCACTTGTGTCAATCCAATACATAGTTTACCATCTAAACTATAACAGAACTTCCAAAGTAAAAACTAACGTCTTATTAAAACTTTTATTTTTTCCAGAAAGCTGACCTCGCCGTGGCCTCTATGACAATTAACTACGCCAGGGAAAATGTTATAGATTTCACGAAACCTTTTATGAATCTTGGCATCGGTATTTTATTCAAGGTAAGAACGGAAATACACAGGTAACAACAGCATTCTAATTTTGTGACGTAAATGAGAAAAAGTCCCTTAGTACTTCTAGAAATAGTTAAGAGTCTTCATTTCGGTGAAATTAAAATACCGCTAATTTTACAGTAATTATGTGATATCTTCAAATAGATAAAAGATAATTGAATATGGAACAAGAGCGCTCTAGACAATATTATTTTGCGTGAGGTACCGTTATCACAAGTCACCTAGTGGCTTTCCGTTTTCAGCTGTTTAGAAACGCGAAAATAAATGCCGATTTTCAAAATGGCTCGAAATCGAAAGTAGATAAGTGAGTCGTGATAACGGTTTCTCATGTAAAATAATATTGTCTAGGGCGCTCTTTTTCCACAATTCGATTATCTTTTTATCTATTTGAAGATATCACATAATTACTGTAAAATTAGCGCTATTTTAATTTCGCCGGGATGAAGACTCTTAAAATACTAGAAATAGAACATATTAAAAGTAGTGTGTGTCTTATTATTTATTTACATAATATCAAAATATATTATTTACGAGGGTTGATCCATGTGTTACATTTCTTACCTATTCTGAAACCAAAGTATCACAACGTTATCTTATTGTTTAAGATAGTCTCTTTGAAGAAGGACCACCCTGGAAAATAAGAATCTATATTGAAATTTCCTTGTTAAATAACCGTTTTACATTGACACACTAGTAAGTAGGGAGTTCAATCCTTTTGCCTATGTTCGAAGTTCAAAAAGCGATTTTGGCAGGAAAAATTCGAAAGAAAATTCGCACTTTTCGGCGTATTTTTGAAGTCTTAATATTTATTTTTTGCAAAGTAAAAAAAAAAATATATCATTTTCAGAAGCATGAAGTTTATAAATTCAGCCTTTGTACTAGGAACGTATTGAATTTATAGACATCCGGTCTCTGAAGATCATCCGGTCTCTTTAGGGCCTGAATACCCTAAACGAAACACAGTAGGAACGCAATAGATGAAGCAGACATCTTGAAAGTCATTATGTAGATTATGTTCCTAAAGAGGCGATCCATTAAATGGTATTAGGTATTCAAGATTTCTTTCCCGTTCTTTTTCACCTTGATATCATACCTCAAACAGTGACAGAACTTAGGATACGACTAAGCAATTTAATTATGAATGTTTAAAATAAGTTGAACATGAAGTAAATAAAGGTTAATTCACACATGGTGTGTCGTTCCCATGCCGTGCCGTGGTCCACAAAGTTTCTTTTCAGACTTTAACATTGAAAATTCATTGAGTTGTCATTTTTTTTTAATTCTCACATAACGTGCCGTTCCCCTGCCACGTCCCTGCCGCCTTCCAGAAAAACTACTTTGATCGTGACTCAACGATCGTGATACTTCGGTTTTCCTCAGAGTACTCGAAGCGACACGAAGTTGACAAGAACCAAAGGAAATTGTGTAGAAAGCAGTAGCGGCATGGCATGATATGTGTGAATGGTTGCGGCCGTGGAACGGACGGAGCATGGCAGAGGAAATGCACGCTATGTGTGTATCAGCCTTAAGAGTGCAACTGCCATTTTTATTAAGAGCATGTTAATATAGGAATAATGACATTGATATATATTTTACCTAATATTATTTAAACTGAGAAGATAGGCCTTTGTTCTTTCAATGGTTATTCACATAAATATAAATATTAATGCATGTATTTTTGTATTCTTACTTGGAAGTAGGCCGGTAGCCAGCCCAAAAATGTAGGGGGGCTGAAGTTATGAGGGGCCCGATCCAACCATATTATAGTTCAATTGCAAGCCTACCGTGAAAATTTTAAGGGGGCAGCCCCTTCTAGACCTCCTCTGGATACGGACCTGCTTGGAAGTAAAATTAAAACATATATGGGGCGTTCAGTGCACAATGGATTCGATTTTTCAATTGCCAAAGTTCTGAGAAAAAAGTACATAAAGTTTGTACGTTCCGTTCAAGTACATGAAAAAGTGAACAAGAACTTTCACATTGTAAGAGTTATTTTCGACTTTTGTATTTGACTTTTAAGGGGGAGCTTTAGATAAAGATCTTGAATCCATATTGTAAGACTCCACATGTCTTTACACCATACTGGATTTAACACGTGCTTGGAGTTAACACACTACAGACGACAGCAAAGAAGAGAACGTTGCCCACCATCGCCAACAGTCGACAAGTGATGAAGATCAACGAAGGTAGCCGACATGTTATTATCAAAGACAACAGCACAGCTCAGCCCGGTTCATCAAGCTCTAAGACGCATAGTCATTGGGTTCCTTTCATTTAACCAAAATAATTTCAGGAACCTTACTTATTCTAACATGTTGTGTTCAAGAGGAGACTCTTTGTAATAAAACGTAATGGGAAAGTCAAAACTCCCTCGTACCGTATTTTACTTTACCCTTTAGAACAGAAAATTACTATATATTTGGTCTAGGAATTAATTCGTGCGGTTGGTACGCACACATTGAAGCTGTAGTACAAACACAAAATACATAAATACCTTAAGAAAAATATTGTCCATCGCTAGCCACCACTTTCGCCCATCTGTCAGGCAATGTACGGATTCCGTGGCGAAAGAAGTCCTCATCCTTGGAAGCGATCCAGTCAGAGACCCATGTTTCGATATCTTCTGAAGAAGTAAACCGCTGTCCAATCAAATCGTTGTTCATGCAATCGAACAAGTAGTAGTCCGAAGGAGCAACGTCTGGTGAATACGGCGGGTGGGGTAAAACTTCCCATCCGACATTTTCTAAATAGGTTTTGACCGGTTTTGCGACATGTGGGCGAGCGTTATCATGTTGAACAATAAGTTTATCATGTCTGTTCTCCCATTCTGGTCGTGTTCTGGCCAGAGCTTGCTTCAAACGCATTAATTGTCGTCGATAACGTTCTCCATTCATAGTTTCACCCGGTTGTAGCAGCTCATAGTACACCACACCTTTCATATCCCACCATATGCACAGCATAACCTTTGCACAGTGAATATCTCGTTTTGGTTGTGATGGACCTGGTTCACCTGGTTTCACCCAGGCCTTTTTTCGTTTAGGGTTCTCGTAATGGATCCACTTCTCATCACCCGTAATAATTCGATGCAGAAACCCCTTTCTGCTCTGTCGTTGAAGCAGCAATTCGCAAATGGTTTTTCGTCTTTCAACGTCTCTGTCTTTCAATTCATGTGGAACCCAATGTGACATCTTTTGAATCATTCCCATGGCTTTCCAGCGTTTGGAGACTGTTGTTTGATCAACGCCTAATGCTGCTGCAAGTTTTTCCTGCGTTTGACACGAATCCTGCTCGAGCAATGCTGTCAATTCTTCGTCTTGAAATTTTTTTGGCTGTCCAGCTCGCTCTTGGTCTGCCAAGCCGAAATCACCACTTCTAAACCGTGCAAACCACTTCTGACACGTTCGCTCAGCTAGAGCATGGTCACCATACACTTCCACCAAAATACGATGACTTTCAGTCGCACTTTTCTGCATGTTAAAGTAATGCAGCAGGACACCCCGCAAAAACACTTTATCAGGCACAAATTGCGCCATGTTCACTTAACTACAAACTGGTGTTGTTGACGCTTTAATCCACTGCCCTATACTACGAACGATACGCGATGACAGGGGTTTGCAACACATGTGTGGATACACGGAATTGTGGGACGCTCCGTTCGTTGCGCCATCTCTTGTCCACCCGCACGAATTAATTCCTAGACCAAATATATATATATATATATATATATATATATATATATATATATATATATATATATATATATATATATATATATATATATATATATATATATACATATATATATATATATATGATCGAAAATGAGCGATATTAGTGCTGAATCCATACTTTTCGGGATCGTTGAGATGAACAGTGACACTTCCGATTATTTTAAATCCAAATTTAGCCCTATAACTTGGGGGAAGGTGAGGAGGAGATATAAAAATGATCGAAAATGACCTATTAGTAATAGTAAAAAGTGACTGATTAACGTAACATATTACTATTATTTTTTTTATCTCAGCGAAGCGGTTAATTAACGCTAGTATTAAATATATCAAAGATAATCATAATTTCATTTGAATACCTTGTGAATTGAACGCCCCATATTCCATCTGTAAGATGAAGCTACTTTCGGATTATAAAATATTCATGTCCAGTTATTTTAAATTACTCTTATAAGGTTTTTAAAAAATGTAAACTCTTCCTGTAATTAAGCGTTACATACGAACTTTATTTTTCTCGCAGCTTTGGTAATGTAACTTGATTTCCTTGCTGTCTGAAAGCCTCAGATTTTCCTTTACAAAATTCCCAACAGCACTTCCTTATTTACTTTAATTGCAAATTATTAATTTGAAATATTGAAACAGTTCGATTTTGAAATAATGAATTCCATTAACAAAGTGCTCATTTATTTTACAGCTGAATTTGGTTAAATAAGGGAAAAGTAAACACTACTGTTGAATGAATATTATTTTCTTTGGTTTGTTGAAAATGCAGCTTTTCACAGGTTCCGACCAGCCAGCCAACAAGACTGTTTTCTTTCATGAACCCGCTGGCGGTTGAGATCTGGCTGTATGTATTGGCCGCTTATGTGTTGGTCAGCTTCACCCTGTTCGTGATGGCGAGATTTTCCCCCTACGAGTGGAACAACCCCCACCCTTGTGTCGCTGATTCTGATGTGGTGGAGAATCAATTCTCAGTGTCCAATAGCTTTTGGTTCATCACCGGAACTTTCCTTAGACAAGGTTCTGGTCTTAATCCAAAGGTTGGTGAATGGAATAAGCAGTATGTGAATGTTTATATAATTATACAGCTAGTTATGATTATTAGTTTTATTTATTCTATTTTAATGGTTTGGAAAATGATCATTGATTAGTATGGGTAGACGAAACAGTTGTGATATTACTGAAATTTTATCCTTTATTTCCTATGAAACAATAATTTTAGGAAGGATCAAAAGGTTGCGGTCTTGCTCAAAAATCAGACATGGATCAGAAGCCACAAACTTTTTGAATGTCCCCTAAATTGAATTTTCGTATTTTCTACAGAAAGTGCATATCATACTGAGTTAACTGATAGTTTAGGTTTGACTATACTGTATGTAGTTCTCCACATATAGCCGTACAAGAAAACGTTTGATTGAATGAAATATATGGATCTTCGATCAGGGGCCACAAAATTTTTGAACGGCCCCTAGATCAAGCTTTCGTATGTTTTTACGGAATAAGCACATCATACTGAATTAAGTGATAGTTTGGGTTTGGCTACACTATATGTATATAGTTCTCCAGATATTAGTCATACAAGAAAATGTTTGATTGAAATATATTGGATCTTTTGATCCAATAACATAACCTGCTAGGCATGAGTGATATTTAAATTTAACAAAATATTTACTTTCACTCTACTAGAATTATAAACCTACTTTGATTACTATTTATTTAATTTATCAATGCAAAGATCAGGCCCCTTCTTCCCCCTTAACTTCTCAGTACTAGTCATGTTGCTAGTAAAACCAATGAAAAACTTGCTACACCGCAATAATTACTTTGTGTTTCGAAGTTTCTAAACTGGTTTTCTGGTTTTTAACGCAATGGCAGTTACTTATCTATCCATATTATAAAATTGAAAGTGGCTTTGTTTGTGACTCTTAGTCTCTTGACCGCCCGGCTGGTGTTTTTAGGTATTCAGTTTGACGGTAGAACTTATGGGAGGGGGAGGAGAGGGAGATAGAAAAAATAAATAAAACTTGAAAACTCTTCAACCACGAGACCGATCTCAATCAAATTTTCAACATAGATAAGATTCAGGACTGGAAAGTTCTTGTATTTTCGTTTTGACGGTAGAACCTAGAGGCGGGGAAGGGGAGGGGGATATATATACGAATTAAATAAAACTTAATAACTCTTGAAACACCCAACCGATCTTGATTAAATTTTCAACACAGATGATTTTCGGGCCTGGGATAATTTTTCAATTTACTTTGACGATGCAACTTAGGGGAGGGGTGGTAGGAGATATATGTAAAAAAATAAACATGAAAGTGATTGTCTTTATGAGTTTCTTACTCTTGAGCCACCTGACAGATCCCGATCAAATTTTCAACATAGATGAGGTTCAGTTCTGTGATATTTTTTATCGTATCACTTTGACGATAGAACTTAGGTGAAGGGAGGGGGAGATATACAAAAATAAATAAAACTTAACTCTTGAACCACTCGATCGATCTCGATCAAATTTTCATCACAGATGAGGTTCGGACCTGAGATGGTTTTGTCATATCACT
Source organism: Thermobia domestica (assembly GCF_964235325.1). Classification (NCBI taxonomy): domain Eukaryota; kingdom Metazoa; phylum Arthropoda; class Insecta; order Zygentoma; family Lepismatidae; genus Thermobia; species Thermobia domestica. The sequence continues at coordinate 393,259,371 of NC_137454.1, forward strand.
CTGACTGTGAAACTTACGGGAGGAAAAAGGAGGAGGAACATTTACAGGTGATCGAAGACGATGCTATTGTGTCTAATCTATAGTTTTCAGGGTCGTTGAGACGCAATGTGATACTTCTGATGCTAATTAAATTCAAATTCAGCATCGCAACGTGGGGAAGGGGGATAAAATGTATACGTATATAAATGATCGAAAATTACCAATATCAGTGTCGAATCCATAGTTTTCTGGGTCGCTGACATGAACAGTGACACTTTCGATTCCGTTTAATCCAAATTCAGCCCCGCATTTTGGGGGAAGGGAAAGCGAAACACATAACTGATCAAAAATAACTCATAACCCATGTCAAATCCATGGTTTTCGTGGTCGCAGAGATGAACAGTGATACTTGCGATCCCTTTTACATCCAAATTCAGCCCTTCATCTTCGGGGAGGGGGAAAAGAAAATGTTCAATATCAGTGTTGAATAAATAATTTTCGGTGTCGCTGAGATGAACGGCGACACTTCCGATGCCGTGCCCCGCAACATGGAGGATAGGAGGGATATATATATATATATATATATATATATAGGATGGTAAGAAACTATTTGAAGAAACTTCGAAAACTGATTCCAAACATCGAAATTGAAAAAAAAAAAAAACTCATTGGTCAGTGAGGGATAATATCGACGATATAAGGTGCCGAAAGTGTGGGAAAATGAACTTCAAAGCGCTGTAATTCAAAAACAACACAACGTAGAGAGTGCGGTTTAGAACATGACACTTGAAATCATACCTGCTCGATTGAAAAATGTGTTTTAAACCTCCGCAAGATGTGTGCGAGAGATTTCCCAAAGGAACATAGGGATTACTTGCTAGGTTATAAGGAATCCTCATATATAAATGATCGAAAATAGCCGATATTAGTGTCTAATCCATAGATTTTGGGGTCGCTGAGATAAATAGTAACACTTCCGATCCCGTTTAAAACCAAATTCACCCCCGTAAATTGGGGGAGGGAAAGAGAGATAAAAATGATCGAAAATGACTGATATTAGTGTCGAATCCATAGTTTTCAGAGTCGCTAAGATGAACAGTGGTCTTTCGGATGCTGTTTAAATCGATGACTAAAACAGCATATTTTACGGGTCCAAAAGTATCAGGTACGGAATTGTGCTTTTAAATTTTCATTCTAACCCAGTGAAGTGGGTAGTCGATGTTAGTTATAAATAAAAATGAAAGTCACTATGCTTGTGACTTAATAACTCTTGAACTACCCCACCGATCTCGATCAAATTTTCAACGTACGTTCCATGTATACGTACTTTCCGTACCAAAAAAAGAACTGTATATAAGTGGTCAGAATCTCACATACAAATGGACGTATACAACATATAGCTGACGTATGTAACATACGTATACGGGAGACTGTTAGATGTCACACATTCTGCAGCGGCGTGACGTAACATCTATGCGGGAAAAAGGCAATTCGTATGCAGCATTGCATAACATATGCTCCGTTCAGGTTTGCGTAGTAAACATGTGGATTCCGTATATTTGTACAAAATACTGCTGTCTGGATAACAGATTTTTCTCAGTGAGTGGGACGTTAAGCTGAAAGATTTTTTAAAGCATGTTAAACACAAATGGTCCCATCAAAATTTTAGTGGCCACCACATTGTCCACCCTTAAAGAAATCCTAGCTACGCTACTGATCTTATTCTCTGAAAATCACCTAAGTGATGAAGGATATAAAATGGCTGCTGAAAGAAGTGGTGTAATAACCCTCAGTTTAAAACTATTATTATTATTATTATTATTATTATTATTATTATTATTATTATTATTATTATTATTATTATTATTATTATTATTATTATTATTATGAGTTTAACATCCCATGATTATGCCCTTTAGGCTAAGGGAGACGATTATTAAAGCAAGTAAATGATAATGAAAGAATTGGTGGAATGCGAAAGTGGGAGAATTGGGAGTACCCCGAGAAAGCCCAGGAGCATGGTGTTGTCCACCACAAACTTACTTGGCCGGGGATCGAACTAGTAATCTCAGATGTAAGCGCTCTACCACTGAGCCACTATGGTAAATATATTATTATTATTATTATTATTATTATTATTATTATTATTATTATTATTATTATTATTATTATTATTATTATTATTATTATTATTATTTTCGCAGGAAATTTATATGACAATCATTGGCATTATTATAGTAAATAACTGCTTTCGAAATCTTATAAACAGAGTGGTAAAACTATATTGCAAAATTTGATACAAACGTACACACAGAAAAGTGTAAAAATTAATAACAATTGTTTGTACTAATTTGTGTATCATAAGATAAGTAACACGCAAACAATTACGTATAATACGTGTTATTGAAGTCAAAGAGTTTGATGTGCGTAAAACATTTGTGAATGCTTTATTTGCTTTATGATACGTTGGAATATTAAAAGTTTATTGTTTAAATGTAAATATATTCGTGTTGACTGTACGCTCACAATGTTACTAGCCAATGCAGTTTCAGTGTGTTCATCGGAATGATAAGAGCAGTAATATTTAATCCTACAGGAAATTTAAAAAAAAAAAACACACTGAAATACGAATTGCCAAGCAGTACGATATGTCAATATTCAAAAGAAAAACCTTCGCAATGAAATAAATACAATTATTGCATATTAGAAAAGAAAAAAAATACCTAGGTAATAATCCTAGTTGTGTACGTTCAGATTCTCAATCAGCCTTAATAATAATATAAACAAATCTTCATTTTTCCTTGCTATGAGATTCAAATTATTATTGTTGCAGTATCGCATTAAAGTATACCATTTAATGAACTAAATATTAGGGATGACCACAAAGTTCCGGTTCCGGCGGATCCGGTTCTCAAAGATCCGGTTTTCAGAACCGGTTCCAGACCTGGATCCGAAAACCCGGTTCCAGAACCGGATCTTAGGAATTGGTTCCAGACCTGGATCGGAAAAACCGGTTCCGGAATCGGATCTTCTAGAACCGGATCCGTTCATACCCGAAAACCGGTACCACCAGGAACCGTTTCTGGCCATCCCTACTAAATATTCCTTGTGCATCTGAAATTATGTCAAATTACAAAAATTACTTTCGAAATCATTATATTTCAGCAAATAAATTAGTAAATTCAATGCTTTCAAGAAACAGCTACAGGGCCCTGCACATACAGGATTTGTCCTGGGATTCTGTATGTGATTTTCCCCCGCAAAAACGTAGGCCTAGTGAAGGAGGGGAATGTTACTGCGCTGGTTGAGTGGGTGGGTGGGTGGATCTTAGCTACCAGCATACCAATCACCAGTCGTCTCCAAGCCTTCACGGAGTGCAGATCGAGATTAAGATGAACCCCTTTTCATCTCCTCAATGAATGATTAGTTAGAGCAGCGTTACACGGTGACATCATCAAGATTACTTATGGGAATGATCCCGAAAAAAGCCCGCATGAGTAATTCGAAAATGAAATCGCTGTTGATAATCTTTCTTGACTGCAAAGGAGTGCTTCACAGAGAGTTTGTACCGCCTGGTCAGACTGTGAATGCTGTATTCTACGTTTAAGTACTTAAAAGTCTTAGAAAACTAGTCGCCCGCGTTCATCCAGCAATCGCTGGATCATGGAAACTTCATCACAAGAATGCGCCGAGCCACACTGCCTTTGTTGTCATGAATTTCCTGACCAAACATGACATCACACAGCTTTCCCAGCCACCCTACAGCCCAGATGTCGCTCCTGTAGACTTCTTCCTCTTCCCCCAACTGAAAAAGGTCATTAAAGAACGGCACCACGGCTCGGTCCAGGTCATTCAAGAGGCCGTAACGAGGGAGGTGAAGAACATTTCAAGGAGTCTTCAGTGATTGACAGAGCCTCTGGAAACACTGTGTTGATACAGAAGGGGCATATTTTTAAAAACTATTAAATCAATGTGTCCAAATTGTGAATGTAGTTTTTAATTCAGTCCTACCACATTCCGAACAAACCCTGTAGCTCTCTCTCTCCCATTTTAAATATATAATTCATGCAAGAGAGAATCTCTTGTTTTAAATAGGGTCCAAAACAGTATTCGGATTTATAACCAAGAAATGTGACCCCAGTAGGGATTGAATCCGGGATTACGAGCAAAGAAAATATATACACTAGTCAATGGACCCCGTATGAGTGCAAACACTGAAAAAAATTCATTACCCGGACAGCGGTATAGTATACAAATATACGGGATCCATATTTTTACTACGGAAATCTGTACGGATCATATGGTATCTATATGCTACATACGTAGTGCCCTTTTTTCACTTAGATGTTACATCATGCCGTTGCAGGATGTCTGACATCTAACAGTCTTCCGTATATTACATACGTCAGCTATACGTTACATACGTCCATCTGTATATGAGATGCTGACCGCCTATATACATTTCTTTGTTTCATACGGAAAGGACGTGATGGAACACTTATACGGAAGGTATTATAAAACACGTTGTCAGTTATACATTTGGTGCAAGATGTTACATATAATCGTACGTAAAGTCCAAAAACTTCAGGATTTACGCATGTAACCTACATTTTTATGTACGCCACATTTCTTTCTCTGTAGACATAGACAAAGAAGAACCATCAGTTCGCCCGCGCGCCTTTCGTGGACGGGGTCCAGGGTTTGATTGGTTTAGATTCGACTATAAAACTGTAGGTCCATTGCACATATAACGTTGGTCTGAAAAGAGACACCGACCTCAACAAACGACCGAAGGGCCACTCAACTTTTGCATTATTGATTCAATGGTCCCCGACTAGTTATGTTAAGAGTCTTCATCCCAGCGAAATTAAAACACCGCTAATTTTACAGTAATTATGTGATATCTTCAAATAGATAAAAGATAATCGAAATGTGCAACAAGAGCGCCCTAGACAATATCATTTCACATGAGATACCGTTATCACGACTCGCTTATCTGCTTTCGATTTCGAGCCATTTTGAAAATCGGCATTTATTTTCGCGTTTCTGAACAGCTGAAAACGGAAAGCCACTAGGTGACTTGTGATAACGGTACCTCACGCAAAATAATATTGTCTAGGGCGCTCTTGTTCCATATTTCAATTATCTTTTATCTATTTGAAGATATCACATAATTACTGTAAAATTAGCGGTGTTTTAATTTCGCCGGGATGAAGACTCTTAAGCGATACGCTAAAATCTTTCTTCGAGAGTAATTCCTTAGACAAGATGATTGACGTTTTATAGGAGTAATATTGAAATTTACACATTCGAAAGAATATTTTATCCACAGACTAATCAATGTTCATATTCCAAGCTATAAGAATATCATACAACTTGTATTAGGTATGTTAAGTTAGTTTGTATTTGTTTTTGTTTTTCTTCTATTTTAAGGTATCTGAAAGTATGCCCAGTCGCTTGTTTTCATTCATGAACCCTCTGGCCATAGAAATATGGTTGTATATTTTGGCAGCATACCTCCTTGTTTCTATGACTATTTGGATCGTCGCGAGGTTCAGCCCGTACGAATGGTCCAGCCCACAGCCGTGCGGCGGCGATTGCGAAGTCATCACCAATGATTTTACGTTGGCCAATAGCTTCTGGTTCACCATTGGCACCCTCATGCAGCAGGGCTCTGACCTCAATCCAAAGGTACCATAGAGTCTGCTGAGCCTACAAAAAAAAAAAAAAAAAAAAAAAAAAAACCTCTCAGACATATCCAGGCAACAGACAATAAGATACTGGATATGGCTGGGTCGCAGCAAGGGGAAAGCTTAAACTATTTACAGCTATAGTATTACCATGGAATCTTTGTAATAAAATTATTAGTTATTGTCTAATTACAACATTTTTTTTTAATTTTAAAGCAAGACGGAACTTGTAACCGTAAATTTAAAATTCGCTGTAGACATTGTGTTGCTTATTCGAATATACTGATTGTTTTCTGAATTACTACACAAAATAATTGTATGCAAAGATGTACAGCGGATGTTAGTTAATCTCACAAATAATGGATTCCAAATAGGTTAGAATATAATTATTAAGAAATTAAAATGGCAGCTAATCTATTTGAGAATTTGTTGTTAAAATTGCGCATAAATATGAAAACTATCGTAAAATAAGGTTAAATTTTGGTTTAACATTGATTCGAAGTAATACCCTTCAGACTAACATGCAACTTAATGATGATGAATTTAGTTCATCAATTTTTAAAAGCAGAAATCAAGAATACTTAGATAAAACTCATGGTCATAGTATTTGCCCACAACAGAACCAAAATTCTTGGAAATCGAATCTCAGAGATAACCACTATTACAACTGAACTATAGTACACTGATACCTTTACGTTAAGCATTTCATATTTAGGTCTCCTATGAAATGACGCAGAATCCCGTAATAGTTGAAACAGATAGTGAGCAAAATTTAAGGGATGCACAATGAAACTTAAAAGTCCAGCGTGTGTCTCCTAGAATTAGAAAATTAAATACACAAATATATGTCTTTCGGTTTACGAAACTTCAAACCTTTTATCTGGTTGTAGTTACACTCGAAAACTGTAACGATTGATAACATGTAATCCCATAAATCATCAGCTAACACTTCTTCTGCCTAAGATTTTTGTGGTCTTCCTCAGTAAAGGGATATTAGGATTGTATTCTGAGAAAACTTAAAGAAGACAGGACCTTCCAAAAGCGATAAATTCTTTCAGGCATTTATGGTTGCAAAATATAGGTTAACATAATAACTTCGTTATTTATAGCCTGTCTGTAATAGAAAGTTGCAAATCTCAACATTATAACTTTTCGATATTGACTAGAAAGACTATGGTTTGTACGAAATAAGTAATTACATTTAAGACATTCAATTGCCTAAGTAATATGTAATATTTGGGCGATATATCGTTAAAACTGCATTATTTGAGTACATCTTGTGAAAGATCTACCACTCATGGCAACGGTAAAAACACCTCTGTTTGGATTAATTTCTAGTTGTGCGTTTTATACTAATTTCGAAAACGCTAAATCCAATGGAAGTACAAAGAGCGTTCAAAAGGTTTTGCACAATAGATCACAACTTCTTAAATATAAAGGTAACCAAGAAAGTTCTGTCGATTTTTCTGGAGATCTGTGTTCAATTGGTCCTCACACCGTAAGTTGAATGCGAATAAAGGTAAGGCGACGGTCAGTTGTTGGTGTGGGTATATTCAACATACTAGCTGGTTGTGGCAGTTCAGTTACACCCTGAACTTACGTAAGGACAGAGTGAACATGGGACCTCCAGAAAGCGTCATAAGGGCGTGTATGCTGTACGAGTTCAAACTGGGATCAAACGCTGCTGCAGTGGGGCGAAAGATATGCCAGACATTTGGTTAGGGTGTCGTGACTACCCGGACAGTGCAGCTGTGGTTTAACAAGTTTAAGGACGGCGACGAAACACTCGAAGACGCACCACGTATCGGAAGACAAACACATGTACAAAATAAAGATTTTCAGGCAGCAATTGAGGCGAACAATGGCCAGACATTTGGGAACTGGAACTACAATTCAGTGTGAGTGGAGAAACCATTCGGCACCCGTAGTTGGGTCGATTGGTCCCACATGATTTAACTCCGGGCCAGAAGACAACGCGAGCAGAGACCTGTGTTTCTTTCCTGTCTCGTCTGAGGAAGGAACCATTTGTGGACAGGGTGTTGACATGTGATAACAAGTGGGTCCTGTACGAAGCTCTTCGTTAGCATCCCATGAACCGGTTTCGAAAAGGCTGAAACCAGCACTGCATCAGAAGAAGGTCCTCCTATGTATTTGATGTACTGTCACGCATCGTGCATCGGGAACTGCTACCAGCTGGTTAGAGCATCAATGCAACTGTGTATTGTCAGCAGCTGAGTTGTGTTCAAGAAAAACTCAAAACTCTGTAGCCAGCACTTCTGAATTGCAAAAGAGTCCTCCCGTTACAGAACAACGCTAAGCAGCACGTGGCTAGGATGACTCAGGACACCCATCAACGCCTTGGACGGGAAACACTATTGCATCCACCATACTTCTCGGGCATTGCACCGTACGATTATCACCTGTTCTATTCCTTGGAAAATCACCTTAGAGGACGCCAGTTCAAATCCCTAGTAGAAGTGCAAAATGCTCTTGATACCTTTTTCGCTTCACGGCCCACCATGTTCTACCTCGATGGAGTCCATGGCTTTCCAGAACGTTGGCAGAAAGTCGTCGATGCTGATGGGGGCTATTTTTGATCTTTTATATACGTCTTAGATGACATATTGATGTTCGAAGGTGGTGGGTGAAAAAGCGACAAAACTATCTTGGTTACTTTTATAGTTGCACTACGACCATTGAAGTTTGTGTGCATGTACTTGTGTCCCTTAAATAGATACGGATGTTATTTAATGTATCTTCCATCCACTATGACACATTTCTTTCGATGCCGTAAATCCATCTTCGGAAAACTTTGTACTCTGACTATTACACCGTTGTTACATACACACATACACAGTAAGTTCTTGGTCATTGGCAAACTGTCGATTATGAAGATGGAACTTCAGACGACCAAACAGAAAAAAATCGGACGGGGTCAGGTCCGAACTATAATGGGGTTGAGAAACCATTTCCCATCCCATACTTCTGATTTTCTGCTGTGTGTGATTGGCAAAGTGGATTTGTTTCTGTTTGCTTGTGAGCAAGTGTGGCACTGAATGGGCACAAACTTTTCTGTAACCTAAAGACTGTATTAATGATAGAATGCTACCCATAGACAACCCAATCGCTTCAACATACTGTCATGTGGTTAAACTTTGTCAATGTGGTCTTTGTTAATCTTGTTCACTGCAGTCGATGGTTTACCGTGCCATGTTGGTCCAGCAGACTGAAATCACCACTGTGGAATTTTTGTACCCATCACTGGATATTGTTGCAGTCCTATATACACGAAGAAATTTGTGTTGAATGGATATGGCTGACTAATGCTGATCTTCTAAAGGAATTGAATGGCCGACCATTGGCAGCTGCGGCTATCTACTTCCTTCTTCATTGTGGGCGTATGCTACACAACTTCAGCATAAAGGACACAAGTATATGTACACAAAATTTAATGATCATAGTGCAACTACTAACGAAGTTATACCCCATTGCGCAAAACTTTTTGAACGTTTTTTGTGGTTTTAAACATATCCGCCCATACAGTCATGATAAAAATAACCTCAAAGCTGAAATATAAATAACTAAAAATATTCCTAATTTGAGGTCATTTTTCTCTGCATGGACAAAATATGCCTTTAAGTAGTTCTATTGGATTCAGTGCCTTTAAATCAATATAAAGAGCGCAATGAGAAATTTATTCAAGCGCAAGCGCTTTTTCCATTGTCATGAGTGGTAGTTCTTCAGGCTGTCATACCAGGTTATATTAGGTCAAGTTCCACTAGGTCAAGGGTAAGATATGACTTTAATCTGTACTACCTGTTACATTCCGAGACTAGTGTCTTGCTCAAATTTCCCTCCCCCAAGCAGAAGAGATATCATGTGAGGAAGTCATCGTTGCAGTGTCGAAACGTAACAAGTAATGCATTCTTTTGTACCTTATCTTCACTTACAAGGTACATTCGCGAAGTGTTTACAGTGAGTGAGTAAGCACTGACTGGGGAATGTAGATCAAACGAAAGGACAACAATCTCCTGCATGAGTTGAGAGTTAAAACAATAATAAACAGGATTGAATATCATTGTGATATAGCAAGCAGCAAGAGCAATGAGTACTTACGGACTTTTTGTCAAGTATGCATTTTGACTTTTCTCGCCTTCTGCTGATAGCGGCATTCTTCACCGGTGCTGTTATGGGTGTGATAACACAGTGAATCACAACTAGAGGAAAGAAATGAGATTGAGAGCCTTGATTGGACTAACTATTCATCCTACTTTATTTTAATTCACAACAACGCATTTCCAGTTGAATTTGTGCACAAAACACTTCCTAAAATATGACATCATTCCTTAATACTTTGACCCCTTCTCCTCAGAAACACAAAACGCGCTGTTGTGTGTGTTCGGTAAGACAAACAAACATCTGAAATATTCAAAAAAACGTAAACGCCTGAAATCGAGAAAACGGAAAATGGCGGCACCTGCTGTGTCACCATGGGATGTTTGAAAACTCCAACAATCGTAGTTTTGAAGCACCCTGATATAGGATAAACATTCAACAAAAAATTAGATTTTTTTGGAGATGGTCGAGCGGCACATGCTTGATCACTTAAAATGGATTGACTACATGTAACTGGACATGAATGTGGGCATATGCAAAAGAAATTGGATCAAGTACTGCTTCTCTGACACATGTTACTCACCCCGGATGCCATCATGGATCCGCCATATTAAATTCAACTTTCGGTTTTTCAAATGGGAATAGGTGCAAGTGATATATCAAATTCATGTACAATTTGCTTGGAAATTCATTGATGTAGCTATACTATAAGAAGGAAGTAATGTATTACGGTTAAAATGCTAATGTAAATCCAAATTACGACCAGATTCTAGTGAAGATCTACCATTTCCATCTGTGTGTATGTATATACGTTCAGATAGTATTTCGCCAACGATAAATGACGTAAAAGATTACATATACACACGGGGACCTGAACAACTTTGTGTTTGGTTCAATATTCGTGAAGTGCCTGACATTTAACAAACAATACTTTGCAAACGGTACAAGCTACGGTAAATTTCACTACCCCAATGAATTTCCGAAAAAATGTACATGAATTTGATGTGTCACTTGTGCCTATTCCTATTTGAAAAACCGAAAGTTGAATCCAATATAGCGGATCCAAGATGGCGGCCGAGGTGGATAACATGTATCAAAGAAGCAGTACTTGATCCAATTTCTTTCGCATATGCCCACGATCATGTCCAGTTACATGTAAAGAAACTATAAGCAATTTTGTGTTTGAGCGTTATAGTAGTGCATAATTGAATTTCGGATATATATGAAGGCCCATAAATATGCAAAGTACCGGTATGGGCCGCTAAAATTAGCACAATACACATTGGGCCGTGAAGAACTTTGCATTTGAATCAATTTTACATGTTCCGAGGGGACACTTCGCGAATGTTCCTTGTAAGTGGAATACATAGGCTTTCAACAAAACGTATAGAGTCCAAGTAATAAAAAGAAATTCCGGTTGGCAAAGAAGAAAATAAAAGGGTATTACATAGCTGCATCTTAAGGAGATGTCAATCATGCTAATAATTAACCAAAATGTTTTTGTGTGACAGAGGCAAGAATTCAAAGAAGAGATCTTGTGGTGATAAACCTGTGGGTTCCTTAAACACCAGTGTTGGTTAGTTATATCCTTTACCTACAAAAGCTTCCACAAAAGATACCAGATAAAATGGGGTATCACATAAATTTGAGATTTTTGGCACTTAAGAGCCTGCCTTACTAAAAATAATACAAAATTTACAATTTTTCTTTTGCTTGTTTTTCATAAGTGAAAGGAGATAATGAAATGCAACTTACCACAATCATAGATAATGTTATTCTACAACAGAAAATATGAACCTGAAGAATTTTCAGTGTTGTTATCCATAGAAATTACAGTGTTACCAGAATAGCAATTCCCCAAAAATCTAAGTTAAGGCAGCGACTAGAGGAACGAACTCAACTGCATTTGATTACGTATCATGTTGTCTTGGAAACCTGTGAACTACTTTTTAAATAACATTATTATTTAATTTTAATAACTGTGTATTAAAACTATTTTGTTTATTACAAACTAAATACAACTATTATTTAAAAATTCACATGATTCCAAGACAACATGATACGTAATCAAATGCAGTTGAGTTACCCGTTCCTCTAGTCACTGCCTTAACTTAGATTTTGGAGGAATTGTTATTTTAGCAACACGTGTAACTTCTATAGATGGCAATACTGAAAATTCTTCAGGTTTAAATTTGCTGTTGTAGAATATCATTATCTCTGATTCTGATAAGTTGCATTTCATTATCTCCTTTCACTTATGAAAAACAAGCAAAATAAAAATGTTAATTTGTCATTTTTAGTAAGTCAGGCTCTGGTGTGTGAAGTTCTACATTCGTTGACATAATTTTCTTGAAAATCTTTAAATCATAATCATATACTAAGCATGTACACAGTATCCCAGGAGATCCACTCACATTGATGGATAATTTAATTGTAGCACTTACATTGAAATGGCATTATTGTAGCAGTATTAGAAATATATCTCTAAATGTTATTTAGGCGTTCATTTTGTAAAGAAAGACTATGTTACTTTTTGTTCTGTCTTTCAAGTACAAATTTGCAATTAAGCAGATTTGTAAGTAAGCCATATCAAATTATCTGCTATTGTTTAATAATTTTGGTTTCATTTTCTCTTAAAACAATTAATAAATGAATTTGAAATTAATATTTTTTAAGAAAAATTCTTTCCTCTTGCTGGAACACTTTTGCACTGAGAATAAGCACCGTACTATAACCCGCCCTTCGTTACACGAAATAGATTTTTTTTCCTCTTTGTCTTACTTAAAATGTAATTTACATATTTAATTCTGCTTAGTGCATGATAATTGTAGCAAGCACTTCCAATTTGAGCTATCTATTAAATTAATTGCATGCTTTCCCAATCCACATTTTTGCTGCTGCATTGCTTCTGTACTATAGAGCTACGTTACAAATAAGCACCTGTGCTTTCCTGCAGTTTAATTTCGTTAAAACTATTAAAAACCGGCATTATTTGTGTTTTCCCCCCTAAATGCATTAGGCTATACTAATGTGACGATACGTATTTCCCATTCGTAACTGACTTGAAAGTTCAGGTATTTTATACGTATTTGTGACTGAAAACTTAATCGTTTTCCATCTATTCTTACCCTGAAGAATTAAGAGTCTATCTGGTTGCAATGATGTGGACAGACTTTGGGAGAGATGGCCCAAATTCAGCTCAAATGTAGAAGACACGATGTAGATTCTATATTCCAAAAGCAAATTTTCCTAAAATGAATCGAACACAGTTAGAAAAACACGAAACAGTAACAAATTTCAATGGAAAATCAATGAAAAACAAATAATTCCTCCACTTATCTCAAAAACCAAAAGAGAGAGAGATGGCTGGAATTCAGCTTACATATAGAAGAGACTATGTAGATTGTATATTCCAAAATCAAATTGTCCGAAAATGAATGAAGCATAGTTAAAAAAACACGAAACAGTAACATTAATTTCAATGGAAAATCAATGAAAAACAAATAATTCCTCCACTTATCTCAAAAACCAAAAGAGAGAGAGAGATGGTGGGAATTCAGCTTAAATATAGAAGAGACTGTGTAAATTGTATATTCCAATAGCAAATTTTGATAAAAATAGATGGAATATATTCAAAAAGCACGAAACATTAACATTAGCGTCAATGGAAAATCAATGAAAAACAATTCCTCCACTTATCTCAAAAACCAAAAGAGGGAGATGGCTGAAATTTAGCTTAAACAAAGAAGAGACTATGTAGATTCTATATTTCAAAAACAAATTGTCCTAAAATGGATGGAAGAAACATAAAAAAGCACGAAACATTCACATTGATGTCAATGGAAAATCAATTTTAAAAAAACATATAATTCGTTCACTTATCTCAAAAACCAAAAGAAAGAGATGGCTGGAATTCAGCTTAAATATAGAAAAGACTATGTAGAGTATACAGTCTAAAAGCAAATTGTTCTAAAATGGATGGAACACAGTAAAAAAAAACACGAAACATGAACATTAAAGTCAATGGAAAATCGGTGATAAAATGAAATCGTTCACATATCTCAAAAACTACAAGGAGATGACTAATTGAATACTTTTTGCAAGGACATAATAAAGAGATTAAAAGTGATGTATAGCACGTAAGGTAAATATGGATAGAACATTGTCAAAAGTCACATGCTTTGAGTAAAATCAATAATAATGATAAAGTATATGCAGCTTCTGCGAATTACCCAGGGAGCCCCAAGCGGAGGTTACGTGCTTGAAATATCTCATATCTGGTTTTGGAATCCCCCAGATTCGATTTCGCACGCAACGTGAATTTTGACCTGATCACGTGACACAGTCTGGTCCTTATGGCAAACCGGATAGGCCCTTTAATAAGAGAATTTAAATAAGGAAGTATTCCTTCGCTGAAAGATTATTGGTGGGTTCGTATTATGTAAGAGGGTTGTGAAATGTAGATCCATTATTCATTAGTTACGCATGACTTTATAAAATAATGAATACTGTACAAAGATAGGTTTTAATATAACAGAGATTTTTGGAAGTGCTGAGAATTGTCCTTTATTTTATCAAATCATTGTTTCAAGTTTAATGTTAGGAAAATTTAAGAAAGATTTAAGCGAAAATGTTACTTTAATTTTACTATGGTCCGATTTTCATGTATTCATTTATTCAATTATGTACATAGGCGTTGCCAGAACTTTTCATATACTGTATGTGTGTGTTCAAAGATGATTGAAGCACACGCCCTATCTCACTATAACACTCTCATGCTCTCATTTGATTGGATTTTAAATTGATTAAAAATTAGGTAAAATTTTACTCCCATGAATGGTACGATTACAAATATCAAAATTTTAGAAAGCATAACAATTTTAAAACAGTAATAACAATAATCAAACCATTTTTTTACATTTATTTGAGACACTGATATATTGGAAAGTGGGTGATCTTTGTTGAACTTGATGAAGTTTTATTAGGACGTATCACGGTTGTCTCTGGCGGGGGGACAAGGGGGACGCGTCTCCTCCACATTTTTTACGTAAACGAGATGAAATCTGAAAGTGCTTATATTGAATAAGTAAAGACATAGGAGAAAAATATGAATGTTATATGAGGGGTGATCGGAAAGTAAGGTTACAAAGCCTGCAGTGAAACGTGTATATATTATTTCATACAACCAATACAGCCAACAGATAGTACATAGGAGGAGTGGTCGGAAAGTAAGGTTACAAATCCTGCAGTGAAACATGTATATATTATTTCATACAACCAATACAGCCAACAGATAGTACATAGGAGGAGTGATCGGAAAGTAAGGTTACAAATCCTGCAGTGAAACATGTATATATTATTTCATACAACCAATACAGCCAACAGATAGTACATAGGAGGAGTGATCGGAAAGTAAGGTTACAAATCCTGCAGTGAAACATGTATATATTATTTCATACAACCAATACAGCCAACAGATAGTACATAGGAGGAGTGATCGGAAAGTAAGGTTACAAATCCTGCAGTGAAACATGTATATATTATTTCATACAACCAATACAGCCAACAGATAGTACATAGGAGGAGTGATCGGAAAGTAAGGTTACAAATCCTGCAGTGAAACATGTATATATTATTTCATACAACCAATACAGCCAACAGATAGTACATAGGAGGAGTGGTCGGAAAGTAAGGTTACAAATCCTGCAGTGAAACATGTATATATTATTTCATACAACCAATACAGCCAACAGATAGTACATAGGAGGAGTGATCGGAAAGTAAGGTTACAAATCCTGCAGTGAAACATGTATATATTATTTCATACAACCAATACAGCCAACAGATAGTACATAGGAGGAGTGGTCGGAAAGTAAGGTTACAAATCCTGCAGTGAAACATGTATATATTATTTCATACAACCAATACAGCCAACAGATAGTACATAGGAGGAGTGATCGGAAAGTAAGGTTACAAATCCTGCAGTGAAACATGTATATATTATTTCATACAACCAATACAGCCAACAGATAGTACATAGGAGGAGTGGTCGGAAAGTAAGGTTACAAATCCTGCAGTGAAACATGTATATATTATTTCATACAACCAATACAGCCAACAGATAGTACATAGGAGGAGTGATCGGAAAGTAAGGTTACAAAGCCTGCAGTGAAACATGTATATATTATTTCATACAACCAATACAGCCATACAGATAGTACATACATTAGGTTATTTCTCGACAGTCTCCATATCGGTCGCGGCACTTGTAGCATCGTGGTACAAGTTTGTTGTTAAGAACTAATATTACGTTATGTTTATATGCTTATATGAAACTTATCTGCTGTGAAAGAATAATCTTTTGAGTGCAGTGATACAATGAAACTAACAAGAGAAGTAGAAAGCGATTACAATTAATGTATAGTATTAATAAGCATATGCAATAATAACTTTGTGAAGAGAAAGTAGTTGAATGGAAATGGTGAGAGAAAACGCAAGGATTGTCAGATCATAGTCTTGTGTAGATTGAGGTGGAATTCTACTGAAAACTACATTTAGGAAAACTGGGGGAGGGGATAAGTTAGATACTGAAAAGTTTAAAGATGAGGAAGAAAAAAACAGATTTGTTTGAAATTTAGAAGAACAATATATGAGCTAAGAAAAAGTAGGTACAAGAACTAACTAGTGGGAGTATTTTGAACTTTCTGAGTAAAGGTGCGGCATCTTGAAAATAGCACAACTAAGAAGCATGGATATTAGAAGAAACTTCTGAAAAACTAGGAAAAAAGTATAGAAACAAAGTTGCACTGAAGAATATAAAATAGGAGATGCTACCCAAAATATCAGAGAATTTTTTTACCGGCCAAACCATTAGCGTACAACATTCCTTCACTAGATGTTTCGAGGTACATGTATTAACTACTGCACCACAAAGTTGCGTCATATTTCGTGTATTCAGTTGTGAGTTGTAGTTGTTTCGTGTCAGGACGTGTTTCAGTGCTTCTGAGTCTTGTCAAATGATGGCGTAAGGAAGTAACGGATTTGCATCAAGTTCTGTGTCAACTTGAAGAAAACTGGAGCCTAAATTTACTGCATGCTGAAAGAGGCATTTGGTGAGTGTACTGAGTGAAGAAAAGACGTTTCAGTGCTTCAAGCGTTTCAAAGAAGGCTACGAGTCTGTGGAAAGTGACAACATTCTGGTCGACCCACAACATTCACAACACCGGAAAAGATCATGAAAGTGTGTGATGTGATTCTCAAAGACAGAAGGCAAACAATTCACAATGTTTCTAATAGATTTCACAGTCGTACGGTACATATCAACGAATTCTATCCGATGAACTAAACGTGAGACGAATTGCAGCGAGGTTTGTCCCTCGCCTTCTCAGCATTGACCAAAATACTTCAGGATTCAGACAAGCATTGAGCTGCAAGAAAGAGTTCGAGAGTGTCCAAACTTCTTATCCAGAGTCATTACCGTTGATGAATCTTGGGTCTATTGTTATGACCCGGAAACGAAGCAGCAATCATCACAATGGAAGACGCCATCCTCTCCAAGATCGATAAAAGTTTGACAATTTCGCAGCAACATCTGGTCGATGCTGATCATTTTTTCGACATTCGAGGAATTGTGCATAAGGAGTTTATTCCACCTGGTCAGAATGTCAACAGCAAGTTTTACTGCGAGGTTCTAAAGATACTGAAGGAAGATGTTCGGCTTAAACGGCCAGAGATTTGGCAAACGAAATACTGGTTGCTGCACCATGACAACGCGCTCTCGCAACCTCGTTCGTTGTGAGGGAATTTCTGGCCGAAAAGAACATGGCAAGGATATCCCACCTTCACTACTTCCCTGATCTAGCTCCTGCGACTTTTACCTGTTCCAGAAGATAAAACTCGCGTTGAAATGGTGACGTTTTGACTCCATTGAAGACATCCAAGTGGAATTGCAACTGGTCCTGAACACCCTTCACCCTGTGGACTTCCAGGAGTGCTTCCAGAAGTGGGAACAAGGCTGGAATCGTTGCATACATGCCTGAGGGGACTACTTCGAAGGTGACGGAGGACATTAGGACGTAAGAATAGTTTTCTGAATTTTACAATGACCTTCTCGGATATTTTGGGTAGCACGTGAATTAAGAAAATAAATCAACAAAGAGCGGTGATATATAATACACGTCGAGGTGACCAGAAGAATGCTAGAGGAACATACATGTAGGTAAATTCAATGGAAATACGAAGGTAGCTAAGAAAAATAACTACAAAAGTATGAAAATTAAGAATAGAAATGTGTCTCTAGCGAGTAAAATGAAGCTTGAGATGATGGAAAGAATACATTGAGTTGTGTAAAAAAAATGAATAAGTAACCTGTGTTTTGGAGTATTTAAAAAGAAAACGAAGTAAAACGAAATCAAAACGAATATGGGATACCAAGGAACAAGATCAAGAATATATTGTGAAATGAAAAGGTAGATACTATACTTAATGTGTATTTTAGGAATGTAGGAGAACAAGGCGGAAAGTAATAATCGAAATTTTTAATCAAATGATGAGAGAGTTCTCGTAAGACTTCTCACAAAGAGTTAAGACTTCATTAGCTGAAAATGTTCAAATTAAATATGTGAGAACTAACGAACTACAATGGCACTACCGCGTTCAAGAACACTCTGTAGGAATTCACGGATCGGATCCAAAGTTATTACACAAGATGGCGATAGTAGGTGCTACTGTTCGCCACATGGTATTCTGAACATGCTATAGTATTCGTCTCAATGTAATGTGTAGCTATCAAAAGCGACTACACAGTTGTTTAGCTGCGTAGCAGATCAGATGTTGTAGGTTATGTCTGGCTTGGGAGACTTCTATTTCCAGAGCCGCCTAGTGGTCAGGCTCCATCTCATTGTGCCTCACACGTGCTTCTTGATTAGGCTTAGATCCGGAGACCTAGAAGACCAGAGTAGAAGACGTATACCGGGTAGAACAACCCTGGATTAACCTGACGGTATGGGAACGTGCGATATGCTACTGGAAGGTGGGGTCCCAGAAAATGTCCAAATAAGTTTGGAGGAGAAGTCTGACGACGTCACGAATGCACAACGTACTAATATTATGATATAATAACAGATGATATAATGATAATATGATATAATAACTTAATCCTGAATTCTATAAAAGAAAATAGTACACTTCTCAGTAAATGTGGTATTATTTTTAATTCAGATTCGGAATATATATGCTGGAAACAGAAAATATTAGTTTGCATCATTTCTCTCACAATGTTTCGTTTGTCCTTAAAATGACATTGAAAATAATTAGTCCTTTAAATGAAATTTTCTCATCATACTCTCGACATCACTCGAAGAACGAAAAAAAAAAAAAACATTTTCTGGAAAGTGTTTCAAACAAAGTATTTTCGTTTTCTTGCATACGTCTCAAACACTTAAAGTATATAAAATTAGAATGCGCAATGATTCTACGCGCATGCGCATCCGCACCTGCGCAATGATTTAAAAGCATACGTTGGGTACAATGTTACGAAATAATATTATTGAAAATAGGAATTCAAGTTCCTTCTTCAATTGATTTCACCTTTGAAGCTGAAGAAGCTAGGCAAATAAATAGCAGGAAGTACTGTTTTATCTGGAGGGGTCTTTTTACCCCAAGAAATCATTATGCCCCACTTTTCCCTAATATTCAAGTATTTCAACTAATTATCCGAGAACCCAGTATTTAAATTTAAGATTAAAAATTTGTGTGTAACCAAGCTTTGTTGTGTGCATTTCTTCCTTTATTTCTTATTGTTTTAGTTATCAAAAAAATATTTTTTTTAAACAAGTTACAAATATTTGCTATATTTGGTGTTTTGTCTATGGGCGGAGGTGCTTATTTTGCAGACTCTATGGTACACTTATTATCTATATTCTAGAGTAGCTTTTTCTTGCTTCCTTTTCTAACTTTAGTATTTCACATCTATATGAAATGTTATAAGTACATATCAGCCTGTGCACGGTGCAACAAAAAATGCTTGGACAAACTTTCGATGTCAAATGTAAGGATATACTTCCTGTCGGCAACATACAATATAGAATAGACATTTCCTATCTTTATCCAGCATGTCAAATCTTTTAGAGTCTGCTACGAAATCCATATTGTGTACGTACGTGTAATTGGGTACGTACTTGTAGGTGTATTGAATACGTAGATTACCTCCTCAACGTTGCGATAATTACTATCATATTTAGTCAATACTGTACTTAAAATTTTCACAGGGTGTATGCTGTTTTCAAAAGTATCTATAATTGCCATAAAATACATACGTATATGACAATGAATAAAGTATTCGTGTTTAAAAACAAAGGCTATGATATTGTTTTATAGTCTACAAGCATTTCTGCTATTTTCTAGATGGTATTCCTTACAGTTAAATAAATAACTTCAGAGGCGGCTCCTCAGGGAAGTCACAGTAAAAATTGAAGTTTTATCACTTCAAACTAAGAAAAACTACCTATCGTCCTAATTCTTGTATGCAACAATCAGAACATTTATATAACATTTCTTATCTTAGTTTGAATTAAGAAAACTTCAAATTTTAACAATGGGACTTTCCCCACGAGCCAAGTCTGCCATTAATAACATAGATGTAAGTACGCAGGAGGAACCAATCCACTATGAGAAGGAACAGACAATATCGCACTCGATATACCAGAAGGAATTAAGAAAACTATGGTGAGGAGTAGGATAGAAATAGCGAATATCACAGTTAAACAGCTCTTTCGTATTGAAATTCACTAATCAAAACAACACAAAGTTTCGAACTGATATTCACTAATCAAAACATCACAAACCTTCGTATTGATATTCAATAATCAAAACAACACAAATTTTCGTATTGAAATTCACTAATCAAAACACAACAAACTTTCGAACTGATATTCACTAATCAAAACAACACAAATTTTCCTACTGATATTCACTAATCAAAACAACACAAATTTTCCTACTGATATTCACTCATCAAAAGAACACAAATTTTCCTACTGATATTCACTCACCAAAACAACACAAATTTTCCTACTGATATTCACTAATCAAAACAAGACAAATTTTCCTTCTGATATTCACTAATCAAAACAACAAAAACTTGAACAGACAGAACTGACGTAATCTTTCCATTTTTCTATCTCTCCCTCTCTCACTATCCCTCTTTCTATTTTGTGATCACAGAGTAGTCAGAAGAAACTGATTTATTTCTTCGCATAATTAATATACTTCATCGGCGGCTAAGAATGGGATGCAAAAAAAGGTATATAGTCATTTTATCCTTAGAGTCATGACCCAATTAAATAAAGCAATAAAAAATACACAAGACACAAAAGTATTATACGCCTTGAAACAGAAGGTATACTCTAATGACTAAAGTTAAGCAGAGAGTTATGGCATATACCAACGTATACCCTTGTCTACAGCCTGTATTTAGTAATTTAGTCATTTTTTTTTCATGTTAAAAGAGCTCAAATCATGGCTATGACAGTCCACTGCTGCGTATTCAGTGCCATCCTGAGCCAATCTCTTTGGCAAATTATCATTTTCTTACTCGCTAACAATTTCGCCTCAATTGTGACTATGTAGATAGTGTATGCGCCTTTGGCGTAGGAGACCCGGATTCCATTGCCTGCGAGAACTTTTGTGGTTTGAATCCCACTTAAGTTATAGGTACATGTCTCATATAGCCTCGCTGCTGAACAGGACGTTAAATTTAAATCAAATCCAATTCTTCCTTTCCTTTCCAACCACCTTCTGTCACTCGCTCAGAATACAATTTCTTTTCAGCGAATGTCCCAACCAATTTCCCTACATCGTTTTTAACTCAGAGTACATTTTTCTCAATTTTGCAGTGGCAGAAAGCTTAGGCACATTTCCCTCAAATTTACAATATCGTATCCGTGGGTTTCCACGTAGTACTCCCTTTTCCTCCCATATTTTCATTCCACCAATTTTTTCATAATCATTCACTTGCCTTAATCATCCGTCTCCCTTGAAATATAGGCATACTCGTAGGACGTTAAAGTGAAATATTTCATTTCCCTAAAATTTACCATTGTCTCCCAGATATACCGTTCTTCCCCACAAAATTTACCATATTTCTCCAAAATTTATCATTCTGACCCCAAAATTTACCATTTTCCTCCAAAATTTACCATTCTCACCCCAAACTTTAACATTCTGACCCCAAAATTTAACATTTTCCTCCTAAATTTACCACTCTCGCCCCAAAATTTACCATACTTCCCCAAAATTTACCTTTCTGACCCCAAAATTTACCATTCTCCTCCAAACTTTACTAATCTAACCCCAAAATTTACCATACTTCTCATAAATTTACCATTTTGACCCCTAAATGTACCATAATTCCCTAAAATTTACCTTTCTAATTCTAAAATTTACCATACTCCTTCAAACTTTACCATTCTGACCCCAAAATTTACAAATTCTTCTCCAAAATTTACCATTCTAACCCCAAAATTTATAATTTTATCTTCAAATGTACCTTTTCCCCAAAAATGTATCCTTCTTCAGTTTGGTTGTGCCATTTTCAGAGAAAAATTGTCCATATAATAAACTTATGGGCACAATCTGCGCCCAAAAATCCACGCCGTGGGTCCCTTTAGATCTAATTGTTCTTCTCTCCCCTAATATCCCTAGCGCTCCCTCGTTGGGTTACCGTTCGACACAATTATAAATCTATTTTTGTCCAGGCTACGAAATGGCTATATCCGTGTTGGTGTTTATATCTCAGGTGGGAAATTACCTAATATTGATTATGTTTGATGCCATAAAGAATGAACATCATCTGGGACCTACGAGTTTCTGATGGACGACTGTGTCGACAGGCTTTCTCGAAGTTCTTCCGTTTCCTTCCACTTTCAACCAATTATTTCATAAAATAATTCACTTTCATTTATAATCCATCTCTTTTGGGCTAAAAGACACATGAGAGTATTAAGAGCTTTAAATTTTGACAGTTTCTTTCCTCTAAGATTGATTTATAACAGTTAATTTAAAAGTCACCAACAACGTTAGTGAGTTAAGTGGGCTGATTAATTATTTTAGAAATTTAACACTCTAGAATCAGTTTTAATTGCTTGAAAATTTTAAGTTGATGATGATAATATGTACCGAAAACAAGCTCGTAAGTATATGTGAAGGTATAGTTTGGCAGTATAATCTAACGTAATGTATATCTATCTAAAAAACAATCTAAATGAAGTCTACATACAATATTAAACTTTTAGACGGAATCTAAGAGCTGTTTCTTCGTCAAGAATGGCAGAAAATTGAATGATAATTTTAACCCAGGCTATTATATAATAGATCATCAGAAAAACTAGGGAAGAACTCCAGCGTTACCTAGGGCCGCGGTGACACAGTGGTAGAGCGTTCACTGCTGGCTTGGGGTCCCGGGTTCGATCTCAGGCCCCGCCAAGTGAACTTTGTGGTGGACAAACACCGTGTGCGTGGGTTTTCTCGGGGTCGTCCCGTTTCCTCCCACTTTCTTCATTCCACCAAAACTCAAAGATTTCATTTCATTTTCCAGCGTTACCTAGCCCTGCGATACAGAAAGAGAGTACGTCTAAATCTGTGGTTGAGGTGGTCAGAGTCTTTGTCACTTACTATGAGATTATGTCTTACTAAAGGATTCGTGTATCAGAATATGATATTCCAGGAGAGCGTAGCACCCAAATACAGCTATTGTATTGCCCAAATGATACTTTGTTGCCTGGGCGTTAAGTGATAAAGAAGAAAGTTACTTTATGAAGAAGTTCACAGATGCTCTAGCAACGAGGCACGCTATCTCAACGTTAAAACGTTTACCTCCAGTACGAGGGGTCCCTGGTTTGACCCCAGTCCCTGTGAGTTTGAGATGGAGAACATCGTGTCCATGTGTGTTCTCTGTGTTCTTTCCTCCCACATGCTCATTTTACAAATTATTTCTTAATCATTCGCTTTTCCATAATCATCGATATCCTTTAGCCAAGAGAGTATAACCATCGTACGTTAGTTAGAGATGTAAATTCATTCATTTATATGCTCTAGGAGTAACTCCATAGAATATAAGTGCTTTGACAAGAAGGTGAACATAAATCTCACAGATTCCAGTAGAAACTATTGTGTTTTATTTTAATTCATCTCAATCACCACCATCGTCGTAGGTATTCAGCCATTATTGACAGATCAGTTGTAACTGAGAAGCTTTCGTGCTCAACGATCTTTCGCTAACTTCTTCGTCTTCACGTACAATTTTTCTATTTTAATATCGTCCATTAATTGTAGTCTTCTTCGTCCCCTCTTTCTCTTTCCTGCCACCATATCCTCTAGCACGTTTGTTATGATATACTTCCTTCTTAGCAATGTTCCAACCAGTTTGTCCTCCTCTTCTCAATAATATCTAAAATGTTCTTTTCTCCCGCACCATTTCTAACACCTTCTCATTCGTTTTCCGCTCAACCCAGCTAATTTTCTGCATTCTTCTCTACACCCACATTTCGAAAGTTTTCTATCATTTTTCAAAATAATATAGATTTGCAAAGAATAAAGTTTAAAAAAAAACATTTCAACGTGTCCGTAATTTTTTTCTTTAATATTTGCTGCTATATCAACAGTTTATTGGTGTTTTTTTTGCTGGATATCTTGCAATGAAAATATTCAGTGATACATTTCATTAGAATTTACAACGATTACTTCAAAATCTCGTGTTTTTTCCTTTCTTCACGTAAAAGTTGTCCAGTTTTTGATCCAATATTCCTAAAAATTAGAAGTTAATATGTTCTCGGCGTTCATATTCTCAACATCAGTAGGTCAGTGTTATTGAGAAATCACCATAATCTCAAATGGTACCCAAAATTCCTACGCCACCTTCATTTTTAGCCCCATTGTTTTCTATATTTAACTATTTTCCTGTGTTCTTTCAAAGGAAAAGGGAATTTTAATGAAGTGTTTCTACTGATTTCTTCTGCAAGTCTTGTTAAATATCCTTTCTTTGTTTCAAACTAATATTACTTTAATTAAATTTGATTCCTAAATATTAAAATTGCATACAAAGCAAAATTTAATTTCCATGCTGCAAGAGACAATCAAAACAAAAGATTTGAACACGAAATCAATAAAAATCAAACTAGAAAATTCCAGTCCTTTACAGGACGGATAGGATTTTCAAGAAAATCGTAGAGTTCTACGTTGGCGGTCCTAGTACTCCTAATTGCCACAGGAACATGAATTACCATCTTTGTAAAGGTTATGAAACACAGATTCCAGCAAGCTAACTTTTTGCTCCCTGTGTCAAATCCATAGAAGAAGAAGAAGAAGAAGAAGAAGACTTTTTGTAAAGAAAAAAAATGTTGTTGTTCTGTATATATTCTTCGAAATATTCTGGTCTACCTTGACACCCCTAATCATCACAGAGATATAAGCCATACCTCGTTGGGAAGATTATGGGACACAGATTCCAATGAGGTATCTTTTGTGCCCCCCCCCCTGCCCGTACCCAACCTGTAAAATAAGAAGAAGAAGGAAAAATTTGGAAAAAATACATTTTGCCGAATTTAGCAACTGTTATTTGTCGTGCGCAAGAATGCCATACGAAAGGTATCATAAGTTAGGATGTTTGTTTATCTTTATTGATACCACTTTTTATGCTTGAAGCTCCTTTTGGGAGAGAGTTTCCCTCCCCCAAATGCTGAGGGAGATGGGGGACTAAAAACATCCAAAATTTCCCCTACCATTCCGCTGCGGGACCCCCGATGTGGATGAAATGCACACCGTTGAAAATTTTCATCTCTCTTGAAGAGATAGACACCAAAATCATCTCTTTAGGTTAATTAGGAGCCGAGCTACGGAGGTTTAGATTGCTGGCTCAGCCCCTCAGCCGTTTGTCCTGTGGGCTGAAATATTAAGATGTCACACTGTTAATAACGAAATCTATATTTCACCATGAAGAGAATTTTTTTTTTCAATATTTCTTTGTGTCTCAAGTTTGTCCAAGCATCTTAAAACATTGACAAAGACTTATGTCAAATGTGAATTATTGTATATTGTTGTATCTATTTGTTATTTGTAACGTTGTAGTATACATATTGTTTAGATATGTAGATAAGGCATGAATGTTAAAAAATGAATCTTTGTAATTATTGTTTCAGGATGTACAGTCACTTACCTTAGTCATCATCTCTCTTAGCGTAAAGAGCATAGTCGTGGAATGTTAAACTGAAATACTTCAAGTCATTTTAGCAAATAAATTATAAACTCATTTTTCTACTTGGAAAAAATTTTCGCATACCATTTGCAGTGCAAAAACACGGCATTCTGTAGATAGTTTTTTTTTTTTTTTTTTTTTATTCATTGCTTCTCAACTAACATAAACTTACTAGCACTAACCTTTTCACTGCTGCCATAGCATCACAAGGCAGAAAATCAGTACATTATGCTTCATTCTGATCCTGATAGTAACAGAATATGATAAAGATTCAAAACCACGTTCAGAACTTCTATAACCATAGAAGCAGTAGTAGGGACCGACGTATGGCGAACTGAGTCAGCAAAAATTCCTCGATTCTGATTGGCTGAGAGAGGTCACGTGACGTTAGGCCCCGCCCACGCGGGAAATTCAAATTTCCAGGTCACGTGGTATGATGACCCGCGGGGAAATCCCTCACTAATTTGTTCCCTTTTACGGGTAAGATGTGTGATTCTGATTGGTTGATAGCTGTCACGTGATTTTAGACCCTGCGATATTTGAAATTCGTTCCCTTTTACGGGTAAGATGAGTGTTTATGATTGGCTGATAGAGGTCACGTGATCTTAGGCCCTGGGATTTTTAAAATTCGTTCCCTTTTATGGGTAAGATGAGTGGTTTGGTACCTTGAATTTGATTGGTTGATAGCGGTCACATGATCTTAGACCCTGGGTTTTGAAATTTGGGTATCCTCTTTGATGAGTGCTTTGGTACCTCGATTCTGATTGGCCGACAGAGGTTACATGATCTTAGACCCGCCACACGGTGAACAGGTCACATGGTATGACGTCATGTTTTACCCTTGCGGGGAAATCCATCACTAATTCGTTTCCTTTTACGGGTAAGATAAGTGCTTTGGTACCTTGATTCTGATTGGATGATAGAGATCACGTGATTTTAGGTCCAAGGATTTTTGAAATTAGGGTGTCCTTTCTGATGTATACTTTGGTATCTCGATTCTGATTGGCCGACAGAGGTCACATGATTTTAGACCCGCCACACAGTGAACAGGTTACATGGGAAAACCCCTCACTTATTTGTTTTATTTTATGTGTAAGATGCGTGTTTTGGTACCTCAATTTTGATTGGTGGATAGAAGTCACATGATCTTAGCCCCCCCCCCCCAGTTCATGAGGGAAATACAGAGCGATATGACGGCGATCCATCCTAGACCGGGATCTTAGAATTTAGTTCCCTTTTTATGGTTATGCGTAAAGTTCCCATGAAGGGTTCAACCTCCTCCTTAAATAACCCTTTTTTGGCATCATGATATTGTACTGAAGTTTACATTAAATATTATCGTTCTCTTTGGCAGATAAGATGATTCTTACCTTGATGGAGATCCTGTCCTTGAATTAGTAGCCTATGTCTCTGGAAGTAACAATGGTGAAAGAGGGTTGTCGCTTGTAGATTTCTTATAACACATTGTTGTGAGTTTAAGCGATTTATTGCTCAGTAAGCGCTTCATTAATGGAAACAGTGTTGCCAGATTTTTCTTACCTAAACTGCTCCGATTCTTTTCGAAACGGTTCCGCAGAGTACAAGAAATTTTAAACTAAAAAATTTTTCGAACTAAAAAAATTTCAAAACTAAAAAAATTTTAAACAAAAATTTTCAAACAAAAAAAATTTCGAACTAAAAATTTTGAAACAAAAATTTCAAAAAAATTCGAACTAAAAAATTTAAACTAAAAACTTTCGAACTAAATTTTCAAATCAAAAAATTTTCGAACAAAAAATTTTCGAACCCAAAAAAAAATTCGAACTAAAAAAATTAAAAATTTGTCGAAAAATATTTTAAACTAAAAACTTTCGAACTAAATTTTCAAATCAAAATTTTTCGAACTAAAAATTTAAACAAAAAATTTCGAACCAATTTTTAAAAACAAGTTTCGTACTAAAGTTGTAAACCACATTTGAAAGTTTTCAAATCCAAATTTTTTTCGAACTAAATTAAAAACCAAATTTTGGACACTAAAAAATTCTTTAATTATTTTTTCGAACAAAATCATGTAAACCAAATCTTGGATATATTTTCCACCTTAAATTTTCAAGATTACCATTTATTTGAAAACAAGTGTTCAGGGTTTCAAGAAATAATAAAACATATTTTTTTTTCAACTTGTTGTATTTTAACGAAAAGTATGTGGTCTTCCTATACATGTTTATTAACATAATAAATACAGGATCTAGTTTAATGAATATGTTGGACGTGTCATCATCTTCGAATGTTGTAGACGTATCCTGTAAAGAAAAAGAAGAAACGACGGATTACTTTAAGAATTTCTTTTTTCTGAAACAATAAAAATGAGTCAATATTGATAAGAGAGAAATAAAACTTACTCGTAAATGATGGATCTGTTTAGGCTCATCTTCCTCCTCGGGTACATTTCATCCACTGATGGATGTTTACGCACTTTTTCTGGGTACTGCATTTTTCTAGGTGTTGCTGCTTTATGGTCAAGGTTCCCCCCCTTCGGTACGGGATTCTGCATTTCTTCCACTGATGGTGATGTTGATGATTTATGAACTCTTGTGGGTACTTCATTTTCTTGTTGGTGTTGCTGCTTTGTGGTTAAGGAAGGGAAAAAGGAAAAGGAAAAAAGAAATGGCGGCCTTATTGGGTATTTACAGTTTTTTCTTCTTCATCTTCTTTTTCCAGTTCCATCTTCTGTTTTTTAAGGTACCCGTACGGAACCGTATCATAAGAATTGAATTCTTTAAATCGACGTTTTGTGTACTGGATACTGTACATTTTTTCTTCTTTGCGTGTGACGATGGTATGGTCTTTGGTCCTGCATATCTTATGGGGGATAGTGATGGTGACTTGTCCACGGCATTGATTTGTAATCATTTCTTTTAGCGTATTGAAATTTAATTGTTGTCCTGCATTGTAATTTAATGTAAATCCTCTAATTTTGCATATGTAACTGGTGACGTTGGTATCCGGATTGTATATTTCTAGGCTGTAATTTTTTGGTCCTCCACTGACAAATGTTTTGATGTATGCTCGTGGTCCGTAAGACTCCATCTCATTCGATAAGCATCCCAAGTACGTTGAAGGTTCAATGGTTGGCTCCCCGGGCTTCTCCGTAAATATTACAGAATCCGTGTCGAAATATAAAACACGTTCCTGCAACATTTCCAGGTACTTGTACAGTTCCAGGCGTGCCTGACATGTTGTAAATGCACCTAACACGACATTGGTGTTTCGGTTTTGAACAGGCACATGTTCATTGTACTCCCAGAACGCATACAACATCGTATCATTGATGGGTACAATTTGATGGAGTTTAATGTCGGGGGAAGTGAGTTTTTCATAAAATTCTTCCGGCCGATCAATAATTGTGGTCTGGCTAAAGTTTGATCTTTGGCAAAGCTTTCCCCATAGAGCGTTCACACAAAGCTTAGATAAACTTCTTCGTGCAGGATTATTTTCAATTTTGGACGGATCCAATGCAATACCTTCACGCTCCAGGACGGTTTGTATGAATTTTGATTTGTCTTCTTCGGTCACACAGGAACTAGGCCAGCCAGACGCTTCCATTTTTGATTTCAAAAACGTATTGATATATTCCGTGAACAAGCCACCTGTTTTCGTGATGGGATCATATTGTTCAATGTCATAATCCCAAATTTCAAAAATTTCCACTGGTTGATATCCTAATTCTACTGCTTTCTGTATTTCATATGATACCCATGTTCCAGTGAGGCACCGCTCCTGGTCGTTGTGCGTACACGTTGCTGTAGGGTCTGGGTTCATTTCTTCGGCACACGCAGCACACAGTGGAAAGAGTAGTTTCTTGTTACATCGGTAAGGCAGGAGACCATGATAAAGATGGCGACTTGGTAATATCGTCATTTTGATTAGACCATTGACTTTTTTTATTGGTGGTATATTTTCATCACCCTGTAGATAAATTCGTGGATGCCCTACAGGGTATTTAGCACACTTATTTACATAAGGATAAAGCGAGACAATATCGAAATATTTTATTACTTCCCCCGCTTTTTCGTCGACTTGGTGGTACAATTTCACGCAATTGGTCCTTCCTCCAAAAAAACTATCTCTTGGATTTAATGGTCTGCGGTTCATGTACGGGTGATTCTTCAGATACGTCGCCATTGCAGGATTTTGTTTTAAGAACTGATTAAATTCGCACTCCCACATTTCATGTACAATGTACCCCAATTCACGCAGTCTTGCATTTTTTCGTTGCGTTCGTTCATAACGGAATTCCATGGTGTCTTCTGGATTGTTGTAGATGGGCTGATTACGGCCTGTAGTAAAACATACTTTACACCCGTGGTAAAAGCAGCCGGCATGCTCGTAGATGTGCTCCTCTAACGTCTCAGGATCTTGGTAGTAACCATCAACATGGAATCCCGCAATAAACACTTCTTTTTGTCGGGCCGCATGTAAGATTTGTTTTCCTTCGCTTTTTTCAATGTAGGCCAGCCATTGCATTGCAGCGATCGATTGGGTACTTCTCCATCGATAGCCATGTGCCGGTAGAATTCCTATGGTGTTGGGTTTAAGGAAATTCCGGCGGAATACTAAATTGGAAGCACTGGCAATCGTGATCGTCTCCAAGAAGGGATTCACTTTGGTTTCTGTTTCAAATGACGTCATAAACGAAACGCATGCTTGCCGCAGTACATTGACATCTTGAATACAATACTTGAGAATTTCTTTCTGAAAATCAAACGTGTCATTACGATGATCGTTGTACCACTGCATGAACTTGTTTCTGTCTTCGACGGCCATTTCATCTGCACCATAATACTTCGTTTCTGGAAGTGGTCCAATATACGATTGATTCTCCTTGGTGTTGAAGAAATGCGGGAAGTAGCCTTTGGTTGCGGGTAAATTGAACGCTTTTGACAATTTACTTAATGCCATAGGTAGGAAGTTCAACGAGTCAATGAACGTCAGATTATTCAAGGTTAAACTCAGTATCTTGGTCCCATTTAATATGACGTCAGGTCTCCATTGGCATTGTTCTACCATGGTCTTTAGGATGAAATGTCCATCGTAGCCCTTCGAGTTGTGCGCGACACAGAAAATCCTATTTATATTGGGACGACGTTCCCGCAAGTACTGGAGAAAATCATAAACTGGATCCTCTCCTTGGAAAATATGCTGGCGCTGACCACACGTACTGCAAGACTGCTGGATATTATTGTTTTCAACACATGCATAACATACTTGTTGTGCAACCAATAAATTTGGAATGTGTACATACGTATTATCGCCAATATTCGTGTCCTGCATAGATTCTATATCATAGAATATCAACAAGGCTTTCTTTGCGTGCATGAGTGAAGGAACACCAGGTTTCAAGCATTGTCGATCAGGAAGCATAAAACATTGATGGGATCCCGGAACAATCTTCTTACAAACATTGCAAAAGATCTCATTACAATCATGAAGGCGTTCTCCACTTCGTACAAAGGAATATACTCTGTAACATCTAGTACATTGCTTCACCATTTTGCATACAGGTTCCCCATGATGATATACAATATTACGATGATTATTAAAACATTCTTCGCCGTAAAATTGACGATTGCAGTCGTTACACAGCACTAGCGTTTGGTTCTTGTCGCATAGAGGTCTCTGTAGACATTTGGAGCACGTTACAGGACAATTTTTTACATGTCTGTTACGCTGATCATACTTTTTATGGCACGCCTCACAGTAGAAATTGGTTGCAAAACAAGCAGTTAAAGATTGAATGATGTCAAAATGGCCAGCTAAACAAATCAAATTTATGGGAGTGCGATTTTCATCGTTGGGCCCCTCGTACATGATATCATGACCTGTGAAACTAGTATACACTGTAATTTTATATTCTTTGAGGTATGCCTGGAATTGTCGTATTTCATTTACACTGGCACCATGATCCAAATTCACTCCTGCATTTGCACATAATGCATTCACTTCATCGTCCACAACACATTTTGATTGATCTTTATATTGCTTATGTCGTTTTACATCTACATTCTTGTATTTTTTCAGGCCAATAGCAATAACAAGGGCGTACGCCAGGCACCTTGAATCTTGATTTCTTACACGTACAATCCCTCGCTTGCAACGTAATAATTCTTCATTTTGAAGTACTCCTTGCCGCAAACCACCATAGCCACGTGGAATATCCACACGATGAAAATGCACGGTGAATGGTTCGTGCAGGAGAAATGCATTGTTACTTTGTAACACTCTTTCGAACGAGGCCCACATCGTTTCCAGTGTCAGGTTTCGCGCTTGGCGAAAACTCACCCAAAACGGTTTATTCGTGTTGCGTGGTGATATTACTGATAAACCAACCATCGCCTCATCGTCGACATTGGCTAACAAATGGTCCAGCATTGCTTGGAAACTATTATGTACATACTGTATGATATCGGTTCCTACGGGCGGTGCGTTGAATTGAATTTCGAGCATTCTGCCCTCAATGTTAAATCGTCTATAATGACGAGTGATTTCATTGCGAACAGTAAAACCCGATTCGGCCATGGTTAATAAAAGGAGAAAACAAACAAACAGGTACGGTAAAACAAATATGTAATGGGAAAAAAGGAATTGTGCAGCGTGAATTTACTACAAAAGAAAAGAAGAAAGAAAAATCTTAATCACCTGATAAACAGGAAATCATAACATTCATGATAAATTCTTAACTAAGCAATTCATGTAAAGGTCCTGAGTTTGATTCCTGGCGGTGACGTTCAGAATCTCATTATGAAAGCATATGTACTAGAAATCAAAGTTTTTTTTAAAATAATTATGTTACTGAAATGCGTTATTGCTGTCAAACTCGAGAGCACTACATCAGCATTTAACTGACTTACCATTCTATAGTGATAAAAAGAATGCATGAAATGAATGAATGTTTCATCAGTACTGAGATGTGATAAAGTACGCGTAAGCATTTTTTTTTCCCCACTCACAACGACCTTTAAATGATGCGTTTGCAAGTTGAAGAGACTCATCGAACATTAACGATACACATACGTAATTGTCGAAACAAAATCTGTATAGCGTATTTTTTTTTTATTATTATTGTGACTAAGCGGTTAGCGTACATGGTTCGGACGTGGAAGGTCCTGGTTCAAGCCTCGGTGGGTTTGCTTTCCACGTCGGGGCATGTCAAGCCTTTTCTGTAATTTAATATTCTCACGCGTTATCATACATTCTTTTCAAAACTAAGCTAAATGACTGACGTACACGCCTCATAATACATAAACGTACATAAATCGTCTATAATGACGAGTGATTTCATTGCGAACAGTAAAACCCGATTGGACCATGATTAAAAATGAAAACAAACAAACAGGTACGGTAAAACAAATATGTAATGGGAAAAAAGGAATTGAGCAGCGTGAATTTGAGTTGATTTTTTTAGTTTAGCGTCCCTTTCAGCAGCGAGGCTATATGAGACGTGGACCTACTGATTAACGTGGAATCCGAACCACATGAGCTCCCCGCCGGGAATCGAACCCTGGTCTCCCACGCCAAAGGCACGTATGCTAACCGCTTAGTTCTGGAAATCATAACATTCATGATAAATTCTTAACTAAGCAATTCATGTAAAGGTCCTGAGTTTGATTCCTGGCGGTGACGTTCAGAATCTCATTATGAAAGCACGTGTACTAAAAATCAAAGTTTTTTAAAAAATAATTATGTTACTGAAATGTGTGTTTTATTGCTGTCAAACTCGAAACAATTACATCAGCATGTAACTGACCTACCATTCTATAGCGATAAAAAAAGAATGCATGAATGAATGTTTCAACAGTACTGAGATGTGACAATGTACGCGTAAGCATTTTTTCTACTCACAACGACCTTTAAATGATGCGTTTGCAAGTTGAAGAGATTCACCAACCATTAACGTTATACATACGTAATTGTCAAAACAAAATCTGTATAGCGTAAATCTTTTAACCACATATTCATGCACTCGTGGCTAAGTGGTTAGCGTACATGCTTCTAACGTGGAAGGCTCTGGTTCAATCCTCGGTGGGGGTTTGCTTTCCCACATCGGATCGCTGTCAAGCCTTTTCTGAAATTTAATATTCTCATGCGTTATCATACATTCTTTTCAAAACTAAGCTAAATGGTTGACGTACACACCTCTGGCCTTGGTTCAATCCCAGGTGATTGCTCGAATATCACGTTAAGCTGAAGGGGCCGCTAATGCTTTCAAAGGGAATCGAACCATATTATTCTCAGGCATAGTTTCTGAAATTTTGTAATGCATTCTTTTCAAAACTAAGCACACACATTTTTCTGGCCATGGTTCAATTCCCGACGGGCGCTCGCTGAAGGGTCGCTAAACCATATCATTTCTCGTGCTTACTTCTAATGTGTGGGGGTTCCTGATTCGTACTCTCACTTTCCCATTCCACTAATTCCTCATAGTCTAAATATTTCGTACTAAAAGTAAAACACTGTATTCGTGATCCGCCCACAAATGATTTTCGAATCTTGTGTGACAAATAAAATCTCACTGAACTTACCTCAATTCAATGAATAAAAAATCGGTGCAATGAAGCTTAAATGAAAACACTTTTAAAAGGAGATCTTCTTCACTCGATAGTTGAGAGCGATGTAGGATTTGAAAAATGAAATTTAGATTTTTATTTAGGTCGCTGCGAAAACGATGTCACCGTCAGCCAATCAGAAACGAGGAAATTTATAAAATGACATCACAACGAACCAATCAAAACGCTCGCTGCTTTTGTCATGAATCACGAACGAAAACGATGTGTAACAATCGATCGTGACGTCATTCAAGTTTCTCAATAGTTACATCATATAGTATCGCAGTTCTGAACCCAAATGCTTTCTGTCAGGATCATGTCACTACCTGTCGTAACTGTGACGACATTTCATTTTCCTCATATTCCATACGAGAATGTCAATGTTTGCTTTTTTTCCATGAATCATGCTGACACGTTCGTAGTAAAACAAAAAGTAATGCGATCCGCTGACGTTTGCATTTTCAATCATATGTGCTTCTATGTCGTCACACAAAGAAGTCTATCAGCATTTTATTTTAATCCACGAACGGAAGCGTTACACTGTCAGATTTATTTTCTTAAAGTATAAGTGTATCCTTTTCAAGAACCATGGTTCGAAACCCTCCAAGCATGATTAAATCCGAATTCATTCATAGCTAAGCGGTTAGCATACACATCTTTGGTTTGAAAGACCTGAGTTCGATTCCTGGAGAAACATTTCTTAGGATTTTTCTAAAACTTGTTTCAATTTCTAGTTCGAAAATTTTAAAAGTTTAGTTCGATAAAAAGTTTGATTTGAGAAGTGTTACACTGTCAGATTTATTTTCTTAAAGTATATGTATATCCTTTTCAAGGACCATGGTTCGAAACCCACCAAGATCGATTAAAACCGAATTCATTTAAGCGGTTAGCATACACATCTTTGGTTTGAAAGACCTGAGTTCGATTCCTGGAGAAACATTTCTTAGGATTTTTCTAAAACTTGGTTTCAATTTCTAGTTCGAAAATTTTAAAAGTTTAGTTCGATAAAAAGTTGGATTTGAGAAGCGTTACACTGTCAGATTTATTTTCTTAAAGTATATGTGTATCCTTTTCAAGGACCATGGTTCGAAACCCACCAAGATCGATTAAAACCGAATTCATTTAAGCGGTTAGCATACACATCTTTGGTTTGAAAGACCTGAGTTCGATTCCTGGAAAAACATTTCTTAGGATTTTTTCTTAAACTTGGTTTAAATTTCTAGTTCGAAAATTTTAAAAGTTTAGTTCGATAAAAAGTTTGATTTGAAAATTTTTAGATGTGGTTTACATCTTTAGTTCGAAACTTTTGTTTTTAAAAAATGTTTTAGTTCGACAAAATTTTGTTTCAATTTTTTTTTAGTTCGAAATTTTTTGGGTTCGAAAATTTTTTTGTTTGAAACTTTTTTTGTTTCAAAATTTTTTAGTTCGAAATTTTTTTTGGGTTCGAAAATTTTTTGTTTGAAACTTTTTTGTTTCAAAATTTTTTGTTTGAAAATTTTTGTTTAAAATTTTTTTAGTTTTGAAATTTTTTTAGTTCGAAAAATTTTTTAGTTTAAAATTTCTTGTACTCTGCGGAACCGTTTCGAAAAGAATCGGAGCAGTTTAGGTAAGAAAAATCTGGCAACACTGTTTCCATAATTGAAGCGCTTACTGAGCGTTTAAAAAATCGCTTAAACTCACAACAATGTGTTATAAGAAATCTACAAGCGACAACCCTCTTTCACCATTGTTACTTCCAGAGACATAGGCTACTAATTCAAGGACAGGATCTCCATCAAGGTAAGAATCATCTTATCTGCCAAAGAGAACGATAATATTTAATGTAAACTTCAGTACAATATCATGATGCCAAAAAAGGGTTATTTAAGGAGGAGGTTGAACCCTTCATGGGAACTTTACGCATAACCATAAAAAGGGAACTAAATTCTAAGATCCCGGTCTAGGATGGATCGCCGTCATATCGCTCTGTATTTCCCTCATGAACTGGGGGGGGGGGCTAAGATCATGTGACTTCTATCCACCAATCAAAATTGAGGTACCAAAACACGCATCTTACACATAAAATAAAACAAATAAGTGAGGGGTTTTCCCATGTAACCTGTTCACTGTGTGGCGGGTCTAAAATCATGTGACCTCTGTCGGCCAATCAGAATCGAGATACCAAAGTATACATCAGAAAGGACACCCTAATTTCAAAAATCCTTGGACCTAAAATCACGTGATCTCTATCATCCAATCAGAATCAAGGTACCAAAGCACTTATCTTACCCGTAAAAGGAAACGAATTAGTGATGGATTTCCCCGCAAGGGTAAAACATGACGTCATACCATGTGACCTGTTCACCGTGTGGCGGGTCTAAGATCATGTAACCTCTGTCGGCCAATCAGAATCGAGGTACCAAAGCACTCATCAAAGAGGATACCCAAATTTCAAAACCCAGGGTCTAAGATCATGTGACCGCTATCAACCAATCAAATTCAAGGTACCAAACCACTCATCTTACCCATAAAAGGGAACGAATTTTAAAAATCCCAGGGCCTAAGATCACGTGACCTCTATCAGCCAATCATAAACACTCATCTTACCCGTAAAAGGGAACGAATTTCAAATATCGCAGGGTCTAAAATCACGTGACAGCTATCAACCAATCAGAATCACACATCTTACCCGTAAAAGGGAACAAATTAGTGAGGGATTTCCCCGCGGGTCATCATACCACGTGACCTGGAAATTTGAATTTCCCGCGTGGGCGGGGCCTAACGTCACGTGACCTCTCTCAGCCAATCAGAATCGAGGAATTTTTGCTGACTCAGTTCGCCATACGTCGGTCCCTACTACTGAAGCTAGCTTTCTAGAGTACAGTCGCTTGCCGGCAACGCGACGACTGCCACAGTGATAGCACTGAATTCCGTGATGGCCGCAACAGCACTGGCGGCTCCAGGGGGTACGATACTCCCTGTACCCACTCTTGCTTCACAGACGCCGGGCAGACATGAAAGCAGATCATAAAATGTTAATAGTGCAGAAATTCGAGCAAAAGTTTTTAATATTTCGGTTTGCATTGATAGATTAAAATCGTATAGTTCTCATACATTTCTTTTGTAAACTCACCGTCGGTGCGAGCGTTCCCGGGTTCGATTCCCGGTGGGAGCACTTAGTCGAAAGAGCATAAAACGCTTTTTCAGGCCAACCACCCTGAATGAGGTTTTCCTGGGTTTCCCTTATTCACACCAGGCAAATGTCGGGGTGGTACCTAACTTATAGGTCCCAGGCCGCTTCTTTCCCTTTTCCCGGATTGTGTGCTCGCCGAGGGACGTCATCCCTCAAAGACGTGAAGGGCTAAATGGCCTTAGATGCCGAAAGCCCAGAAATCTAAATCCTTCATCTTTTGTAAACTCACTTCTTAACCTTAGTATATTTAACATGTACTAACATTTCAGTGTCTGAACCAAAGGAACATTTCAATATGTGAACTACCCGAATACTTGAAACCTTGGCATCACTGTTCAAATAGCGTCGTGTATGTCAGTCATCTGTGCTATAACGTGTTAATTTTTGCAAATTAGACCTAAACCTATTTTCAACAAGAAGTTTGCGGATAAAGTTGCCTCTGAGACAAGAGTGATGTTTCGTTTCGAGAAGTTGTCATGAAAATTAAGCCACGTTTCGGAAAGAGTATCAGTTTCTACTGGGAGAATTCTGTGTCGTATCTTATCATGAAAATTCTGCCTCGTCTGGTCTCACAAATAGCCTTAATTCAGGAATCTTTGCTGGAAACTGACTGTGAGGATAATTGGCTTCTGTGGTATGACTAGTGCATTGTTCTGAATGAAGTGTTAACAGGGGTTATCCTGAGGGAAGTTGATTTCTTTCACAGGCCACCTCCACTAGAATCGTCGGCGGCATCTGGTGGTTCTTCACTCTCATCATTATTTCGTCGTACACGGCCAACTTGGCAGCTTTCCTCACTGTCGAACGGATGATCACGCCCATTGAGAGTGCTGAAGATCTCGCGGACCAAACGGATATCTCCTACGGCACTCTCGAAGGAGGATCTACCATGACATTTTTTAGGGTAAGTCAATGGAACTTTTTATTGATCTTTATAACAGATTCACAGCACCTCTCTATTTATTTCATGATTCTGGAAATTAATTGAAACCTTCCATATTTATACCTAATCTGGCCATAAATACTGTTAGAAAGGAAAAATTTAAAACAGCAATATTGTGAAAGGTAATTTAATGTACGTAAATGATATGAAGCCAGGGCCGGCTCGTCCATATAGACAACCTAGGCGACTGCCATAAAGCCGTTCCCATAATCTTTTTCTTTTTTTTTTTTTTTTAAGCGGTGTTCAAAATATTTATGAGATTGAAAAAAAATGCTGTAGAGGATCAAGGGAGCAAAGCTGTCTTCAACATTGGGAGGCGGATTTGAGATTTATTCTGGGGGGAGACCTCAATTTCATCTCACTTTCCTTTGCGGCAATCGGACACAAATCATCATATTTCTCCCAAAAAAACACATTTCAAATCCGATTATTAGAGGACAGTCCCTCCAGTTCCAAGATTGGAGGGGACATGTCCTCTCATCCCCTACGGAATTTGCGCCAGTGACAGCAATATTTTATTAATAATTGGCTTATAGATTACTTATTAGTACCATAGAGAAAGGTACCGGAAATAAGTTTTATTTTATTTAGTGCTTAATCAAATGGTAACAATGTTATTATGAGGTAAAAATGTCAGGGGTGATAAGACTTCACTTTGATTCAGGTTTTGGGGAGAAGGAGATTATGAAGGGCACAGACGTTTTTCGCCTAGGGTATAAAATATTCTAGAGCCGCCCCTGTATGAAGCTCAGATAACAGTATGCACCAATCATACACTTTAAAATTTCTGCCGACAGCACGAGCACAGGATCAGAGCGGACTAGTTGTTTATTGCAGCACGCACTGTCTCCGGGCGAATTCCCGCCACTGCAGCAAAAAACTGTAAACAGCGGTTCAAACTGTCAATTGTAGGAAGAATTTTCTTGCAGATAATACCCCCAAGCATTACCTATACATTGTAATCTAGAGAATTAAGGTCAAGGCTGGTAAAGAACCAGTCATCGATGGATATAAAGTCAGACATATTGTTCTCCAGACACTCCTCGGTTGATTTCGTCTTGTAGTGTGTGGCTATTTCACAATGCGTTTTCGAAGCGTTACCCCCTAGAGCGAACGCGACCAAGGTGGCTATTTGGTAACTTTACTTTCGCCAGAATTATAAATCATACTGTGAGCCAGTCAGGGTTTCCAGGTCTTTTTTCCATAAGTCCAGGTCCATAATAGCAGAGTTCCAGTACTCTGCACAAAACAGCTGTTTCTTACTAAAATCTCCTTGCTTGGCAACACGTCTTTCCTTTTTTCCCCCTTCCTTTTGACATCTTTTAAACAGCAGACCGTCTATTGTTTCGAAACAGACCAAATACGCTTGAGCTGACGTTTTCTCCGCGTTTTTATTGCTTTCGCGTTTGTGATTAGCCATCCACATTTAAATACATGGTCAGCGTATTCCAAGCGTATGCATGAGCAGTAAAAACGCTTTGCAAACGCTACAAATAGTCGGGGATGTAGAGAGCAGCAGAATCTTACTGGGAAGTCCATCGAGACGTCCTGAACAGAATGATGATCTAGTTCTTCGCTATGGCTCCAGCACAGCGACAAGTTTTCATGAATTTCTTACAAAAATGAAGACATGTGTTCCCAGCATAGCTCACTCCTCGCCAGATGGGATGAGAGTCTCTGAATTTTCGAGACCTTGTTCCTAGCTTTCAGAGACGATGAAGTTTTTAGATCATTTTGGCCATTGAAATTCTTTTCGATTCTGAACAGCTTCCCATCGGTGAAGGAAAATTGTCTATGCCCATTATTCGCGTGCTGCTGAAGCAGGCGTTCATATTTATGCTTCCTTTGCGCCTGCAGACAAAATGTCAGAAAATCTTCGGACGCTCGAAGATCAAGATCGTTTCTGATTAGCCTGGCGTATCATTCGCTTGGAGATGCTTATATCACAGACCATTATATACTTTTCTCGTACGGAATTTCTCCTCACACGCGCCGGCTATTGCTTTAACGGCTTCTGGAGTTCTTGCACTTTCTGGACGGTCTTATCTTAGAAGATCCTTAACGAACCTAGTATCAAGGAACCGCTGGATTGTGCGGTACAGCAACTTTATTTTTTTAAAGCCTGTTGAAAATTGCATTTCCTGATTTTCCAACTCTGTACAGTGTTATCAGTGCTATTTCCCTGTACGGGTTACAATCAGTAGCGTCTTCTCTGGGTGTGCAAGTCGTGTGTTAACGCCCAACGAAAAATGAAGAAAAGAGTATTTTAATTTAATTAAATGGATCGTCAGAACTTGGGATTTTTTATTTCCAACGAGACAGAATCAACTGTTGAAGTGCAAAAGAACAGAGAAGTGCTGTGCGGTCTCCGTTATGTTTTGAAGAGGCAACTCTGCGAGTAAGTCGTTAGCAACGCTTTGGCTGAATTTTCACTGCTTTCGAAGACCCCTATTGTGCATGCGTTTCGTGTTCCTCACCTCGTGCTTTTGTGATCCAAGGCGTTGGTTAGGAAAGCAACGTTTTGAGTTTTCTGCTTCTCTCAAGCGTTGCCAAGTCTGATTTATTTGTGGATGTACAGATATTTTATAACGATAAGGTAAACATTTTTGGGGGTGAGAGGGGGGTATGATCTACGCACTTTTTTTTATTGCTAAACATATCATTCAATTCAAAAGTTAATGGTGCAATCGACTTCTTCCTAAAATACGTGTAAGGAGTACGGTGAAAAGAAACATCATTTTTTTCTCGATCCAAGTTGTGTTGGAAGTGTCAGTTGATGCAAAAAGGAAAAAAAAAGCCTGGACGTTAAGCTACAAAACAGTTTTCCATTCTGCCTTTTTATTTCCCTAATTTTCATTTACTTTGTCGTTAGTGGGTCATCCTCAAGACTTACGGTTTCGGACCCCTATTACTGTTTCTAAAACAGTAATCCAGAGGTTTATACGCAAAGAAAGACGACTTGAGCTGAAATTCACGTAACTGTAAGTAAATAATTGCTTGTTTTTGACTTTCAGTTTCATATTTTGAGGGTATATTTACTTATACTATAATTATTATAATTAAATGTATTCCTTACGTAATAACATCCTCCTTGATTGCTCTTTATAATTTCCAGACTAAATTGTTAGAAGTAAATTGCTATTTATAGGTTGGCGTAAAGAGGACATTATGCAGTGACGATCATGGTTCCTTACTTTCGAAAATTGCGAGAACTTCCAGGTACAGACTATATTCAGGAAATCGATGGATGGGCAAAGTATAGTCACTATTAAATACTCGAATGCTAAATGCGAATGCCACTAAAATAATTATGCGTAAATGGAGGTAAATTTATCACAATATTTTTGATCAGTAAAAAAAATGTGGGTGGGCCCATCTTTGCTCCTGGGAAGAGGGGATTCCCCCTCTAGTATCGCTTATGGTTGTGAGGGTTAATATATTTTTCCTTTCTTGCCAACGCCCTAACATCCACGTCAGGAGACGCTACTGGTTAGAATGTTGCAGTATTCATAGCCAGACTAGGTAGTCTTGTTCAGAAAAACTGTCTACCAAAATGTATTTGCAAAGTCTTGGCTTCTTAAATGAAGAAGGAATTAAATAAACATTTTTTGGGAGGTTCTATTTCAGACTTTATTTAGAGCATAAGTATTAGAATTTTCTAAGCGCGCTTGCCAGATTAGGTCCTTGTAAAGAAGGTGGGTTGCCAAGATTGTTTTAAAGTATATTCATGCTCCCATAAGATTCATATTGAGCAATGTTCAATGTATTTGAATAGAATTATTATCTAATGCTGGTTATTCTTATATTTAGAGGTTATGAAATTATTTTTAAACTTTTATTTGGCAGTGTTTCTCGTAAGCAACATCACATTCTATTGCGTTATACACACGAATTATAACTTCAGTGATCACTTAATTAGCATTATTGCTTTCATACAATATTCATATACATGATTTGCGGGTCGCTTCTTTAGATGCTTGTAATCTTCGTCAACAGGGGGCAGTCAAATTTAGTATTGTAGAAGCTTTATCACCTCGTTCCGCGAAAGTTCTTTTTATTTATTTTTTTATTTGTGGTTTCTTGTTCTGTAGGAAAATATTTTAACGAAACTTTTGCTAATTACTGAGAGTATTCTTATGATATTTGACCATAATAGGGCAATGCTGTTCAGCAGCTACACATAAGACCTATTTTATGGTGGCAATGTTGGTTTGAAATAAACACCCTGTATTTTGTAACCAAAGTGCAAAAATACTTTAAAAATTACGAAATTATGATCAGGAAGAAATGGTTCCACCATAAAAACAAACTGAATATTTTAAATATAATGCTGTCAATGCTTGCCAATTAAAGGGTTAAACTAGGATGAAATATCTGGAGTCGGCAGGAATTACCCTATGTCACCCTTGAAATTGCTCTACCATATATGAAACACGTGCATTTGTACGGGGTGGCAAAATCTGTCATAACTATATTATTTAAAATAAGTATTTCTTGTTGGAATCAAGACTTCATGGGGATGGTAGTTATTTTTAGTAAGCTTATCTTCTATTTGAATACTACATTCATAAATTATGTTTAGGTCACATTAGTTTAAGGTCACATGGACAATCCTAAAGCAAATCCCAGCATGAATTGCTTGATTGTTGTCAAATACCAGAACTCAATTCTCGAACAGTAACGAACATTTGTTCCATTTAGTTAGTTATCATAGTTTTGATATGAAAACTAATCTTATCTTTGTCACAAACAAGTTCCTTATCATTGAAGGTGGAAAGAAGTGTTTTTTTTTTTTTTTTAATTAACAGATGTAGAAGGAAAATCAAGAAATAAAGATAAAAGAGCTAGTTGCACTAGAAACGCAAACTGATATATTGAGATTGAAGCTCGATATTGAATTCTATAAAAAGAATTACCATCTTTCCTCTTCAGGTGTCTTTGCTTTATCTTTCACTAACATAATAGATTGTTATTTAAAGAAAAAACAGACAGAACAAGATTGCATTTGTAGTATTTAGGTCTTTCTGCGTGGCAGTGCTTTTTCTCTCCTCTTCGTTGTTCATGATGGGGTAGCATACTTCAAATCGTGGCTTTTAAGATTTGTTCTTTCTGGAGAAAGGGGTGGCGAATGATGCCATTACACGGGGCGGCAAATTGCCTAGGGCTGGCCCTGGTCCCTGCTAGTAGCTATGATGCAAGACGGAAAATAAGTATTACGCTGTATTTCCCTGAAAGAACCAGTTGCAGTTTGCTATGAAACAAGTACTAAATTTTAGCATTTTGGTTTTCTCAATATTTAGTTCTTTTACATTCCTTATTTTTTTGACTGTGATT
This sequence comes from Thermobia domestica, assembly GCF_964235325.1. Classification (NCBI taxonomy): domain Eukaryota; kingdom Metazoa; phylum Arthropoda; class Insecta; order Zygentoma; family Lepismatidae; genus Thermobia; species Thermobia domestica. Next base: position 393,303,439 of record NC_137454.1, read on the forward strand.
TCCAAATGCGTTAGGATCTTTCGTTGTATAACTATGAATTTAAAATAAATTCACAGAAATTATCCTACACGTGATGTATAACTTCCAAAAACAAGATTAAGAAAATCTTCGATCCGTAAACACTCGTTCCGTCCCAGAGTTAATATGTAGTTAGCAATTTTTGTGCTTGAGCTGTTGTTATTTCGAGAGGAAGGATCTCACAGTCTATATCAATTTAAAGCTGAAGAAGAAGAAGAGTGGTGGTTGCATGTTATCAGCCAAAAATTGGTTTCCAGCCAAGAAGGAATTGATCTTCAGGAGATAGCGATAAACTGAAAACAAGCTTATTAAATAGCAAATTAAGATTCTCGTTTCCCTCCCAAAACAACGTGACGAAGTAATTAAGGCGGATGCAACAGACTTAACAAGTGGCGCTATCTCTTATTACATGACTAATAAATCAGACAAAATTACAGTATCCCTGTTAAGAATTTTAAGAAGAAACTCCAATTAACTTTTTTTTTTTCTGTTTCTTCTCTGAAAATAAGGGCGTTTTCTTTTACGTATCAGATGTTGATTTTTTTTAATATATAGACCTCTAACAATATTCTCGCTTTGTGGGTTTGTTTATTTATCATAATTATCCAAGTTAATATGGGCTGTTTCAAGTATATTTATTTTAAAAAAACACCTCCATTATCGTTCTGAATTTTGGTGTTACTTACATTATGTTACATATTTTTTTGTCTGTTCTTACAACCACGCAAATTAAAACATTGCACTGTTAGTACGAAGTCCGTCCGTTACTTCACACGCAGAGGCAGATCTAGCCTGGGGCCAGGAATCTAAGTTCCCCAGTCTTTAAGTGACAAAAATAATTTAAGTTTATTCTGTATATATTTGAAAGTTTATAGTAAACTCATGATATGCCTATTATAATCTGAGCTCTGGCAGGCCCCCAGGTTTTAGTTTCTAGATCCGCCACTGTTGAACGAAAGTGAATCTCGGCCGAGTTCATTAATGGGATCAATCTATTAACATCTTTACTAATTTCGATTTGATTTTAGTGACCTGTTTAACAGCGAGGCTATATGAGATGCGGACTTACAGCTTAACGTGGACCAACAGCTTAATATGGGATCCGAACCACACGATTTCCCACCGGAGGAAGTACCTGGGTATCCCGCGCCAAACACGCGTATGATATCCACATAGCCACAAGGAAGCTCTTAACATCTTAGCAGATAACAGTGAGTTTAACGTGTTGTATTGAATACAATCCATGCTATTCCATAATTTCTATGCAACCTGTACAGTAGCAAAGCGTTGTTGGTTGCCTATGATGAACTGTAGAGAATTGGCTTACCATATTTAAAACAAAATCTATAATATGCCCTAGCTTATATGCAACCTGCACAGAAGCAAAGAAATGTAGGCTGCCTATACTAAAAGAATATGTAGAAAAACGGCTTTCCATATCACGTTTAAAATCTATAATACTCCCCAGTTTCTATGCAACCTGCAGTAGCAAAGAAATATTGGTTGCTTATGACAAAGGATATTTAGAAAAGTGGTTTCCCATCCATAATATCTACATTCCCTAGCTTCTATGCAGCCTGCGTAGCAGAAAAGCATTGTTGGCTGCCTATAGTACAAGAGTAAGTAGCTTTTACTGTAAAAAGTCATTTATAGTTTAGTTTCCTATGATTCTCTTTACTGTAAATATCAGTTTATTTATTCTTAATTTGAGTTGTCTCCCCGCAGGGTTAGTGCCTTTGGTGCATGAGGTTCTAGGTTCGATACCTTGTGGAGTAGCCTTGAAAAATTTGAACTCATTACAGTGGTTCTTATTCCACCTTAAACTGTAGTTCCACGTCTCGTCCAACCTAGGTGCTGAAAGGGACGCTAAACTTTAATCCAACCCATCTTAATCGGAGCTCTGAGACAACTTTATGCTGTCATTTTAAATTGAAGTCTTCCAACAGAAAAGTTCATTTCATTCTCTTTTCCTTCTATCAAAGCCACATTTGTAACTAGGTCAAAGCTTCGAGTAGCAAATCGTTCTTAATAAATATTCAATAAGAGCATGACGTTCGAAAATCTTATAAGAGAAGAGAGATTTTTAAGTAGTTTATTAGTATTTTCGGTGTTGCCCAAAGTTCATACAATCGGCGTGGTCTTAGCAATCTAAAGCATTGTTGATATTCGAAGGTAGGGCTGGCCTTAGGCAATATGCCCCCCTCCGCTCGTACAATGGCGTCATTTCCGCTCCCCTTTCTCCAGAAAGACCAAGCCACGACTTTAAGTATGCTACCCCATCATTAACAACGAAGAGGAGGGAAAGAACACTCGCACTCAGAAAGGCCTAAATACTACAAATACAATCTCGTCCTGTCTCTTTTCTTTAAATAATAATCTATTATGTTAGTGAAAGATAAAGCAAACATACCTGCAGAAGAAAGATGGTAATTCTTTTTATAGAATTCAATATCGAAATTCAATCTCAGTATATCAGTTGCATTTCTAGTGCAATTAGCTCTTTTATCTTTATTTCTTGATTTTCCTTTTGCATCTGTTAAATTAAAAAAAAAAACTTCTTTCCATCTTCAATGATAAGGAACTTGTTTGTGACAAAGATAAGACTATTTTTCATATCAAAACTGTGATAATGAACTAAATGAAACAGGTGTTAGCTACTGTTCGAGAATTGAATTCTTGTATTTGATAAGAATAAAGCAATTCATGTTGGGATTTATTTGACGATTTGCTTTAGCACTGTCCATATGACCTTACACTAGTGCGACCTAAACATGATTTATGAATGTAGTATTCAAATAGAAGGTCAGCTTAGTAAATTTAACTATCATAATCCCCATTGAGATTCAGGCATTGGTCTCATCGTTAAACGTATTTGTCCGAAGCCCTTGTAAAAAATCATAGCTCTGGCTATTTAGCATTATCTTTATTTTTTCTCTAAGAAATCTAGCAACCCTTATAGATTCTAATTCTAATTCTAAATAGCCTACCTCACAGTTACAGTATCTTCCCTACAGTTGCTTACAAGTATAAAGTCGACAGTGTGGATTTCATAGCGGACAAACAAACTACAACACAGACAGACATATATCATCTCACACACTGGTTTTGTGTCAAAAAGAAATAATTTGATTTTATTTATTTCTTGGGTATTATATTTTGTAAGGAAGGCAAGTAAGGGAGGAAAATTTTTAGTTGTGTTTATGCGATAATTCAAAACAAAAAGGACAATTTTAAAGAGCTATTGTGATCAATTGCATTTTTATATTTTAGAGAAGTAAACTTAGTTTGCATGTATTTTAATCACGCTCGACTTTAGCCATAGGAGCTAAATACACGCTTCTGATTGGTTCAAGTTATCCGTTTCTCGCCACGTAGTATCCATATAGCACAATCAAACGCCAACTGCTGTCGATCCTCGTAGCCGAGTACGGGCCAGTAATGAAAATCGTTTTTAGTGTGGGTTCAAACCCGGCCCAAGGATTATTTTTTTTTTTAATTTTCATAACACTCTCATCATTAAAATAAGATTAAAAAATAATATTATTTGCGCTTGTACGTAATATACAGTGTGTCCGTAAGGTTGCGCGACCCAAAGTTTGATTGCGTATATCTTTTGAATCAAGAACGATAAAGACATGAGACTTGAAATAAATGTAAGCGTGTACTATGTAGATATTTTTGAGATCATGACCAATGTTATTTGTAACGTTTTTGTGTATTGACGAAAGTGCAAAATAAAAAATGTACAAAATGAAGAAAATCAATACTTAGTTGCATAAAACTGATTTTCTGTGGGTGAATCCCTGTGTATATGTGCAGCATGCATCAACATTTATCCATTGGTGCAAAAATGTGACAAAGTTCATGCAGTGTTGCCATGTAAAAAGGTGATTTAATGCAAATCTCTAAAATGAGTGTTTTTTTTTTAATGAAATGAAATCTTTGAGTTTTACGTCCCACGTATATGCCGGTTAGGCTAAAGGAGACGGTGTGAATGAGTAATGATTGAAATGGTGGAATGAAGAAAGTGGGAGGAAACGGGAGAACCCCGAGGAAACCCACGTACATGTGCTTGTCCACCACAAAGTTCACTTGGCGCGGGCTGGGATCGAACCCGAGACCCCAAGCACCAGAAGTGAATGCTCTACCACTGAGCCACTGCGGCCCCAGTGTTTTTTTTTTTTTTTTTTTTTTTTACAGAAACGCGGCGCCTGTCAACACTGTTGTCGTAAAATTTACTGCAACAGATGTGTTTTAGGTTAATTAATGGTAAGCAATGAGAATTTGCACATAATAATCTGAGTTTTTATCGCAAAAGATACCCACCTGGCAGCTGGCATAAAAACTCAGGTTATTAATTATGTGTAAATTCTCATTACTTATCATTAATTAACCTAAGACACACCTGTTGCAGTAATTTTACGACAGTGTTGATAGGGGCCGCGTTTCTGTAAAAAAAAAAAAAAAAAAACTCATTTTACAGATTTGCATTAAATAGCCTTTTTACATGGCAACACTGCATGAACTTTTTCACATTTTTGCGCCAATGAATAAATGTTGATACATACTGCACATATACACAGGGATTCGCCCACAGGAAATCAGTTTTCTGCAGCTGAATATTGATTTTCTTTATTTTGTTCATTTTCTATTTTACAGTTTCGTCACTACACAAAAAACGTTACAAATTCTAACATTGGTCATGATCTCAAACATATCTACACAGAACACGCTTATATTTGTTTCAAGTCTCATATCTTTATCGTTCTTGATTCAAAAGATATACGCAATCAAACTTTGGGTTGCGCGACTTTACGGACACACTGTACATTGCATAAAAAAGGATTTACTTACGTTACAAAACATAGCTGAGCGAGCGTAGGCGAGTGAATGGGTTAGAAGCCCCGCAATCGTTTTGTTCCACACTAACCCCATAATAATACCAGGTGACATTACGTCACACTCGGGTGTTCAACTTCGATGTAAATCTAACCTCACCCGCTTCTTTGTGTCCAACTTAAACCAGTTGACTAGGGTAAAGCGTGAAAAATATGCAGTTAATTTCCATATTTTCTTGCAGGATTCAAAAATACGTACTTACCAAAAAATGTGGAGGTTTATGGAGAGTAAAAAGCCGTCAGTTTTTGTATCCACGTATGAAGAAGGTGTGAAGCGAGTGTTGGAGGGAGACTACGCTTTCTTAATGGAGTCCACCATGTTGGATTATGCAGTGCAACGAGACTGCAATCTCACGCAAGTAGGAGGACTCTTAGACTCCAAAGGCTACGGAATTGCCACACCAAAAGGTAATGCTAATGTTGGTTTTAAAAAGTAAATAAATAAAAATAGAATAACAGGAATATTACGAATGATACAAAAAAATCCATCAAAAGATTGTAATCTTGGCCAATAATTAGTTTTTGAATCCGATGCTGCAAAATTTTTGAACGGCCTCTAAATTAAGTTTTCGTATTTTCTACGGGATAAGCACATCATACTGAGTTAAGTGATAGTTTTGGTTTTGGCTACACTATGTGTAGTACTCTAGATATAAGGCCTACAAGCAGCGACGCAAATCTGTCTTCAACAATGGGGGGACAAGTAAGACTGTTCCTGTAATGCTTTTTAAGCGATGTTCAAAATATTTATGAAGTTGAAAAACAATGCTGTGGAGGATTAGGGGAGCAGAGTTGTCTTCAACATTGGAAGGCGGGCAGATTTGAGGCTTATTTTGGGGGGCATCAATTTCATCTCGCTTTCCTTTGTGGCAATCGGACATAAATCATCACATTTCTCTCAAAAAAAAAAAATTCAAAACGGATTATTGGGGGGACAGTCCTCTCCAGTTTCAAGATTGGACGGGACATGTCTCCCTCATCCCTCATGAGATTTGCGCTAGTGCCTACGAGAAAATTTTTGACTGAAATATATTGGATCTTTTGATCCAAAAAGAAAAATTTGTAACAATAAAAAGCACAATACATAGATCATTGCGCAAGTATAAAGTCGGACTCATTACACATCATTTCAATTCAATATGTTATTCAAAATATGCCATCATTATAATTTCGTATGATAGTGCATCTTCGGCGGTAACTACAATACGAATGTCAATGTTAACAGGTAGAATGTTACCATTAATATTCCCATAGGGATAAACATAGACTGTTCCCATTAAAATATGTTACTAAATCCAGAAATTTACTAACTTTAGTCATATGTTCGATTTAAATACATTCGTGAACTAAGAGCTTCAAACTAATATAAAGCATCCAATTAAACCACATTAAGAAGTCACACATGCGCCATTTTGTTCGATGTTCTTCTGCCATTTTGTTAGCAAAACCATAATCCCGTTGCTGTAGAAGTGACACTTGGTTTTCAGATGCCTCTTTTGAAACTAACTTTACACCAGTCAGGGAGTTCTACACAAACCAAAACTTCTCGAAATTACTTCTATCACAGTCCCGCAGAGCTATTCGTATTTGCCGTACCACGAATTTCGAAACTTATGAATGCACTTTACATCTTGCTGGCTCAAACCAAATATGGTATCTTTGTTTCGTTTTAAGTTCGATTTTTGCTCAAAGGACAGCGTTGAGAAATTATTATGCAGCAAATAAGCTGCGGAATTAAAATCGGGCTTATCAAATCCGATTCCATGAGCAGACGTGTAAACACCACCACCACATAACAAAATAATTTATAAACACACACAGAGACAGAAAGAAAGAAAAGCTAGCCGTTATAATCTCGCTTGAACTCTCTCTTGTCATTCTCGCGGAAAACATAGAAGGGATAGAATTGCCAATACATCACAACTTTTGGTTAGTGAGGTCTCCTTTCTTTATTCTGATGTTGGAGACACAATAGAGACAATATATATATATATATATATATATATATATATATATATATATATATATATATATATATATATATATATATATATATATAACAAGGGTACGTTATAATAATTTCACATTTTATAGAGCGAGCTTAAAAGATGGTTTAAAATAAAAATAAATAAGGAGAAATAGCTGTCTGTTTCTGTCAGTTACAAATCCAGTTTAAAATAAAAAAGATAGGCAGCCCTGTAAACATAGACAGAAAGTCAAATGCCTTTTCGCAGGTACTACTACACAGCGAGGGTTTGGACTAATTTCTCACGTGGCTGTTTCTCCTACGCTTCTATAGGTTGATACAAGTTAAATGGATGAAGCAGAGGGATGATGCTCAAGGTTTTGCGAAGACGCTTTGCTTTCTGTCTTTCATATGGAGGAAGCATGTTCTAGAAAAGGATGTAGTTTCATCGCAGTAAACAAAACAAAACAAAAAATTACAGGAAATTTTAAGTTCAGAATCTTTAAATTACAAAATTTTAAGTTAGTAATTTAGGCTTGAAACATACAAAATTCTAAAGGGTAGACGCTGTCTACCCTGTCTCCCCTAAGCCTCGCCACTGCTTAGAAATAAATAGCACAAATTTCTACACTAGCCTAAGTAGCATTTGCGCCTTTATAGAAATAAAATTGTCAAATGTAGCTCAGCTTTGCGGGAAGTTCATTCATGTTCATAGCGTAATACCTTAACACTTTGAATCTGCTTGTCAGCATATACATATATGAGCATTCTACGTCTTCCCGTCGTTTGTATGCATATGCATACATGAACCTCTATCCTCAGTGGTAATGCGTTTACCTCTGGTGCATGGAGTCCTTGGTTCGATCCCATTTCGCGCCAAGTGGACTTTGTGGTGGACGAACATTCTGCTCGTGAGTTTCTCGAGGTTCTCCCGTTTCCTCCCTCCTTCTTCATTTCACCATTGCATTTATTTCCCATCATTACCGTTTGTTTTAGCCTAACCGGCATAACCGTAGGAGGTAAAATTTAAATATTTCATTTCATGGACCTTTATCACGTGATAGATGACGTGTAGCCCTACACTATAAAAATGTAAACAGAAACAACTGACGCGGTGGTTCAGTGGTAGAGCGCTCACCTCTAGTGCGTGGGGTCCCGGTTTCGATCTCAGCTCCCGCCAAATGAACTTTGTGGTGGACAAACACCGCGTGCGTGGGTTTTCTCGGGGTTCTCCCTTTTCCTCCCACTGTCTTCATTCCACCATTTCATTCATTTCTCATAATCACCGTCTCCTTTAGCCTAACCGGCATAACCATGGGACGTAAAACTTAAAGATTTCATTTCGTTTCAAGAACTGCCTTTGCCATTACCCATTGGGTATGCATCACTAGTTAGCGTAATGATAATAAGAAAATAAACAAAATATATACAGAAATTAATCATGGGCGTCGACAGAAGATTTCCAGGGAAGGGGTCGAAATGAAGTTGCTGTATTTCTTCTTATTGTTCGGAAAAATCCTGTTTAGGAATCCTGTGAACTACTTTTTAAATAACATTATTATTTAGTTTTAATAACTGTATGTTAAAACTATTCTGTTTATTACAAACTAAATAGAACTAAAATTTAAAAAGTAGTTTACAGGAGTCTAAAACCACATGAAACGTAATCAAATGCAGTTGAGTTCGTTCCTCTAGTCGCTGCTTTAACTAAGATTTTGGGGGAAATGTTATCCTGGCAACACTGTAATTTCTATGGATGGCAACATTGGAAACTCTTCAGGTTCATATTTTCTGTTGTAGAATAACATTATCTATGATTGTGGTAAGTTGCATTTCATTATCTCCTTTCACTTATGAAAATCAAGAAAAAGTAAAATGGTAAATTTTGTATTATTTTTAGTATGTCAGACTCTTAAAGTAATGTTTGTTACCTTAAAGTAAAATGACATTGTTGCCTTAAAGTACTGTTACATATATTGTTAATTTACCATAAAGTACTACTTTCGGTAAATTAGTATTACTTAAGATAATTTAATATTTACCTTAAGGTATATTAATATTACTTATATATATATATATATATATATATATATATATATATATATATATATATATATATATATATATATATTTAGAGAGAGAGAGGGGGGGGGTTACATAAATGTGTTACAATATTTTGGGAACAGATTCAGTACATCAAAATAAGAAATAAAGTTTATAGGAACCTGTGCTCAAAAGTGGAGAGTTTCGAAGTTATAGGGTGCCGAAAACGTGAAAGTTCATAACTCCACTACTATGGGACCTATCGTAGTCGGGTCAAGACATCACGAAGGAAATGGTATTGTGAACTATCGAAACATCCCTGTTTAAGAATGCTCCAGTACTTGCACACCAATTTTTAGAGAGGTAGGCGGAGAGTGATCAAGTACTCCCAAACAGCCTTTGTAAATATGATTGTCCAAGTATCTGAAGTTCTGAAAGATGGATATTTGGATAGTTTACATACCAATTCCTCAGTGATGTCTTGACCCGACTACGATAGGTCCCAGAATAGTGGGGCTATAAACTTCTAAAGTTCACTAATTTCACGTTTTCGGCACCCTGTAACTCCGAAACTATCCACTTTTGAGCACAGGTTCATACTTTTTTTTTTCTTATTTTGATGTGAAGAAACTGTTCCCAAAATATTGACACATTTATGTAACACATATATATATATACAGGGTGGTAGGTAACTCCACCGACAAACTTTGGGAGGTGATTCCTTATATGAAATGAAAGAAAAAAGTTCTTATAAACATAGGTCGAAAAACTTCTCATTTCAGAGTTATGAACCGCCGAAAATTCGAAAAATCATGTTTCGAAACGCCCTGTCTTAGAAACTATAGGACCTATAACAAGCGGTTTAAGGAATTACATAAAAACTAGTATGCGAACTATCTAAATATCCATGTTTTACCATCCTCCGTTATCGGCGAAACGAACGCGTTATTAGTACTTAAAGGAGTATCCCTATACCTCAATTTTCTTTTTACAGTTCGTTTCGCCGATAACGGAGAATGGTGAAACATGGATATTTAGATAGTTCGCATACTACTTCCTTTCCTTAAACCGCTTGGGATCGGTCCCGTAGTTTCTAAGACAGAGCGTTTCGAAACGTGAATTTTCGAATTTTTGGCGGTACATAACTCTGAAAAGAGACGTTTTTCGTCCCATGTTTATTAGACCTTTTTTTTTTTATTTCATATAAGGAATCACCTCCCAAAGTTTGTCGGTGGAGTTACCTACCACCCTGTATATATCGCAAAAAAATCTTTGAATTCCAGTACATGACATGAATGTATAATAAAATATTTATCTTTGTATGTACACAGGCTCTCCTTGGAGAGATAAAATATCGTTAGCCATTTTAGAGCTACAAGAAAAGGGAGTGATCCAAATGTTGTATGATAAATGGTGGAAGAATACAGGAGATGTTTGCAATAGGGAGGACAAAAATAAAGAATCCAAAGCAAGTGCATTAGGCGTAGAAAATATTGGTAAGTGTTCATTTCTAGTAGATGTTTGAAAAAATACAAACTGAAATTTCTTCTAAGAAAAAAAAATTGAGGGAATATTACAGTTATATTTTCCTGTAATGTTCATACTCTATTCCTCTGAAATATTGAAGCATTCTTAGAGTAAACAGGTCATCTTGGATTAGCAGGTAGGTAAATACTGTTGTACCCTGCAACGTTTCGAGGGCTGACATTGTCCTCATCTTCAGACAAATATGATGGAGCAATAGAGTGCGTGGAATATATACTTCATGTGTGTGCGGTTGGAATCTTCTGATTCATGGTTGAAATGGCGGCTTATGATTGGTGCTTGAAATGGCGGCTTATGATTGGTGCTTGAAATAGCGGAATATGATCGGTGTCCATGTTTGACTCAATTGGAATCCTGTGTCTCTGTTAAGGTTCGTTTTTTCTTGCATTCAGCTTATTTTGTGCTTCTATCATTTCAACCACCCATCAGAAGAGTCCAATCACACAAATGTGAAGTATATATTCCACGCACTCTATTGCCCCATCATATTTGCCTGAAAATGAAGACAATGTCAGCCCTCGTAACGTTGCAAGAAACAACAGTATTTACCTGAATGCTAACCTGAGAAGACTTGTTTGCAATACGTTGCCAGGAAAGCTTCAATGGATAATCTTAGAGTATTTCAATAAATTCGTAACATATACATAACAAAAATACGTATTCATATTCAGTTCGTGACTATCTCACACTATCCGTAGAACGAAATAATGACTACGGAAGAAAGTGGATAGAATTTTCACAATTAAACGAAATTGAACTATAAAAAGATCTGATAAAATATTTAGCGAAAGCGCCTATGGAACTAAACACCAAGACATAATCTTCAATATATACAGGGTGTCCCAAAAGTAATGCTAAAAAATGAAACTACAGATTCCTGGTATTAAAACAAGAAAAAAATGTTTATATGACATATTAACCAAAAATGGACAGGGGCGGAGCTAGACAGCTTCGAATGTGGGGGAAAGGTACTTCACACCTGCCAGCCGAATAATGGTAGGAGCTAGGAAGGGGATTCAGAAAGACACAAATCATATCTGCTTGACATGTTAAACGCGTGTTACATAAATGCGCTAGAGATTCTCCATACGTCGTTTAGGAATTCGCCTAATGTCTCTATGGCAGGGATAATGAAACGATGCACTAAAGATGGAAATAATACAGAAAAAAGTTATCCATGGCTCGATTGCACGCACATCTACAATGGGAGTCAAAGCAAAGATCACTTAGCGTGTTTGCATAATCTCAGGGACAATTGTAAATGTATACCAGATAGAAACTTACAGAGAGAGAGGGTAGAAATAAGAACAAGTGAAATGAAATGAAATCTTCAAGTTTTACGTCCCGCGGTTATGCCGGTTAGGCTAAAGGAGACGGTGATAATGAGAGATGAGTGAAATGGTGGAATGAAGAAAGTGGGAGGAAACGGGAGAACCCCGAGAAAACCCACGAGCACGGTGTTTGTCCACCACAAAGTCCACACGGCGCGAGCTGGGATCGAACCAGGGACCCCAAGCACCGGAGGTGAACGCGCCCCCCATATAAGAACAAGTGCAACTAGTGGTCTCATGTAATGAAATAACAGGCAGAATACACTACGACGTACTGTCTTTGTAGCATCTTACACAGAATAACATTACATACTACTAGGTCATACGTGCTAACAATACACATACCTACAGAAGATATTCAAAATGCTGTCCTCCAACATCTATGCAGTGTGCTAATCGTGAGTTTCGAATGCATTCCATGACTCCCGGTGTGTTGCTTAACTATTCACATGCATCTTCAATGCAGTTTTGTAAATCGGCAAGTTCCATTCCCTAAGTGTGAAGTTCCTTTCCCCCTCCCCCCACATTCGAAGCTGTCTAGCTATGCCCGTGTCCACTTCCAGACTATATGTCATATAAACTTTTTTGTTGTTTTGAAGGCGGGAATCTGTGATTTCATTTTTCACAATTACTTTTGGGACACCCTGTATATATAAGTACATAGAAACAAATATTTTTCTCAGACGAGTCCGTAAATCTACATATGGAAACTGTTAAAAAAATCAGCATTAAAAAATAATAGCATAATTATTAAGGCAACTACTTAGAGACGTTAAACCAAAACCTAGCAATTCAACTAATATTTTCTAAGCATTTTACTGGACACAATAAAAATCATAAAATATGAAAAATCATCATTTAATAATGTATAATTATCCATTTCAACATATAACAACCAAAGGATTTTAGCTTAATAAGACTTCCCCATAGTAATAAATAAAAACCCATAGCAGGGTTCAAGATCAAGATCATCAAGATTATTACTCAAATTCTGAGATATTTGCTGCATATAAATACTGATACTATATACTGGCTAGAACAATGGAATTCAAATGGAGACTCAATTTAAAATATTGTAAATAGTTACAAAGCTACGTATAATATATACAGTGCTGAAAGGCAAGATAAATAGTAAGGTTTTCGATTGTGAATAGATCATCTTCAAGTCCCTGACAAGAAGATAAAAATTGAAAGCAATATAGACTATCACACTATTGAAAAAGTCAGGTAATCTGAGGTGGCAAATTAGCATACACAGCACAGCATTGTACGGAGTGTTTTTTTAGAAATCTCATAATTGCCCTGGAAATATCATATTACAATATTTGGGCGTGCAGAAGTCCCATATCTGTCTGGGACATTGAGACTCGCATTAGAAATCTTAAAGGTAATGGAAATATTCACGGGATTTCCTTTGGATTTCAATTAGGTCCTTATATCTCGATATCCGAATATTATGTCATAATTATTCCCCAAAGAGCCACAGAAATCCGATCGGAAGTTTTATTTCTGGGTCATAAGCGGGCATCTGCATTTTCACGAGAGGTCCACTGGCAAAAATGGATCATCCCGGGACTAATTTCCCTTAGACGTCCAAAAGACTAACTGCTCTGTGCTAAATGGAAGGTTATCAATTGCATATTTTCCGTCTTTCAATTGCCTGCTTTCTAAAGTTTTAATGTAATTCAAGAATGATATATTGATAGCCAGAATTCTCAATATGTATTTAGTATATTTTGTTACACATACGAAATGTGACAACTTAAATTTAATCAGCTGTAAAAAATAAATGTTTGACTACATACGCACTAATGACTGCATCACATTTAAAATAACTCCATTGTTTGGGTTAGGCTAGGTTCTAATATAAGCCTAATCTAATTTAAGCGATCATTTAGCAATAATCTAAATGATTGTGCTATTGCCGGAAACATTCCTGGAATACTTAGCAGTACGTGTATTACAGCGCAATGGGTGTCTGGAATATAGTCAAATCTGTATCATTTCAAGGTATTTTTTGTTTAGTTTTGAAAGCAGTCAAATGGCACATATTTTGAAAAGAGGACTAGGTGCTAAGTCAGCGGTATAAGATGATTGATCATATTTCGAATGGATTTCCGAGTCAGGAAGATGCTAACACTTGCCACTGTTGTAGAATCTTGTCAGTTATTTTTTTAACAACTACACAATGTATACGTGTCTGCTAATTCGTTAAAACCGAGACAATTGGTCTGTGACCCAATTGACTGCTTATTTGAACTTATTAAAAGCACATAAGATTATTTTGTTTTTATTTTTATTTATTGATCGCTTCACGGGTGTGTGGAACGCAAAAGAAGAACCTATAGATGGTAATAATTCAGGTGCTCTGTCGATGTGTTTCTAAAAGAAATTCGTTAAAAGATGGAGAAAACACTTATTGAAGCTATTGTCTTTCTTTGCAGGTGGTGTGTTTGTTGTATTGCTATGTGGCCTTGCATTGGCCATTGTTGTTGCTATTTTGGAGTTTTGTTGGAATTCTAAAAAGAATGCCCAGACTGACAGGGTAAGGAACTAACCCCAAGATAGTAGTTTTTATAGTAACAAATAATCCTCCTTGTTGTTATTTCTATTTATAAACTAATCGAATTTTGTTAAAGTATTTTAAGTGTAATATCTTTTATAAAGTGCCACTCAAGTATCACCAGTGGCGTTCGAAATAGTATTTTAAACCTGTCGCAAGCTTATGCCAAACTTGTCTGCAGCAAGTTTACCTGTATAATTCAGTTAGATTTCAGCAAATTATTAGTTACTAGATGAAATACCCGTTCTTTGCACGGGGAGGATAAGATTTGTGCAATATTGTTAGTAGCCTGCGGAGGAACTTCAAACAGAAATATAGACAAAAAAAAGTTAGTGAAACAAGAACTAAAAAGAGGCATACAAAATTAGCAAAAATAGATATAACACATATCAAAACTATTCAAAAAATACACGAGCATTTGCATGTAATTACTGAGAAATAAAGGAAGTTAATCATTGAAGAATCTAATCTTCACTATCTCATCTCAATACCTGTCTGATTCTAAGAATTCCGACATCTTTTGGACATCTGCTAGCCTCAACTATCAGCTGTGAAGTGAGTTAGACCAGGTCCTCTGCAATTGATATCCTTGCGATTTGGAACACTATCTCATGCACAAAAGGTTAATTACATATTAGAGTACGTGATATTTTGTTGTGGTTTTCACTAATGTAGTAAAATATTCTCAAGAAAGACTTTGCTTATAATAAAAAAAATCAATAATTAGATAATTAATTAATACGCATTTCTTCACGTAGGGAGTTTGTACGGAGTTTGTCCGTGCCTTTAGTTTTGGTATTTAATTAAGCTACTAAGTAATGGAAAAACTAAAAAAACTTAAAAGAAAAATAAGTGACTTGGAAAACGCACTAAACAGTAGAAAATAAAGACTTTTTATAAGGAAAACAACCGACCTTAAAAACGCACTAAAAAGTAGAAAATAAAGACTTTTCAATAAGAAAAACAACCGACTTTAAAACACACTAAAAGTAGAAAATTAAGCCTTTTTATAAGGAAAACAACATAATTCAAAAACGCATTAGATGTAGAAAATAAAGATTTTAATAAAGAACACAACCGACTTTAAAACACACTAAAAGTAGAAAATAAAGACTTTTTATAAGGAAAACAACGACTTCAAAAATGCACTAAACATTATAATATAAAGACTTTTATAAGGAAAACAACCGACTTCATAAACGCACTAAAAAGTAGAAAATAAAGACTTTTTAATAAGGAAAACAACCGACTTTAAAACGCACTAAAAAGTAGAAAATAAAGACTTTTTAATAAGGAAAATAACCGACTTCAAAAACGTTATAGAAAGTGGAAAATGAAGACTTTTTATAAGGAAAACAATATACTTCAAAAATGCCCTAGAAGTAGAAAATAAAGACTTTTTTTTTTTTACAAAGAAAACAACTGACTTCAAAAACGCACTAAAAATATAATATAAAGACTTTTTATAAGGAAAACAACCGACTTTAAAACGCACTAAAAAGTAGAAAATAAAGACTTTTTATAAGGAAAACAACATACTTCAAAAACGCACTAGATGTAGAAAATAAAGACTTTTTAATAAGGAAAACAACCGACTTCAAAAACGCACTAAAAAGTAAAAAATAAAGACATAAGGAAAACAACCGAACTTCAAAAACTCACTAAAAAGCAAACAATACAAACTCTTCTTTAAAAAATAGGGCACCAAAAGGCAAATAATAATAATAATAATAATAATAATAATAATAATAATAATAATAAGAAGAAGAAGAAGAAGAAGAAGAAGAAGAAGAAGAAGAAGAAGAAGAAAGCGCTTGAAAGCAGAAAGTAATTTATTATTATGTATAAACATTTTTTGAAGTCGCGACAAACCAAACATAACAATAACTCATAAAATGACCATCGCAATAATTTGTTCGGCTTGACATGACTTCAAATTTTTTTATAGATAATAGTAAATTATTCTCTGCTTTCACGCGCTTTATTATTATTATTATTATTATTATTATTATTATTATTATTATTATTATTATTATTATTATTATTATTATTATTATTATTAGTATTATTAGTATTATTATCGTGCTCTTTTCATAGCTTTTATTATTTTTTTAACAACTACTTCTTTGATGTAGTCAACAAAATTAACAATATTGCTACGAGAAAGCTACTACATTACACAAATTCCCAAATTACGTAATTATGAAACAACACTGTTTCTGAAACCCGTATCAGTTAGTGATACACACACAAAAATATAAATATATATATTGTTGAAAAATAAAAGGAGATTCCCACGACTAGATTAGGTTCCTCCAGCTATTGTGAAAATTAATTCTAAATTTATTACAGAACCACCATGCTTTCTGATAAAGCAAAAGTTATTCCAAGAGAAGATATAGGTAATTATAGGCCAGTTTCACAACTCTCAATTTTCTCCAAAAATCACAGAATCAGGAATGAATAATCAGCTTACATATTATTTTGGAAAGTATGACATTACATCTGATGCGCAAAATGGTTTTCGGTTATTTTTAGTTATAAATAATACATACACGAAGAAATTAAATGTCGACTAAAAGTAGGGAATTTGTGTTATTATTCGGTTCAAAATCTCTTGTCGCGAATTATGTCGAGGAATTTGAAGCTTAAAATATACAAAACAATAATCATGCCTGTTGTTCTGTATGGTTGCGAAACATGGTCGCTTACTCTGAAGGAAGAACTTAGACTGAAAATATTTGAGAACAAGATCCTGAGACAAATACTCAGACGCAAGAGGAACAGAAATGGGAAATGAAGGAAATTTCATAAAGAGAAACTACATAATTTATACGGTTTACCAAACATTGTTATGATCATCAAGTCTAGGAGGCTGAGGTGAGCAGATCATGTAGCCAGAATGGAAGAAAGTAGGAACGCTTTCAAAGTTTTAACTGGAAGTTCAATCGGAAAACGATCATTAGGAAGACCTAGGCGCAGATGGGAGGACAATGTTAAGGTGGATCTCGCAGAAATAGTAATACAAAGTAGAAATTGGATCCAATTGGCTAAGAATAGAAAAAATGAAATCTTTAAGTTTTACGTCCCACGATTATGCCGGTTAGGCTAAACGAAACGGTGATGATGAGTAATGAATGAAATGAAGGAATGAATAAAGTGGGAGGAAACGGGAGAACCCCGAGAAAACCCTTGTACACGGTGTTTGTCCACCACAAAGCTCACATGGCGCGAGCTGGCATCGAACCAAGGAGCCCATGCACCAGAGGTGAACGCTCTACCACTGAGCCACCGTGGCCCCCGGCTAAGAATAGAAGTCTGTGGAGAGCTTTTGTGAACACGGCATTGAATCTCCGGGTTCCATAGGCCATAGTTAGTTACACGAAGCGTTAGATGGAAAGACTGAAAGTACTGGGATATTCTTTGATCTAACAAGAGCTTTTGATTTAGTTCCACACGAAGGACTTCTAAGAAAATGGAAAATTGTAGTATTAGAGGGCATAAATAATTGATTTAAATCTTATTTTGAAAACCGATCACAATCAGTAGAGGTACGATTTACATGTTAAAATGGAATAGGAAGAACATATACAGTATATCAGAAGGTAATAGTATATCTTTTGGAGTATCACAAGGATCAATATTAGGACCAGTTCTTTTCATATTTGTTAATGATTACCTCAAGCGCTACCATCAATAAAAACAGCTCTTTTTGCTGACCATACGAACTTGGCTATTACAGCCAATAAGGGACGATCTTTAAAATTAAGGATATAACAAATAATTTAAGACAATGATTTCAACACAACACAAATTTAAAATAAATACAGAAGAAACGATAGCAATATACATTCATTATAAAAGAAGAAAACCAGAAAACAGAAAAAACCAGCAGGAAATTTTTAGGTTTGTCAATAAATGTAAATCTAAAATGGAACATTCATATTCAATTACTAGACAATAAGCTTAGAAGTATTTGCTTTTCTTTAAACATTTAAATTTGTAACAAATCAAAGTAACTGCACGAACAGTCTCTTCAAGTCTATTGGAGTCACACATTAGATGTAGAATAATACTTTGGGGAAACAATACAGCTAGTACACATATATTTTTGTTACAAAAAAGAGCAGTTAGATTTATTATAGGTGCAAAGCGAAGAAAATATTGTAAAGAAATATTTAAAAATTCAGTATTTTAACATCACCATACATATATATACACCAAGATTAAAATGTGATATATATCACATTTTAATCTTTGCTAAAGAAAACTTGAGCTGTCTTTCAGAAGTATATGAAAATAAATACTCATATGACACTATAAACAAAAAACTTCCATATGCTTCGTCATAATGCTTCATTATATGACGAAGGTCAGAAATATATGACAATTAGAATATATAATAAATTAAGAACCAAAATTAACCTAGCAGAAAGTACGGAAAAGTTTAGAAAACTGGTCAGAGAATTTTCTTGTTTTCCCATTTTTATTCGGTAGTGGGAATTGGGGATTTCAAGATTGGAGGGCATGATCATTAACAAGATCAGATATGCGGATGATACCGTTATTACAGCTAGAATCGAAAAAAGACTACAGGAGATGAAAGACAAAATAGTTGACACTGGAAAACTATATGGAATCGAAATCAACACCGAAAAATCGAAAATCATGAGAATTTTCCGTGGAAATGTTCCGTTACAGATCAGAGTAGAACAAAGAGTACTTGAAGAGGTTGACCATTTCAAATTTCTGTTAAGTATTTTGAGGAGAAACGCTTACTGTACCAAAGAGATCAGGTCAAGAATTGTCATAGCTAAAGAAGCATTCAACAAGAAAAGATCACTCTTAACTAGCATGCTCAATATTGGACTAAGGAAGAAGTAGGTGAAGTGCTATATATGAAATATTGGACTGTATGATTCAGAGACTCGGATATTACGGAAATTAGACAAGAAATATTTAGAGAGCTTCGAAATGTGGTGTTGCAGGAAAATGGAAACAATAAAAATAGACAGAGAGAGTAACAAATAAGGATGTTCTGAAACGGATAGGAGAGAAGAGGAAGCTTCTATCCTTCGTAAAAAGGCCAATTGAATTGGACATATCTTGCGAAGAAATTGTCTTCTTGATACCGCCATAGAAGAAAAGATGGAAGGAAAGCGAGGAATAGGAAGAAGAATACAAGTGATCGATGATTTGAAAAATAGAAGAAAATATTGGTAATATCGCTTGAGAAAAAGAAAGCTGAAGATCGAGAAACGTGGAAGAAACATTTCCAGGCTCAAACCTAAAAATTGACAAGAAAAAACTAATTAGTCCCAGGACCTACCAAAAGGCAGAATACTTAATAATAATAATAATAATAATAATAATAATAATAATAATCCAATATCTCAATTAGAAAATATATATAGTGTGAAGATTATTAAATTGTGCAGTATACGAAAATACTGTTAATCATTTGTACTTGTTTGTAGCAATGTTGTAATTGCATATTGTGTAGAAATTAAGATAGTTTTTAAATATATGACGTATCCGAACCATACATATAGTACATATGCTTGTACATAATGTATGAAAAAGATGAAAGTACAATACAATACAATATAATATAATTTTCTTCCTATATAATATAACGAGTTTTGAATTATTAACGGAAAATTTTGTAAAAGAATATGACTGATGGTTCTAATACTAACATATATGTGAAAAAATCTCATATATATTTTTATAGTTTAGTTTTATACATGGGCGCCCGCAGGGGAGGGCAAGGGAGGGCATTTGCTGCCCTCTGAGTTTTGGAACCTAAATGTGATTTTTGACATGTCTGACAATATCTGTCAATGAAGAACGGTATTAATATATAAGTCGAGTTAGCTTTCTTGGACACATTTAAGGACTTTTTAAATATACCAAAATTAGTTAATCGACTTCTTTGCGTTTCGTATATAAACTTGTACGCAGAGTGTGTCAATCGGCAGTAGCTAAGGTTATTTCCTTAAACTCTGTTTCATTTATTGTAATTGTACAAACAGATAAAAAGTCTGGATTTTAATGTTGAGTATGTCTAATTATGCTCTAAAACTATATGGAAGAACATGCACATAAAGATATTTGTAAGATGGAGATGTGAGAGGCATTCTCAAATGAATGTGTTTGCATTGTTATCTGATTATGTAAAATACATTTCCCTCCTGATTTCCTGACTTTACTATTCTTTGGAAGCCACACGTTCACCTAACAGGCACCGGTGAGATTACACTACTAACAGAGCTCAAACTAATATTATATAGACAAATACTATGTTTGTAGTAAAGATTACAGGAAAGTTGAGGGTTTAGTTCCGTACAAGGCATCAACTAACTATAGCCCTTGCAAATATGAGAGTACTATGATGACACAAATCTTTGCACTTCCCTGAGAAATTTTCTGCGGGCGCCCATTGTTTTATAGTTTATGCTTGAAATATTCCACATCTTGTAAAATACATTTGTAGAATTTTCATTTTTTTTGTGTACAACTTCATCTGAAGCATATTCTCCTATATTGGACCTAAAACATGTGCTAATTATGCATTTTTTTAATTTACTTACAGCAATCGTTATGCTCTGAAATGGCTGAGGAATTACGCTTCGCTGTAAAGTGTCATGGGTCAAGACAACGACCAGCGTTGAAACGAAATTGTTCCAGGTGTTCGCCTGGAACTACTTATGTGCCCGCGGCATTAGAAATGCCTCAAATTAATGGTGTAAGTATTATTGCAAACAGAGAAATACAAACATGTTTTACCCAACTACGGAAAGTATTCACGATTTTTTAGCCTCTTAAATTGAAGTTTCCTTTAGATCTGTTTTATAATTGTGAGCCCAAATTAAACAATGTATAAACTTAACAACAACAACAACAACAAAATTAATTGTTACTTACCAATAAATCCTCTAGTGCGGAAACTGAACACTCTCTACACGTATCGGAACAAGAAGTTAGATCAGTCTTCACTGGTAAGATAAAAGGATAAAAGCAAATGAAAGAAAAAAGGTTTGGGAAAAGGAATACATGCCACGAAATAAATATAACGTAAAGGATACTAAAATACCACGAGCAGAGCACCATGTGAAACAATGAGCTGAGTTAAAAAAAGCGCGATGTCTATGTTACGTCACTATTGCCAGATCTAAGATATACATCAAAGGTAGGTAAACCAGATTCTATCAATGTTGCGAAAATCCAAAAATCCCGACTTAAAACCGGTTTATATTTATGAATAAACAATGATTCTTTATTTTTTTTTATTTTTATTTATTTATTTATTTTATCTATCAGATTAACCTGCTTTATATTGTATGTATGTTGTTTTAAGTAAAGCGACAATCCCGACATATTCTCTTCTTGTGACTTTTTTGATTATCTAATGTGTTCTTTAATTCGGGTGTTAATATTGTGTTTCGTTTGACCTACTGTATATATGAAGTCACATTCGCATTGAGCACGATAAATATCTGACTTATTTAGTGGATCAACGAAGTCACTTTTAAAGCTGGTAAGATGTGTTCCTAAACTTTTTGCGGGTATACTGGAAGCAGGTATGTTATGCTTTGCAAGAATGCCTTCAATTTTTGTCGATAATTTTGGAAAGTAACGAATTTCTATCCACATTTTTCCTTCTTTGGGGATAACTGTTTTAGAAGCTTGCACCGATCTGCTTATTTGATTAAACCACTTTTGTAAGCCATTCAACATATTCCTGGTCTTTTTTTTTCTACTTCATATAAAAACTGTATTTCTTCATTGACATCATTTGGACTATAAAAAAATTAATAATGACTTACGAAAGAAATTCTTCCAAATATTGGCCATGTACAGTGGTGGATGGGTTGACTGTTGATGTATGAAAGTAGTGCCCGCAATAGGTTTTCGATATACTTTTGTTATAAGTTTATTATGTGATCGGGTAATCAGTAAATCTAAACATATGGAGACAGTTGTCGGATTCAAGTTCAAGTGTGAATTTCAGCCTAGGATGCTGATTACTGAACTGTTCAAATATTTGTAAAAGTGTATTTTTATCATGTATAAGTAGTAAAATGTCATCGGCATAACGGTAATATTTAATATACTTAACGTATGCTGCTGTGAAATGGAAGTTTAAATCTGATTTAAAATCTTTCATCCATTTTTATCCTTGTTATCTTACCACTTAAGACGGAATTAGCTTGTTGTTCCGATACGTTTGGAGAGTATTTAGTGCTCCTACAGGAGGATTTATTAGTAAGTAACCAATTTTATTGTTTATTTAAATCATCCTCTTGTGCGCCTACATAATTATAATGTATAAACTTCTTCCATCATAATTTCTTCACTTTCTCGCCTTCTTTTAATTAGTTTACTTTTCTAATTGTTAGAGTTAAACCTTAATCTTAGACTTAAATTTCACGCACTTCTACACTAATGGAAGCTCGGAAACTTGTAGAAATACATAAACCCAGGAGCGGCGATTCCCATTTTTTTAACTGACTCCTTAATGTATATAGTTTCATTTGGAAATGTAAAGTTTTTGTATGTATTACTAGTTCATAGAAAAAATAGTGCCATATAATATTTGTCGTTGCGTGAGTATTTATTGGTTATTTGTCTTCCCGTGCAATTAAGAAAGCTACAGGAATTGCGTTTTAATTTAAATTCAAAGCAATTAATATTGCGATTGCGTATTTCTTTAAATGTCATAGCATATGCTTGTAGTATTTACTGTCTTTCATTTCCTAAGGGTAATAACATACTGTATATTTAATGACCTGTGTGAAATTAAAAATATAAGTTGTTCATTAATCCCCACTTTCAACGTAACTTTTTCAAAACAAGCCTCATTATTCATCACTATGATTAATATTAGCCTTTCTATTTATATGTTTTGCAAATTTGTTATTAAATAATCTGACCTCACAATTTTCGAGACAGAATTTTAAGATGCTCATGAGCAAGGAATCAAATTTTTTCTTTCACTTTCGTTGTTTAAGAGTACAAAGGGCTATTTATGTTGCTCTTGCCAATTAACTTATTTTTATAAAAAGGCCTTGTGTCCATCTTAAACATAAATTAAACATAACTTTCTTACAAGACTGTCTATATTCTTTATTATAAATTAACGAGAATTGTTACAGTTTCGGAAGTATATCACTTCCTTCTTCAGACTACTATTCCAACTAAAATCATAGATCTATGATTTCAGTTGGAATAGTAGTTTGAAGAAGGAAGTGATATACTTCCGAAACTGTAACAATTCTCGTTAATTTATAATAAAGAATATAGACAGTCTTGTAAGAAAGTCATGTTTAATTTACAATTAACTTAATAAAATATGAAATAAGATATACGGTATTTTAACTGAAAAAGATAGTATCCTATTAGTTATACAAACGTTCGTCAAACAAAATGTTAGAAACAATCAGGAAAACTAACACTGATATACAAATATTCAGATTATGTCTTGCTCCCGCCCCCACTTTTAGCGTCCAATCGCCGCCACTGCGTAAACCCATACTAATTAAAGCTCGGAAACTTGTAGAATTACATAAATCTGGTGACAATACAATATTTTCATATAATTTTCGCTCTAGCTTATCATTTTGCTGTAAAATTAATTAAGTTATTACAAATATATTTAGATATAGGTAACCAATGTCAGTTAATTAAGTATTTATTACCTCAATAGATAGCAGACTGGTTTAATACTTCTTAGAGGCCATATACGTGGCCCTTTAAACGGAAAAGTTGTGGGACTATGCCTTGCAAAAGTCTTTCTTCACCCGTCCGAAGCTTATATATATTTTTATGGGTACTTAAATTGAAAGAAGAATTAAACTAAGTTGCGTCGTTGATTAGAACAATGGGATGTGACTCATTGGTAGATAAGGTACCAGAATTGATCGACATCCGTTTTAAAACAAAAGAAATAAAAATGAGCATTTTTAAGAAAATTGATGAGAGATTATTGGGAAAGGAAGTGGAAAGGAAAGAATTCTGAGATTACAGTGTCTATCGAGTCTCCATGATCTGCTTGGCTCCTCGTTGTCCTCTGAAGATCAGTGTACGATGTATTCTTGTTCCGCTTTAGGCGTACAGAAGTCCAAAAGGTCTGAACAGTTAGCCTGAAACTGGCAGTACTTCAGACAAACGATGACAGACTGTTAAAAAGACTGATTGTCTGTTCGACTGACTAGTTTTCGACCGTCTCGCTAACCACTGGGCTAATGTCAATCGATAGACTATTACAGCTAATCTAGTCTCCACCGACCGACTGTAACTGACGGCAATGATTCTCCCGGCCTCCTTTAACTTCAGCTATGCGACTAACTCCCTGCTTCCGGGCTTCCCTGGGTTTTTAAAAATCCAAAATTTCCTGCTGATGTTGCTGACTCGGGCCACGTGTTGACAGGTACTTGATATCAGAGATGGTTGGATAATCGGAAAAGGGACTCTCAGCTTTATTACATAAAAATATACACTGGCACAGATAAACAAACACTTCTTCCATTCTGCAAGAAAACCATAAAAGTCCGGAAGAAAACATAATCTAAATTCTCAGACGAGAATGAATCCGTTACTAAGAACTGTTCTTCCGTGTGTTTATTATTCTTAATGCAGACAAAACAGTTTTATGCAACTGAACAGGAAAAAGAGCAATCTCACAAAAATAATGTCGATTTCCTTCTGGTGGACAAAGTTGCTCGTTTTTCAATAAATTGATAGATCGATGGGTGGGAAATCAATACAATCAATAATCGATAAACACAGATCTCTTTACATTATTATTATCATAAATTTTGAATGAACTCTTGTAAGCCTTGTAAAATGTTAATCGAAAATCAAATAAGCTCACACATGGAAATCATGTAGTATTTTCAAGTTAAGCAATTTAGTAGCAAAAGAATTGATTGTAGGATGTTGAATAAGGACTAAAATGTTGAAAATAATAACCGTAAAAAAGAAACTGTTATGAATAGAGGTCTGCGCGGATGCGGATATCCACAGACATATTCGCGGGTGTCCGCACAATAAAGCTTTCTGCGCATATATTTTTACTTTATTTGGGGATAAAATTGTAGATTCTCGTAAAAGCACAAGACCTTTTATGATAATTTCTCGCAGTACTTTAATTACTGACTTCTTGTACTAAAGTGTGTTTAGTACAATTTCTAGTCAATAAAATTGTGTTTTATTCGATTTCCCTTTCTTTTTCTTTCTTGACTTTTCTATTTGCGTTTGTTAAGTTGGCTCATTCTTTTCTCTCAATGATATTCTATTGTCTATCACGCTTTGCTTACTGAATAAAGGCGATTATGTGTCGTAGGAGGTTCGAAAACGATTTATTAAGACTCTGGCATGAAGCGTGGCGCTTTACGGATCAGAGACGTGGACATTGAGAAAAGCTGAAATATCTAAGCTGGAAGCATTTGGAATGTGGTGTTGGTGCATATCATGGACCGAAAGAAAAAGGAATAAAGACGTACTAAAGGAAGCTAATGAAGGACGACAAATCATGAAGATAATAGAAAAAATAAACAGCATGTTTGACCATCTTATTCGGCACTCTGATTGGATCACCGTGCTGATAGAAAGGCAAAAGGAAGACCAAAGATAGAATATTTAGATGCAGTTACGAAGAAGATGCCTTATTTATAAAACAGCTCTCGCAAGGGAGAGAAAAGTTTTAAAATTTCCATGTTGCCCACCAACCTACATGGTTGAGGTGAACAATAAGAAGATGTGCTATAAGTAATGAGATGAATATAAATTAATGAGGTCTGAATTATATGAGTACACTACCAACTTAGTTTTCTTACTAGAAATATGGAGAGAATCTTAAGCAACTAAACATTTGTTTCGTTATTTTCGTGGTTTGTGTCTACATTTTAGCAAACGTATTAATTTACAATCCGAAAGGATTTTATTTAATGATGAATTTGATCGATATCCTATCGAAAGATTGAGCAAACTGTAAGGTAGGCATTTACAATTATTATCTTTAGAAATTATTTTTGAAATCACAATTGTTATAGAACAAACGGTCCTGCAAATGTTATTATCTGCAGATGCGGTTCCCGGTGAGGAATAAATTGTAGCCGATGAGGGTCCGAAAACAGATGCTATATTTTGTATCCACGCGGACCTATAGCTATGAACAATACTTTTATAAAATTTACTAAAAAGGAGAAACTATGTTTTGGTGGAATAAAATGAAAAATTGGTCTAAGACTTAAAACGAATCACTTCTCTACTTCTCAGTAAGAACAACTTAATCCCACTTCTCGATTTGACTCTGCCAAATATGTATTATTGTGACTTAAAACCAGAAGGAACGTGTCTTCCACAAATATCTTATGTAGGAGATGAAATAGGTTAACGTTGAAAATAAAGGGTGTTCCATAAAAAAACACATCTTTTGAAACGCCCGCCATTTCCGTTCTAGTATGTTGGCAACACTGAACATTACAAGATTTTAACCAGTTGTCTTTGTAGTTAGTAGGCACGGAGCGCGAAATAGCGAATGATAGTCATTTGCTATCTGCACGAGAATGGAACACTTAATAACGGATCAGCGTGTTGTCGTAGTGAAAACTTAGTATAAATGTTGTGAGCGCTGCATTCCTACCCGTACAAAAAACAGGTAAGGATCATGCGCCATTCAGCGTTCCGTGCAACGTTCAGTGCTGCCACCTTACTAAAACAGAAATGGCGGACATTTCAGAAGTTGAAAAGGAGACACCTTTTACTTATATAGAACAAGTAAAGAACAGGAAGAACGAATGTATGTTGCATCTGCTATTAAGTAGTATATAGCTGTATAAGTAAAACTACGAGACCACATCAGGGTGAGTACAGAAAGTAAATACACTCACAATTAAATAACAAATAACAGGAGTTACATGATATCCATACTTTGTTACGAAATAGTAATGATCAATTGCTTCCTGCATGCAGCAAGTTTCTTAACCGGTAACAAAGAGATTTCAAAATGCAATGTTCCATAAAATGAAGTGAACTTTGTGTGCTATAAATGTATATATAATATTTCAAGGACTCTCCCTGAAAGACGCTTGTGATATGCCTTTGGAGAGCAATTTGATTGGTCACCTACCTGTTCCTTGGACTTCAAATATTAATGATCAACTTGTCAGGTTGTAAGTTTTATTAAATATTCCTTTACGAATATCTGTTCTAAATTTCATTTTTCCTTGCCAGATCTCCAGGAGTAGAAGAACAATTCCTTTTTACTTTTAAGTATATCCTTTAATGCTCCTAGACGTTCTTATGTGAATGATTCATGTTTAGGTTTTTTTAATAACGTCCTAAGGAATAAATATGTCTAATGTAAGTTCCTAGGGAAGTTAGAAGTAACAGTATATTTTTCAAACACTTGCTTTCAACCTTGTGTGAATTAAGGTTTTTAAAATCCTTTCTTGGCAGTTAAAATAGCAATTATTAACATTTTTTTACTATTAAATTTCACTAAGCTCTATCATTGAGACACTATGCTCTCCGCCTTAAAATACAATTTGTTTCATGAAAATTCAATAATATTTACAAGAGTTGTAAAAGATTTTCAATAGGCAATTACTTTTCGCTGTTCTTGTAGATTTGTTAATTTGGAGTTTAGAGACCGTTCTCAGCAGCAAGATTATGCGAGGTATTGATCTATAACTTGGAATGGAATCCAAACTATATGAACTATCATCGATAATCAAACCCGAGAATACCACCCCTAAACCTCATCTGCTGTCAGTTTGTAGATTTAACATGATATCTATTTGTCTCAATTTGTAAACCAATAATTTCCAACTCAATGCACTGTTACGTCAAAATTTGCTACTCCTAATCACAGAAAGAACACGGATAGGGTAAAGGGAGATTGACAAACAAAAACATTGATAGCAAAGTCGATGATTTTGCGGGCACATACATACATACATACATACATAAAGTTAGCAGTGTACGATACCCACGAATTTACTACTTATGACATACGATTCATAATTCATGGACTCAGGGAACACTTGTTTATTCCATACCAGTGTACGAGTACTCAAGGATTCACGATTTCTGACTTACGATTCATAATTCATGGACTCAGGGAACACTTGCTTATTCCATACCAGTGTACGAGTACTCAAGGATTCACGATTTCTGACTTACAATTCATGATTCATGGACTCAAGGAACACTTGCTTAACCCATGCCAGTGTACGGATATTCATGGATTCACGACTTATGATTCATGATTCATGGAACACTTGTTTATTCCATGCCAGTGTGCGAGTACCCATGGATTCATGACTTATGATACATGATTCATGGACTCATGGAACACTTGCTTATTCCATGCCAGTGTACGGTTATTCATAGGTTCACAACTTATGATTCATGATTCATGGATTCTTGGAACACTTACTTATTCCATGCCAGTGTGTAAGTATTCATGGATTCATGACTTATGACACATGATTCATGGACTGATGGAACACTTGCTCATTCCATTCTCCTACCTCATCCTCCCTTTCTTCATTATGTTTCTCTCTGTTGTTTGTCTCATTGGAAAAGCATGCTCCTACGTCATAAGAATAATATTACAATAAGAATTATTTATTGTCGCTTAACAAGATGTTGTAATAGACAACGTCAACATTTAAGTTTGGACATATGTTAATATTTACAATTACATTATATGTAATGTTTCCTACTCTAAGTCAGAATGTTTTTTCTGTAATTCTAGGTCTATAATACTTGCCTACTAACTACTTCTTACCAAAAACATTCAAACATTTTTATACATAAAGTTTCCTACTGTAATTCACCGATTTCTTTCTGAAATTCTATAATATTTTATATACACGTGTCTATTAAGCACTTTTTACAAAAGCTCTCAAAGTTCTTAATCTCTATTTCTCTGATTGTAGATGGTAATAGATTATACAACTTCATTCTAGTATACTTACAGTACAGTATTTTGGGTTTCATTCAGTCTGACATAGGAAGATCGATTTCATTTTTGTACCTAGTATCGTGTGAGTGAACGGAACTTCGAGCAACATAACCTACACTCTTTTCTTTGATATACGTAGGGCAGTTTGGTATATACATGGAGAAATAGTAATTATTTCCAAATATTTGAGAAATTGTCTATAAGATTCTCTCTCTGGAATTCCTGTTATTGTTCTAATAGTTTTTTTGGCCATTCAATTACTGTTTGTGTCCCAGAAGAATTACCCCATAATAAAATGTCATATGTCAAATGAGAAAGGAAGTATGCATAATATGCAGTGATTATTAATAAATTTTTACTTACAGACATCTTTAATTTGCGTAATACATTCACTACTCTTGATATATATTTTTTCATAGTTGTATATTAAGCACATTTCAGTTTATTTTGCATATAAATGTTTCCCTAATAAATTAACTGAGGAACAGTCTGTGTTAATCATGAAACTACTGATATAAAAGTATAATATCTTTGTTTTATTATGGATCAATTTTAATTTATTGTGAAACAGCCAAGTGGCAAACTTATTTATTGCCTCATTACTCTTTGTTTGTATTGTGCTAATATTATTGCCTTTCGTCATAAATGTCGTCATCGGTACAGATAATAATGGTCCAATTACTCTTCTCTGCTGCACTCCTGTTAGTACATCAAGAATGCTTGACTGTTTATTTTGTATACCAGGGTGTTTATCGGTCACGAAAGTCACAAAAGCCACCCAAAAGTCACCAAATCAAAAAACGGTCATG
Organism: Thermobia domestica; assembly: GCF_964235325.1. NCBI lineage: Eukaryota > Metazoa > Arthropoda > Insecta > Zygentoma > Lepismatidae > Thermobia > Thermobia domestica. The sequence continues at coordinate 393,333,589 of NC_137454.1, forward strand.
AAAATCAAGAAAAAGTCACAAAATTTAGATTTTGAGTCACGATTTTTTTTTTATCTGTACAAATATAAGTAGAGATTCGAAAATTTTGTTCTATAAAACATCAAAATTAACCGTCAAAAATGTCTATGGTCGGCTTTAGACGTTACCAAATCGCAAGCAAAGCACGCTTCTATCGCATGCATGAAAATTTCAATGAGGAACACGAAAGACAAAACAAAATCAAAATAGAAGCAGAATAGCTTAAAGAGTTGAAGAAGAAAAGGAGAAGGAGCAGAGAGGAAGTTGAAGCACTTCAGAAGATCGAAAAAGCTTTAAAAAAAGTAAAAACAATATTAGCCAACTTAAAAGAGAGATAGAATCCATCAGTATAAGTGTTTACAATCAGTATGGCATTTTTAAAGGATTTGTCAATTTATGTATATTTAGATATATAATTTTAAGATTATTTGTGAGTATTTGCTGTTGGTTAGATACCGAACAAAACAGATTATATACAGTGAATATACTAAAAGTGATGTGAAAAGACACCTTTTTTTTTTTTTGTTTGTTTGTTTGTTTATCACTTCAGAGAACAGCCTTTGAAAGTAGAGATAATATAAATATAAGTGCTAAAGAATATAGGTATTGTTATTACTTTTTGAATGTTATGAAATTTTATAGTTTGGTAAAGAAAAGGTCACAAAAAGTCACGAAAATTAATTTTGGAATTTTAGTAGATACCCTGTATACACACTACCTGATTTCTACTGATCAATAGCAGTTCAATTTCTCATATCCCATAATATTGTAATTTATCTGTCAGTATATCATGTGAAACAGTATTAAATGACTTGCTTAAATCTAACAACTTTTTCAACAGCGTTGATTATGAACATATCTTTCCAAAACCCATATTACGCATAATTAATTAAATTATTATTTTCAAAGTTATTGGTGAGTTGATTTTTCATACAATTTACAATATATATAATTGGTACAAAGGATATTGGTCTATAATTGCCAGTAGGCCCGGAGACTGGCCCAGGTGGCTAGGCGGCAATCGCCGCCCAAACAGGGGCCAAATCAACAAGAAAGGCGAAATGTAAATTTGAAATAAGAGAGGAGGTCAGAAGGAAGAGAAAATATGTGGAGAATGTATGTGACCAATAATATTCTTTTGAACAGTTACGGCGGCAATCTGCATACATCAAGATCTGTGAGCGTTTCACTAAAATTTTGTTACGGATCACGTCCCCTATAGAGTAAGAATAGGCCATGCCACTTTCAGTGTCATGTCGGTGCAAGCAAAAATAATAGTAAAATGCAACACGCTTCCTATTGTGGAATATAAAAGGGAGACGAAAGTATAGTGACCTGAAATATAATCCTTGAGAGTTTAGTTTCTGTCCTGGCTAAGCGGTTAGCATATGCGCCTTTGGCATGAGAGGCCCGGGTGTGACTCCTGGCGGGAGCTCATATGGTGCGGATTCCACGTTAATCAGTAGGTCCACGTCTCATATAGCCTCGCTGCTGAAAGGAACGCTAAACTCAAAATCAACTCAACTCAGTTTAGTTTCTTGGCTCAGGAAAAATAACAAGTTCAAACCCAACAGAAACAGATCTGAGATCACGTAGTCGTAATTTTTGATATTACAGCGATTTAAGAGAATTTTATTTCGATTATGATAAGGCAATAGATGATATTGTAACAAGTTTCACCGAACTGTCTAGAATGCTGAAGTTATAATTCTGTCTGTGTTATTCTGATTATATGTGTTATGTAACATATATATTGTTACATAACATATACTCCGATCTTATATTATGATCTTATGGTATAGTGTACTGTGTGGCTACTAAAGAATAGTGTTCTTTATCTAAGATAATAAGGTGTTTTTATTGTGGAAAAACAATGAGCAGTAGAGATAATGGTCTTTGGGAGGATTGAGAACTTGGGGCCAACACAATATGTCATCCGCCGCGGCCAACTAGCAGCCAGTTCGACCCTGGTTGCTAGGACAGTTCTAACCTCCTTTTGTTTTATTATACAGGGTGTTTGAAAACAACACCAACAACGTTTGGGAGGTGATTCCTGGCACCAAGACAAGACAAAAAGTATAAACCAATCTAGGTGCACAAATGCTTCTTTCGGAGTTACAGGCTCCCGAAAACATGAAAAAATGAACTTTAAAGGTTCATAGCTCCAATACTATGGGACTTACCGTAGTCGGGTCAAGACTTCACTTAGGAACTAATATGTGCCCTATCCAAATAAACACGTTTCAGAATCCTACGATACTTCCGCAACAATTTTTATAAAGGGAGTCTGTGAGTAGTTCAAATTATATCCCTGTAGACAAACTCCCACTATAAAAATTGTCGCGTGAGTAACGCAGGATTCTGAAACATATATTTTTGGATAGCTCACATATTAAGCCTTAAATGAAGTCTTGACCCGACTACGATAAGGCCCATAGTTTTGGAGACATGGACCTTTAAAGTTCATTTTTTTCATGTTTTCGGCAGCCTATAATTCCGAAAGGAAGCATTTGTGCACCCAGGTTGGTCTATACTTTTTGTCTTGTCTTAGTGTCAAGAATCACCTCTCAAACGTTGTCGATGTTGTTTTGAAACACTCTGTATATTGGTATGGCAACAGCGATTTTAAGACAATCTCGAAACACTTCTGCTATTAATATATAATAAATTAGATGAGTGAGAAATTCTATACTTACGTCTATAATATTTTTAATGGTATTATTAGTAAAACCGTAAAATAATCTTCACTACCATAAATCGTCCGTTACAATTGATAACTGAAAACACCGTAAAATGTACTACCATGAGCAAAATAAATGACGCGTCTCTTTATTTTGAAGTTTTTTGAAAATATCTCCGTTTTCTTTATATGTTCGAAATTTCGGAAGGTTTCCCCAGCAGGACAGGTTAATAACAAACCCGTTTTTAATATTTGTGTTAGATATTAGCTTAAAATAAAGAAATTAGAAGCAAAAAACATTAAATCGACAGAAATCTCGAGAATTACCAACTCTGCTAAAGTGGGAAATTTTCAAGAACACGAGGGAATTCTGCATTTCAACACGAAGCAGCGACATCTATGTCATTGAGAGAAATGTGGATTAAATCTACAAACTAAACTTTTAACGAATATTTCTAGTATGTCTTATTATATGCATTATCTGCAAACTCCAAATATATGAATATATGCTAAGTATTAACATAAAGATAGAGCAAATAGTGGAAATTATCTATGGAAAAGGACGAATTGGTAGGACGATCGTAATGAAATATCGTCTTTACCGGAACAGGCTCAGTTCACGTAAAAAAACAAATAGCTCCGTTAGTTAAAGCAATGAGTCTGTATGCTGAAGGTAGCGGGTTCGATCCCATGGAAGTGCCGTTGTCATTTTTATCTCTACACTACGGTTATTTTATTTATTTTTTTATGTGGGAAAGAATTAAATTGTAACGTATGTGTAAAACTCATGACGATACCAAAAAAAGAAAAAATGCCGTTGTCGCACTTGCATTAGCGTCCCTAATTTTGTTTGCAAACAGTTTCGTAATTATTTCCCCTGTGCTCACTGTTCACCATATGCTCGCTGGCGCATAACGAATGTTTCACAGTAAATGTTAACTCTAATTTGGAGAATTTTATAAAGTTTTACAATATTTCTCACTAGATACTCTTCTATCTACGTGTTTGGATATTTTGATAACAGATGTCCCTATTAAATGTTTAATTTTCCCTAGATGTTTAATTACGGAAAAGTTTTACAATGTATTTGTATTGAATTGAAATTGTTTTGAATTTACTACATAAGGTAAGTATACCGAAGGAGGAGAACTCAAGTAATTGATATTCTACGTAAAAGCAACCTATTGTAGAATGATGATGCTTCTTACCTTCAGCACATAATCTTTACGTTAGAGAGTCAGACAGAGAAAAATCCTGGTTTTTCCTCCTCTATGACCACCCATCTTAAACCTCTACATATCATTGTTCGTCTCACAAAATTTCGGTGCTCCAAAAACATTCAAATAATAATAATAATAATAATAATAATAATAATAATAATAATAAATAATAATAATAATAATAATAATAATAATAATAATAATAATAATAATAATAATAATAATAATCCTGAATATGCCGTCCTTACATAATGTAAGGATATCTTAGTTTCCTAGTTTAAATCTTAAATATCTTAGTTTAAAATGCTTTCTTTAGTACTTATTTAAGCAACCATGTAGGAGGGGGTACGACTTTTTATTTTGCCCCTCTCATTTCAGTACCCTTCCAACAGAAAGTAATTTTTGATAAGCAGGACAGACAAAATGAATAAGAAATATATTTACAGCATCCTCTCCCCTTTCATGATTGGAATATCACGTAATATTTTTTATTCTACGAAAGATGGCCCTGTGCGGTTAGGGGTAGGTAACTAAAAAAATACCTAATATATAGCGCCCCTTGATTGTAATATTACCGCTTCTTTATTTGTACGAGGGAGCCCCTACACAATCAAGGGTGACAAAAAGAATAGGAAGAGTGTCTATTGATTCCAGTGGTGGATCCAGCACGAACTCCTGGGGGAGGGGAGTTGAAGTGAAACATTCTTTTGATGATGTGAAGCTGTCACAAATTACCACTTAACTAAACTAAACAATAGTGGGGGGAACCGGAACCCAGTCAGTTTAAATTGATGTAAAAGTTTAATTTTTGGCTTCATATTAAAAGTTGTGGTTTAAAATGAGAATTTCAGTCCAAGTGGTCAATCATCAAATCTCGTGGGGCTCTTCAGTGTAGGCTAATACGGCCCCCTTATGAGAAAAGGCAAAATTATTAACATGTTTATAACTTTCGAATTTTTCGTCTATTTTAAAGAAATATTTTGCTTCGTATTAAAGTGTTGGTTCCAAATGACAAATTCAGTCCGAGTGGACAATGATCAAATCTCCGGGGGGGGGCTCTTCAGTATAGGGGGCTACGGCTCCCTTATAAGAAAAGGCAAAAATATGAAAATGCTTATAACTTCCGAATTTTCCGTCTATTTTAAAGAAATTATTGGCTTCATATTAAAGCCTTGGCTTCAAATGACAATTTCAGTCCGTGTGGACAATGATCAAATCTCGGAGGGCTCTTCGGTGTAGGGGTTTCGGCTTCTTTATGAGACAAGATTCACGTAGTTGATATTGCAAAATTGTTTTGTATATATAAGTGGAAACTTGCACCATTTGGTTAATTTTACCTCTTATGTTTTGCAGATTCATATTCCAAGCAATAGTTACTTCGCAGAGCTAAAAGAAGGCACTTACTAGTTTCATTAAAATGAAATGTCTTTTATGAGAAGTTCTCATGGAGCCGACGAACGAATAGGCATCCAAACGTTGGTTAAGTCGAACGGTTGAAACCCGTTGAGCTCGCTACAATTATTATTATTATTATTATTATTAATAATAATAATAATAATAATAATAATAATAATAATAATAATAATAATAATAATAATAATAATAATAATAATAGAGCATTCACCTATGGTGCATGGGGTCCGTGGCTCGATTCCACTTCGCGCCAAGTGAAATTTGAGGTGGACAAATACCGTGTGCATGGGTATGTGTTTTCTTGAGATTTTCCATTTTCCTCCCACTTTCTTCATTTCACCATTTCATTCATCATCATTCTCCCTTAGCGTAGGTGCACAATCGACCAACGTTAAACTAGATATTGCAATTTCAATAATAATAATAATAAAAATTAATTCAACTGAAAGGACTGTAATTTATGTGGACAGCAATTATCATAAATATGCAACCATTATAAAAATAATGCTTTGAGTAGAAAGATAATCCTTTCCAAGTGTTAACGAATGCGCACAAGATAAGACATGTCTCGAGAAAGAGACAAGACGCGCTTTGTGACATCCAAGATAATACGAGGCAAATGTTTTGGACACGAGATAGCTTGTAAAATGTCTCGTCTTGTCTGGAATGTCTCGAAAACAAAAGTCTAAGTTTTAATATTATCTTTCAAGATCTATTCTCTCAGAAGTAGTTCTCTGCCTTAAAATTAATAACGACATTTGTGATTTAAAAAAAGATAAACAATGCCTAAAGTTAATAGTTAACTTTTCGAAAAGAAGCTTCATTAAGGGTGAACCTGAAAGATGTCCACAAACTTCGGGAGGTGATTCGTGACATCAAAAGGAGACAAATGGTCCTCTTGCAGTTTTCGAATTCAGCTTCGTTGTCGAGATACAGGGTTGCCAACTGGTCATGTTTGAGAAACTCACTGAGAATAAATTCAAGTCCAAGAATAAACTACTACTCATACATTTTTCAGGTCAATTGACTTATACCATGTTGTAAGGTCAAATATTTATTTATGAAGTGTGTACAAAATTCGCCAGGGTCTTTTCTGAGAAAATCGTCGAGAAAAAGTCACCTCCAAGAATAAACTACCCCTTGTAAATTTTTCTAAGAGAAATATCTGATACTGCAATATAGGGTTGTTAATTAAATATTGATTAATGAAAAATAAACAAAATTGTTAAAACCATTTTTGAGAAAATAGCGTTTTTCGATTTTCGGCTGTTTGTAAACCACACTTATTTTAGGTGGTAGGAAAAAATGGAAAAGCTCCTGTAAGAATACTAAGTAAACCCTAAGTTTAAAATTTGGTGTAGATAAGTTGAACGGTATGGCCTCTAGGCGAGTGCATATAAAAGTGTGCCGAACGGACGGACCGGAAGGACGGGTGTCGAAAAGTCACATTTTCGGTATGTAGACGCCATGAAACATGTAAATCCGTTGAAATCTGAATTTGATATTATTTTCACAATCACTATATTTTCTTCTCTCTTTTGTCGCTCGAAAAAGAAAAGCCTAAGTTTACCACAAAAAGCTAGGGAGTTTCTCAAAAAATATTCAATTACAGGGCCACCGCACTAAACTTTTTCAATTCAATTTCTTAACTGTGTTAGGCCACAGTTGTTACTGAAGTGTGTATTTGGATAATACGAATAAAGTTATCGTATTATTCAAATACATCGAATGTCAGATTATCGAATAAAAAACTTCGATTGAAGAAAATCCACACTACAAAACTAACTCACACTTTGAGCACATTTTCATTAGACATATAATAGACCAATTAATGCAATCATTGTTTATGAAATATGAAAAAAATCAAATGAGTCACTTTGGGAAAGTCGTTCAAAAAGAACACGTCAAGAGTAACCTACCTCTTGTGAATTGTTTCGAACAATGAGTTAAGATATACTTTTGGTTATTAATGAAATATTTATTTGCGAAATTTGAACAAACTCGCCTGTCGTTCGAGAAAATTGTCGGGGAAATAACCTTGACCCCAAAAATAAACTATCCGTTGTAATTGTTTTTCATAGAAATGACTTATACTAAAATATAGGGTTATTAATGAAATACTTATTTATGAATTATAAATAAAATTGTCCGAGTAATTTTTGAGAAAATCGTGAGGGAAAAATAACTCCCCGAATAAACTATCTCTTGAGGATTCTTTCAGGGTAAGCGAGTTATTCCATATTACTAGGTTTTTAATGAAATATTTATTTCTGAGTACGAACAAAATTGCTTGACTCATTTTTGAGAAAACCGTGGAGGAAAAACACCCTCAAGAGTAAACTACCCCTCGCATATTTTTTCAGGACAAATGAGTTTTGCCATATTGTTCGGTTATTAACGAAATATTTATTTTTGAAATATGAATAAACTCTTTTGAGTCGTTTTTGAGAAAATCGCCCAGACAACACTCCACCAAGAATAAACTACCCCTCGCATTTTTTTAGGACAAACGAGTTATGCCATATTGATAAGTTATTAATGAAATCTTTATTTATGAAATATGAACGAAAACATTTGAGTTCATTTTGAGAAAATCACTGAGAAAAAACTCACCCCCTTAGTATAAACTACCCCTTGTAGATTTTTCTCAGATAAATGCCTTATACCACAAAATAGGGTTGCTAATTAAATATTGATTTATAAAAAAAGAAAGAAAACAAGATCGTTAGAGCCAGTTATGAGAAAATATCTTTTTTCTATTTTCATCGTACAGGAAACTACCCTTGTTTTGGGAGTAGGAGGGAAATAAAAAAAACTATAGGAAATACTATGAAAATCTTAAACTAAAATTTGGTGCAGATAAATTGAACGGTATGGCCTCTAGGCGAGTGCACAGAAAAGTGTAGCGAACGGACGGACGAACAGATAGACATGTATCGAAAAATAACTTTTTCGGTGTTAGGGGCTATAATACGTGTAAATTCGTTGAAATCTCAAATTTGATTTTTTTTTTTCGAACACCATACTTTCTTCTCTCATTTGTCACTTCAAAGTAAAAGGAACTCAGAACTACAGATAAAAGACACCTACTTTTACACATAGACATTATTTATTGATTTAAAACTGTTTTAGTTTGTGTCATTTCACTTCCAATTGAAAGGTTTTACAATGATTAACGGCATACCAATGACGAGACTGAAGTTTTCAGGAAGTAAATGCATTCAGAAGTCTAGATTGCATTACAGCTATCAGTCTGTTTTTATTTCTGTAATTGTTAACAGCTGTAATTTCGTCCAAACGCTACATGAAATAATTTTTGGTTGACGTCATTGTGTTACTATTTTAGTATTGTTCTCTTCAGACTTGGTTGAAGTTTTGACTTAACGGTTATACATTTTTTCTTTCTTATTTCATCGTTACACATAAGAACAAAATGTTATGGTGAGTGGATAGATTCGAACCTACGAACATTGAGTTTATATTCTTCCAACACTTTACCAATGGACCAAGCTTTGTCTTCACGTTAACGCCCGGTTACAGGGTTTATTACGATTTAAATAAAATGGCTGGCTGTTAGAGTTTCCTGCCCAAATATTTCGATAAAAAATTTTCATTGCTTCGTACATTGTTTAGATACACATTTTAGGAGAGTGAATTTTGGTGTATATAATAATTTCATGCCAGATAAAAGCTGGATAAGTTTTAATAACATGTTTCATATGTAGTTCTTAATAATAGACTTGTTCGGGATGACGTTCCAAGGTTTAGCATTGACTAGCAGTTTTTGCTATTAATATCCCTTCTAGCAATATTGGCAGTAGACAAAAGTTAGCCCGTGTTAAAGCTTTTTGCTCCTAATTTAGTTATTTTACTTTATTATTTAACGAATATATTGAAAATTGTCAGAGACACGTATGCAGTAATTTATTTCGGGAGGGGTCCGACTTCAATATTAGGATAAATTATAATAAAATTTTAAAAGATAATCCCCAAAATTAGGCTAAATTTACAGAAAAGTTGGGGTTTCAGAGGGGGTCCGGACCCCCTAGACCCACCCCTAAATGCGTTCTTGTTTGTCAGTAACATTTCCTCATTTTGAAACCCTCAAAAACTTCGGATAGACTATATAAAGGAAAACGAGTTATTTTCGATGAAATATCACTTCAAGGAGACGCGTCAGTTTTATTGCACAGTGTGGTATCCCACGTTCACAATGGCAAGAGTTTCTTTCCTCTGATTCTCTGTCATTGTGCTCTATCGAAAGGTTAGGTTTGTAACATATTACTCCTACGAACAAGCATGACTGGCAGATAGGAATACTGAACACAACTCCAGAGAAATGCATGCTGGAACTTACGTTTATAGCTACACTTTGGTGATTTGCCCTCAAGGTCAATCGAGTGGTAATTCAGTTCCGTCTCTGTTCTTAAGCCATGTTCGTATTACTTCGAACAGTTTTGATAATGAAAAGCATGCCTCTTAATATAACAGACTTCTTTCGCGTAAGAAATCAAAACTCAGTTGGTCAGAGCAACTAGTCTGTAAGAATTAGGTTGTTAGTTAGTTAGGAGCCCAGTACGAGTAAGGGTTTTTATTACTATTGTTTTTATCTTTTTTATGTGAGGAAAAATCAAATTGTGACATCGCGATATCAAATGTATTTGATTAGGTAGCTTTGTCTTACCTAAACTTTAAACATCAGTAACGTCGAAATTATTTCACTAACCGATCACTTACTGAACATTTCAAACACGTCAAACCAGTGGCATAACATGAAGGTTAACCTCTCCTCCGCAGTCCTTAGTTATGCGTCCGTACTTTCAAGGGTGGACTAAGGGCCGGGCGACTGCCCGGGGTGCCAGAGAAAGAGGGGCACCAAAACGAGCCTCAAAAAGTAAATTTTACAATGTGCTTTCTACTGACGTTTTTGGTTTATATTCTTGTAAAGTAGTGGCAATTATATGATCTTTTTACATTTCACTATGGAAGAAGAGAGTTTCATAGTACTAAGGGGGCTGTATCGAAAAATTGAGAGATGGCATGTAGAATAAAGAGTGCCGGGAATTAAGTATTGTTTGTTTGTTTGCTTGAGTTTAGCGTTCCACGGTTATGCCTTAATGGGCAAGGGAGATGTGGATACTAATTATAGTGGAATCCGAACCACTTTTATCGTTCAACAGTAATCCACCGGGAATTGGACCCGGTACCACAGAGGGCAGGCGTGCTAGCCACTAGACCAGAGGGGGTGGAGTTGGTATTGTTTATAGCGGGCCATATTCTTTGTGAAGTTTTCCTAGGTAATGGATTTCTTTTTGAAAATGGGTTTAAAACAGGGGCGTCATTTAGGGAGGGCAGGGAGGGGCATTTGCCCCCCCTGAGTTTGAGATGTATATAGATTTTATCATTAGAATAGTAGTAAATCAGTGTAAAACGCGAAATTTTACTTATATCAAGAGGTCTTGCCCCCCCCCCAAAGCAAAATCTGAAATGACGCTCCTGGTTTAAACTATTAAAAACACTATGATAAAATGTAAAATATAGGCTACTACTAGGGGAAGGGCGCCAAAAAGTCACTTGGCCCGTGTGAAAATTTGGCCTGCTCCGCCCCGGCGTACTTTCTGTATATTTTTTGGCCTTGCAGCTTGTGCGGTCCCCACGCCACATTGTTGCGGGGGCGCTATTTACGCCTAGCTTTCGAACGTAATTCAATAACTGTTTAAGAAATTCTACCATCAGCGTGGAAACGGGAATATATTTTTCTAATAGTCCCATAGAACTTTCACTCAGAACGCCAGATGCAATTTTTCAGAGTGGGCTCTGGCTCATATTCAGGAATAATAATAATAATAATAATAATAATAATAATAATAATAATAATAATAATAATAAATATGAATGTCTTTGGAGAGCCGAAATTATGTGACACGAATCATTATAGATAGAGCTTTAAGATGAGTGGTCATAGGGGAGGAAAAACAGGATTTTTCTCTCTCTGACTCTCTAACGTTAAGATTATGTGCTGAAGGTAAGAAGCATCATCATTCTACAATAGGTTGCTTTTACGTAGAATATCTATTACTTGAGCTCTCCTCCTTCGGGCAACTTTGCTTATGTAGTAAATTCAAAACAATTTCAATTTAAGACAAATATTTATAGAGAAAATTAAACATTTAATAGGGAAATCTGTTATCAAAATATCCAAACTTTTTTTTTTTTTTTTTTGGTATCGTCATGAGTTTTACACATATGTTACATTTTGATTCTTTCCCAAATAAAAAATAAATAAAATAACCTTAGTGATAAAAATGACAACAGTACTTCCATGGGATCGAACCCGCTACCTTCAGCATACAGACTCATTGCTTTAACTAACTGAGCTATTTGTTTTTTTACGTGAACTGAGCCTGTTCCGGTAAAGACGATATTTCATTACGATCGTCCTACCAATTCGTCCTTTTCCATAGATAATTTCCACTATTTGCTCTATCTTTATGTTAATACTTAGCATATATTCATATATTTGGAGTTTGCAGATAATGCATATAATAAGACATACTAGAAATATTCGTTAAAAGTTTAGTTTGTAGATTTAATCCACATTTCTCTCAATGACATAGATGTCGCTGCTTCGTGTTGAAATGCAGAATTCCCTCGTGTTCTTGAAAATTTCCCACTTTAGCAGAGTTGGTAATTCTCGAGATTTCTGTCGATTTAATGTTTTTTGCTTCTAATTTCTTTATTTTAAGCTAATATCTAACACAAATATTAAAAACGGGTTTGTTATTAACCTGTCCTGCTGGGGAAACCTTCCGAAATTTCGAACATATAAAGAAAACGGAGATATTTTCAAAAAACTTCAAAATAAAGAGACGCGTCATTTATTTTGCTCATAGTAGTACCTCTAATGTTATGGTAAAGAACACTTGATTACAGCACTAATACTAACATTTTGCTTTGTTTGTTTGTTTCTCAGGAGAACGGGATAATGCCTATGGTGGAAATGAAGAAGACATCTCTCAGCTACGATCCTGATACGTAAAAGATTCTTCTGAAGTAGGAACTAGTAGTGTTTTTTAAGTAATAAGTGCAACATAATTCTGTGGTGCTAAAAATGGAACAATGTGTTAATAAGAAAATTTTTAAAAAACAGTGATACTTGTATAAAAGAAAAAGTGCATTAAAGTGTTACATAGGAACAAAAAAACTTTTTGACATAAAAAGACATTGAAGATTTTTTTACGTAGACAGATATAAAATCTAACGACTCCCTTCCCAGAACAATTACTGAATCAAAAGAAACAAAATGTGTTTCTTTAAACAAAACAAGAAATGAAAAGACAGTTGCGTCTAATTTGTTTCGAAAAAAAAAAGAGATTCTGTGATGGTGGAAAACCACCCAAGTGTATTTCTCCAGTTTATATACGGTACATATAAAAACAAAGAGACCAATGAATTTTTTTTCACTCATCAAACTTTCATGTTTTGAAAATGAAGCAAATTGTATTCATCAAGTTCATTCACTTGTTCATATACTCTTGCACACGTCTTCGATTTTTTTTTTTTTCATAAATTCATCAACATTGCAGTTTAATCATTTTGTAATTATAGATTTTTTGAGATAAACAATAGCACTGAATAACTATTTTGTTTTTGCTGTCAACATGTAAAATGTAATACTTGAAAAAAGAAAAGAACTTTTGTGATAAAAGCAATCTTGATCAACAATCTGTAATCCATTTATTTTCCTCTTTTTTTTTTTTTTTTTTTTTTTTTAGAAAAACAGTAATTTTTCCATGTAATACAGAATGTTCAGAAAGTCATGCAACCTAAGGGAATTTTCGTTTATCCTCATTTCAGGTGTTTAAGACTGTTAAGTGTTTATGCCATTTTGGTTCCACAACCAACTAAATTATACGGGCAAAGAGAATTTTAAAAATAATATTTAAAATATTAATCAAAACTTTGCGATCTTGGCCAAAAATTTTAGGAATTATCAAAAGATTGCGATCTTGGCCAATAATTAGTTTCTGGATATCAGGATTAGATTATCAGGAGATACAAAAGTTTTGAACGGCCCCTAAATCGAGTTTTCTACAAAATAAGCACATCATCCTGAGTTAAGTGATAGTTTGAGTTTGGTTACACTATGTGTAGTTCTCCAGATATAAGGCCTACAACAAAATTTTTGATTGAAATATATTGGATCTTTTGATCCAAAAAATAGTATTTTCTTTGGAGTGCAGGGAGATTTTTTGAACTGTTTGATTTTTACTAATTTTTCTTCCGAATCTATTTAATTATATATCTGTTACTTTGAATTTTTTTTTATTTTCAGTATTTTAAATGAAATTTGTTTCGAGTATCATATTTATAGATAATAATAATAATAATCCATTATCACAGATGAAAGGGTCATTTAATTAGTTTAACATAACGAAACAGTAAAATTTCGCTCATTTGGAAGGAAATGGAATATGCTTCTCCTTATAAATGAACAGGCTGAAAAAAAATGAAGGGGTGACTTTAAGAACACTTATTACCGGATCGGGGTACTTCCGGTATTTCGTTCACACTGAAACAGGACACATACATTCATTGCTACTCAGTACACCTATTCCAGCGGTTATACAGAGAGACTGACTTTTTTCTTGTGTGAGTACACCAGGTATGTCTACTATATTAAATCATTCACATAAAATTTCGGATTTTCAAAAGAATATGAGCTGAGTGGTTGAAAAAAATGCTAAAGAACATGATTAAACATGCTCACTTGTATAAAACACAGATCGGGGGTAGTTCAAACACTTAGAGTAAACTACAAAGTTTTTCCATAAGGTTACCTGACTTTCTGAATATCCTGTATACGGAAACAGCCTAATTATTCTCAATATGAGAACTTTATTAATCTTTTTAAATCTAGGTTTTTTTTTTTTTTTTTTTTCCTCTCCCATAAATACGAGGAATAGTCAGTTTTAACCATCTCGAAAAACTCAATCTACAGCCTTGGTGATGGCGTTAGTACTTCTCTACATATTCACTCTTCAATGCGACACATTTTTCCAACAATGGATGACTTTGTGGAAACCCTGGTTTAGAATTCTTTCTTTTGTGTTCAGGAAACATTCCACCTTGAAACTCACCTCGTCGACTTTCCGAATATGCTTGCCATGCATTTTTTTTTTTTTTTTTGATCTACGGAAAAAAGAAAAAGTAATTAAATGCAATGTCTGGAGAATAAGGAGGGTAAGGCAAAATTTTATAGCCCGAAGAAGCAACATGTGTGACTGTTCTGTGCAGAATGAGCTGGGGCGTTGTCGTGGAGCAAAAAGACTCGCTTGAACAGCTTCCCTCGACGCTTCGTCTTGATAGTCTCCCGCAACCTCTGTAAGCCACATTATGGTGGTCCCAGAAAACACTTTGCATCACCTTGCTCGATGATGGTTGGGTCTTCGCCTTTTTCGACGGTGGTGAATCCACATATTTCCATTGCTTGCTTTGCTCCCTTGTCTCATAGTGGTACACCTAACACTCGTCCATGGTGATTCGACGTCTTGAGTTTGTAACACTGCATGACAAGTGTAGTATTGTGTGTTTTCGTACATGTAGATTTGAAATATGAAACAACCTGATGTTGTGCGATTTAAAAAAAGAAATACAACTTTAGGTTATGTTGGCAATTACAATATGTAAATGTATGTCGTAATATCTTCAAACGTAACTTTGGGGCTCCTGAAGCAATTTCAACCAAAGTTGGTGCACCTATGACTTACAATCTGGAAAAAAAAAAAGAAAAAAAAAAGAAAAACACACTACGGAGTTAAGACACTGGTATTCTCAGGGTTAGGATGGAAATAGGTGTCATGTAAAATTAGTAGAAATCAACGGATTATTAATGTCAAATCCATAGTTCTTGAGATCTCTGAGATGAATAGGGACAGCCTCGATGCCACTTAAATGCAATTTCAGCTCTCAGTGGGACAAGGCTAAGGGTAGATGTGGGGGGAAAAGTTCCATGTAAAAATAAACAAAAGCGACGATATTAGTGTCGAACCCATAGTTTTCGTGATTGCTGTGATGAGTAGTGACTCATGATTCTGTTTAAGTTCACGTTCAGTCCCCATAGGAGAGAAAAGAGATGCCCAAAATGACAGAGATTACTGTCCAATACATAATTTTCAGGATCACTAAGCTGATTGATAACAGTCTCGATGACGTTTAGGTCCAGGCTTAGACAAGAACGGGCATGTGAACTGGCACGGAAATTCTATTTATTTATTTTTTTATGCCATATTGACAGACGCAACGCCGAAGAAGTTGCTCTCCGTTATTCGATCATTTCTTTAATTTCAAATATTTTGAATAAATTTTATTCTGCCCGTGCGAAAAACGGGTTTTTGAGCTTATTAATTTATATATTTTATCTTTCAATCTACCAGGCCTAATATTGGACTAAGAATGAACTTGGTCAAGTGCTGTATATGAAGCATTGGACTGTATGGTTCAGAACCTTGGACATTACGGAACCTAGAGAAGAAATATTTAGAGACCTTCGAAATGTGGTGTTGAAAAAAGATGGAGAAGATAAAATGGCCAAAGACAGTAAGAAACGAAGATGTTTTAAAGTGGATAGGAGAGAAGAGGATGCTTTTAGGAAGGTCAATTAGATGGGACACATCTTGCGATTGAAATTGTCTTCTTCATACCGCAATAGAAGGAAAGATGGAAGAAAGAAGAGGAATACGAAGAAGAACACAACTAGTCGATGATTTGATGAACAAAAGAAAATATTGGGAGTTAAAAGAGGGAAACGAAGATCGAGGAACATGGAAGTCACCCAAACCTAAATAAATAATTAAAAAAAGCCTCATTAATCCCAGGACTTGCCAACAGGCAGAATACTTAATATATATAATCAGGTGTTCTAAAAATGGCGCCCACAGGCCACAGAGCATTATTTTACAAGTTAAAATAAAGCAAAAAAATATGTATTTTTGTATACCTTCCGAGTCCTTGTCTGGAGACACAAATTGCACTATGCGGCAACGTCGCAAATAAAGAAGCATAGATTAGATCTACCAATCTATCGAATAGTTATATCGATTCTTACCAGATGGCAGCTAAAGTCGATATTGATTGAGACTAGCATCACTTATTAGTATAGCAATCGATTCAACTGCTTCTTGTATTCGTAATGTTAATGGCTCCAAGTTATTCTGCGACGTTGCCACATTGTGAAATTTTGATTTCCCATAGCGGCTGAATTAGGCCTTAGAGAGCATTCCATCATCTAACATTTTCGCTTTATTTTTGCCTGTAGAATAGTGCTCTGTGGTCCGTGGGAGTTTTATTTATATACAGGAGTATTATTTTATTTATATAGGAGTATAGGAGTATAGGAGTATTATTTTATTTATAATAATATATTTATTTATATGTTTATGTACATTATGTGATCAAAAGTATCCGGACATCTGGCTGAAAATGACTTACAAGTTCGTGGTGCCCTCCATTGGTACTGCTGGAATTCAATATGGTGTTGGCCCACTCTTAGCCTTGATGACAGCTTCCACTCTCGCAGGCATACTTTCAATCAAGTGCTGGAAGGTTTCTTGGGGAATGGCAGCCCATTCTTCACGGAGTGCTGAACTGAGGAGAGGCATCGATGTAGGTCGGTGAGGCCTGGCACGAAATCGGCGTTCCAAAATATCCCAAAGGTGTTCTATAGGATTCAAGTCATGACTCTGTGCAGGCCAGTCCATTACAGGGATGTTATGGTCGTGTAACCACTCCGCCACAGGCCGTGCAGTATGAACAGATGCTCGATCATGTTGAAAAATGCAATCGCCATCCCCGAATTGCCCTTCAACAGTGGGAAGCAAGATGCTTAAAACATCAATGTAGGCCTGCGCTGTGAGAATGCCACGCAAAACAACAAGGGGTGCAAGCGCCCTCCAAAAAAAAACACGACCACACCATAACACCACTACCTCCGAATTTTACTGTTGGCACTACACACGATGACAGATGACGTTCACCGGGCATTCGCCATACCCAAACCCTGCCATCGGATCGCCACATTGTGTACCATGATTCGTCACTCTACAGAATGTTTTTCCACTGTTCAATCGTCCAATGTTTACGCTCCTTACACCAAGCGAGACGTCGTTTGGCATTTAGTTGCGTGATGTGTGGCTTATGAGCAGCCGCTCGACCATGAAATCCAAGTTTTCTCACCTCACGCCTAACTGTCATAGTAGTTGAAGTGGATCCTGATGCAGTTTGGAATTCCTGTGTGA
The DNA here is from genome assembly GCF_964235325.1 of Thermobia domestica. Classification (NCBI taxonomy): domain Eukaryota; kingdom Metazoa; phylum Arthropoda; class Insecta; order Zygentoma; family Lepismatidae; genus Thermobia; species Thermobia domestica. The sequence goes on from NC_137454.1 coordinate 393,351,216, forward strand.
TGGTCTGGATAGATGTCTGCCTATTACACTTTACGACCTTCTTCAACTGTCGGCGGTCTCTGTCAGTCAACAGACGAGGTCGGAGTGTACACTTTTGTGCTGTATGTGTCCCTTCACGTTTCCACTTCACTATCACATCAGACACAGTGGACCTAGGGATGTTTAGGAGTATGGAAAGCTCGCGTACAGACTTCTGACACAAGTGACACCCAATCTCCTGATCACGTTCGAAGTCCGTGCGTTCCACGGAGGGCCCCACTCTGCTTTCTCACGATGTCTAATAACTACTGAGGTCGCTGATAATGAGCACCTGGCAGGAGGTGGCAGCACAATGCACCTAATACGAAAAACGTATGTTTTGGGGGTGTCCGGATACTTTTGATCACATAGTGTATATATACCTTCATTTCCTTCATTTGTTATTAACCTCGCTGCTATTTCTATTAAATATCAAACAATTTGTTATTCCTTGCTATTCTTCACTTTTACCGACCAATTCTTCTCACTGATTTTAGATTCCATCGCTAAATTCTGTTTACTTTTGCCTAGTAAGATTACCACTTGAATGGATATATGGTGGTTCAGTAATAAAGCTCTTACCTATGGTGCTAGGGTTCCGTAGTTCGATCCCGTCAAACGAGCTTGTGATAAACAACATCGTGTCCGTCAATTTTCTCTGGTTCTCCCATTTCCTCCCACACTCTTATTCCACTAATTCTTTCAAAATCATTCACTTGTATTAATCACTATCTCCTTTAGCCTAAAAGACAACCGTGGATCGTTGAATTGTAGATTTCATTTAATTATCACTGGGTGTGATCCATTAATCCAGTTCTCTTGGATGCAAGATGGTGCGGTGAGGACCGCAGTTGAACCGGATTCAAGGTCCGGTCGTCAGGTGAGGAACGCAGTTGAACCGAATTCAAGATCCGGTCGTCAAGTGAGGAACGTAGTTGAAACGAATTGAAGATCCGGTCTTGGGGTGAAGAACGCAGTTGAATCGGATTCAAGGTCCGGTCGTGTGGTGGAGAACGTATTTGAACCGGATTCAAGGTCGGGTCGTATGGTAGGAAACGCAGTTGAACCGGATTCAAGGTCCGCTCTTGCTTTGGAGTCCACGTTTGAAGTAGGATCCTGTTCTTTGTGACCTTGGTGTTGCATAGAAACGCCAAATATAAATCTCAAGTTCAAATATCACGTGACCTTGCAGTTTGTCACGGACGATTTACAGCCTCTGTTCGGTTCTTTTTCTTTTCTTTTTCCTACGTATCCCTCCTATTTGATACAATATTTAGCGAAAGTACTTATAGAGGGTGTCCGGGAAATGGGGACGAATATTAAAGTGCTATAAAACTAATATAAAATATATTGAAAAAATGTTTTTTTATAAACACGTTAAGTAACTTCTCCCACTTATGTATACATACACATTAGGTCATTTTATCACATTTATGTATGAAAAATTGCATCCGGCATATGACCACTCAAGGCTGCACGGCAATGAGCAATGCGTTCATTGAAATTTGCGATGACGCGTTGACAAACATCTGGTGTGATGCCGTTAATAACCCTCTTAATTGTCTATTGTCTGTGGTTTGTTCACGTACACTTTAGATTTCACAAATCCCCACAAAAAAAAGTCACAAGGGGTAAGATTGCATGATCTGGCAGGCCATTCCTGATTTTCTCGCAAAGAGGTAATTTTTTGAGGAAACTTTTCATTCAGCAGACCAATTGTTTCACGGGATGTGTGACAGGTTGCACCATCTTGCTGAAACCAAAAATCGTCATTTTCAATTTCCATTCCATCCCATTTCAAAACTGGGGAAAACCAATCTGAAAGCATGTGTCTGTAACGATAGCCGTTCACAGTGACGCCAGGTCTTGGACGCTCCCTCATCGTCTTCAAAAAAGTACGGGCCAATCACTCCTTTGTTGTCAAACGCTCCATGCCGAAATAAACACCAACCAACAATGCTCACCACACAGGCTACTAATCGGAAGGATAGAGGATAACAAACATGGTAAAACCACGGCTGCCAACCGTCATATGACAAAATGGTGCGAAATTCAAATTCGTCCTTATTTCCCGGGTACCCTCTATGTACTTTGTAGGCATTATGGAGTCATGAAAACCAAATTAGCTACCAGAAAATAGTGTAAACGTAGTCACACACACTAAAAAGCTACACTATAAGCAATTTCGTCCAATAAGGACAGGTACCGGTAGAAGGAGGAAGAGGAGAAAAACTAAAGAACAGAGAAATAGCTGCAAAGCATTCAGATGGGAATGAAATGTAGTTACATGATAATACTGCCAGACAAAAAAGAGAGAGTTCAGTGGAGGTACATAAAACGAATATGGAGGATTGCTCGGTAAGTACACTGAAAAGAGGAAGGATAATAAATGAAGAAACAAATTTATATACTGTATCATTATGTAAACAAATTAAAAGGAAATTAAATATACAGGGTGCATCAAAAAGAACTTGACAACTTTGAAAGCTCATATTGGTTTATTCATTTATCTTACAAACATGGTTTTTGTGTCATTTTGTAGCAAAATACTCATGTAGCACACTAGTTCAGAAACAAGCCACTGCCTGAGCTAGTGGCAGTTGCAGCAAAGATGGCTGCCTTTATTGATCCCGAGCAACCTATCTGTGTGTTTTGGTTTGAAGAATCCAAGTGTGCAACAACTGTGCAACGTAATTTTCGTACAAAGTATGGTAAAGATCCTCCCAGTAGGCCTACTGTTTATCAGTGGCATGGATGTTCGGTAAGACAGAATAAATCTTCAGGTCGTCTCCGTATGTCTGAAGACGTTATAGAGCAAGTGAGACAAAGCTTTGTGAACAGTCCTACAAAATCAACCTGGCGTGCTTCTCGACAGCTGAGCGTCCAACACATGATAGTTTGGCGTGGGTTGAGAAAACGGTTTCATCTCAAATCATACAAGTTACAAATGGCAAAAGTGAACAAGTCACACCTGACATGTTGCAGTGGGTTTGGCAAGAAATCGACTTCAGATGGGATGTGTGCCACATCACCAATGGAAGCCACGTTGAACCTCTTTAGGTATAAAAACTTGATGTATTTTGCTACAAAATGACACCAAAACCATGTCTATACGCTAAATAAACAAATCAATAAGAGTTTCCAAAATTGTAAAGTCATTTTTGATACACCCTGTATTTCTGTTCTGTTCTTTTCTTTTTCTCAATCTTATTTCCCCTTATCTAATGAAATATTTAGCGAAAGTACTTAGAAGTTTTTTTTGCATGCATTATGGAGGCATGAAAAACAAATTAGCTATCAGAAAATAGTATAAACATAGCCATGCACACTACAAACCATTTCATCCGATAAGGACAGGTAGAAGGAGGAAGGGGAAAAAATTAAAGAACAGAGAAATAGCTGCAAAGCATTCAGATGGGAGTGAAATAGAAATAAAAATAAAATCTTGTTTTACATTCCACGCTTATGCCGGTTAGGCTAAAGGAGACGGTGATGATAAGAGATGAGTGAAATGGTGGAATGAAGAAAGTGGGAGAACCCCGAGAAAACCCACGAGCACGGTGTTTGTCCACCACAAAGTCCACACGGCGCGAGCTGAGATCGAACCAGGGACCCCAAGCACCGAAAGGGAATGAAACAGAGTCACATGATGACGTTACCACATAAAGTACAGAGAGTTTAATGGGAAAAGATAGAACGAATAGAATTGATTGGTTGGTGAGAACAGTGAACAGAGGATCGATAACAAACTAAGAGGCATATATATATGTGTGTATGTATGTGTGTGTGTGTAAACGAATTGAAAGGAAATGAAATATATAAAATTGATAAAGAAAATGGTTTACATTGTATGAAATTTATAAGGAATTTAATTTAGGGCCAGTTTATCAATCATTTGATAAACTTTCAGTTTAAATTTTTCAAGAATCTGTAATTGAAACATCAGATGTTGGTGAAGTACATATGAATGAATTACCCCTCTGCCGAAATTGTCACCACGAGGTTATAAAGGACCTATCCGATTTGCCATAAGGACGAGACTGTCAAGTAATCAGGTCAAAAGTCACATTGCGTACTAAATGGAGTCTGGAGATTCCAAATCCAGATGTAAGATATTTCTAGCACGCAATCTCCGCGTGGGACACCCTGGATAATTCGAAGAAAATGCATATGCTTTATCATTATTATTGATTTTTTGGCAATGTTCTATTCATATTTACTTTATTCGCAATACATCGTTTTTAAGCTCTTCATTATATCTTTACAATAAGCTTTCAATTAGCCATCTCTTTATAGTTTTTGAGATACATCAACGACTTCATTTTGTACATAGATTTTCTATTGACATTAATTTAATGTTTCGTACTTTTTGACTATGTTCCATCCATTATAGGACAATTTTCTTCTTCTACGTTTGAGCTGAATTTCTGTTATCTCCCTCTTTTGGTTTTTGAGATAAGTGAAGGAATTATTTGTTTCTCATTGATTTTTCCATTGACATTAATATCAATGTTATGTGCTTTCTTGACTATGTTCCATTCACTTTAGGACAATTTGCTTTTGGAATATAGAATCTACATAGTCTCTTCAACATTTGAACTGAATTTCAGCCATATTTTTCTTTTGGTTTTCGAGATAAGTGGAGGAATTGTTTTTCATACATTTTCCATTGATATTAATGTGAATGTTTCGTGCTTTTTTAAAACAATGTTCCATTCATTTTAGGACAATTTGCTTTTGAAATATGTAATGTACATAGTCTCTTCTACATTTGAACTGAATTTCAGCCATATTCCTCGTTTTGGTTTTCGAGATAAGTGGAGGAATTGTTTTCCATTCATTTTCCATTGACATTAATGTTAATGTATCGTGCTTTTTGACTATGTTCCATTCATTTTGCTTTTGGAATATAGAATCTACATAGTCTCTTCTACGTTTGAACTGAATTTCAGCCATCTCCTCTAAGTCTGTTGACATCATTGCCATCGGATAGGCCCTTTACTCTTAAACATACACTAAGAAGGGGGTGTAAGTTTAGGAACGATAAAGGCATTCTATGCCTGGCACAAAATTTGGTTTTTACGCCCTTTAGCAAAAACTCTTTTATTTGAGAATGACTTTAAGAAGTTACTATCTGTTTGAATTAATACGTCTTGATATTTACTTTATAAACAATGTCGGAGGTGAAGATTCAAATTATTTATTGACCTTCGTTAACATAGTGTCTTCGGAATAAATCGTGCCGGTAAACATACTAAACACAATGTGAATTCACAACAAAATTATTTATTTGTGTATAAAATGACATTTAAACTAAGGAATATTAAGACAATTTTTGTTGTCTCAACTGAACATTTCGTATCTATAAATGTTAAACAACTGCTGCTAGATCTGTCTCGTGAGATCGTAGCACATACAATATAATTCAAAACTAACTAACTTTGAAATTCAATAACTAACTGGTTCATACTGGCTTTGCTATCTTAAATATCTCACTCTAAAAATACAAACCGCTGAGCAAAGGAACGTTTATTTTTTTTAAAAAAAATAAAAAATATGTGACAGTTTCCCTAACTAACTGAACATATTGGGTCATCAGACACTGGACAAACAAGAGAGAGTTGCACCTACATATAACAGGGTCCCAGAAAATGGTTCTAAACGCTGATTGGCTGGTCAAAACAAATTCAGCCAATAATAATAAAAGTTTACAAAAATGAAACTAAACACCGCAAATCCATTTTTCTCTCCGGTCCAATGGCAAACTAAGCCACAAATGAAATCTTTCCAATAACTTGCTCCACTGTTCGTTCTGTATTCCGCGTGAGGTACACGGGACATAATATTAATTGGTACGAGATTGAAATGTTAACACGGGAACAAAGAACGTTAATAAGAAAGTGAAAGGAGGCCAGATTCATTCAGAAAGAGAAAAGCTGTGTTATGAATTGGAATGCGGGACTTAAAATTGACGAACAGTGGGGCAAGTTACTGGAAAGATTTAATTTGTAGCTTAGTTTCCCACTGAATCAGGGAGGAAAATGGATTTGCGGTATTTACTTTCATTTTTGTCAACTATTGTTATAATTGGCTGAATCTGTTTTGACCAGCCAATTAGCGTTTAGAACCATTTTCTGGGACCCTGTTATATCTAGGTGCAACTCTCTCTTGTTTGTCCAGTGTCTGATAAAGCCAATATGTTCAGTTAGTTGGCGAAACTGTCACACATTTATTATTTTTTTTTTAAATAAACGTTTCTTTGCTCAGCGATTTGTATTTTTAGTGTGAGTTTGAAATTCAGTATTGTTTTACATTATTTAAAAAATTTAACAATTAATGCAGAGATAAAAGAAATAAATAGATAATAATGTAAATAAATAAACGTTCTTGTCATTGTATAAACTGTTGGACAGACACACATACATGTATAGTAGGGAAGAGTCAAGTTGAAACATGAACAACTGCAGTGCATTATTCTGCCTTCATTAATTATTCATTAATATATATTTTTGATTGTAGTATCATAGGTCTTAGTCAAGATGAGAGTGCCTGTGTATGAAGAATATTAGCCTACGCTCTTTACTAATCTGGTTTGTATATTATAATGCGAAAAAGTACTTCATTATATCTTGTATTTTAAATACCTACACACAGTAAAATCGAAAGAATCCTGAAAAAGTTTGTTGTTTCATATGAAGGTTACCAAGAAAGAAGAAACGTTTTGCTTTGTGTGTACAAAAAAGTTATGTTACAGAAGCTTTACACCTTCTATTTTTCAATTGTTCATTCAAGCATTTATCGTAGAATGACATCAGGTTTCCTATATTGTCATTTACTCTATACAAGCCAATGTATTCAAGTATGTACGATCCTCTTTGGGCTCTCAGTAATGGGAAAGTGCCTTCCGGGAGTTTAGCCACGTAACGAGATAAAACATACGTAAACATGAATGCTATTGAGCTGTAAGCGGACAACTTGTGCAACAAAATACAAAATTCTGCTAACTGTGAAATAAGGAGTGTGTTCAGGAATTTTATTTCAGCTTGTTCCAAAAGTTGAAAGACTGTCTGGCAAACACTTCCCCCTCCTGATCAACTCGAAGACGTAGGTTGAATACACTGGTGGAAATAGCTTCGTTCCCACTGCTAATGAAATGGAAGATGCTTCATTATATGGTTGAATTCTTGGTGACAACAGAGACTTTCCCACTGCTGATCAACTCAAAGCTGCATCACTAGATGATTGAATACATTGGTGGCAACAGAATTTTTTTTCACTACTGATGAACTCAAAGACACTTCACTAGATGATTAAATGCATTGATGGCAATAGAACCTTTCTCACTACCGATGAACTCAAAGACACTTCACTAGATGATTGAATACATTGACGGCAACAGAATCTTTCTCACTACTGATGAACTCAAAGACACTTCACTAGATTATTAAAAACATTGACAGCAACAGAATCTTTCTCACGTTGAACTCAAGATGTTTCACTAGACGTTTAAATACATTGGCGGCAACAGAACCTTTCTCACTACTGATGAACTCGAACATGATTCACTTAGATGGTTGAATACATTGACAGCAACAGAGTCTTTCTTACTGCTGATGAACTCAAAGACGTTTCACTAGATGGCTGAATACATTAGCAACAGAACTTTTCTCACTACTGATGAACTCAAAGATGATTCACTAGATGGTTGAATACATTGGCGGCAACAATCTTTCCCACTGCTAATGAACTCAAAGATGATTCACTAGATTGTTGAATACATGGCGGCAACAGAATTTTCTCAGTGCTGATTAACTCAAAGGCATTTCAATAGATGGTATGATAGAAGCTTGAATGTATGTGGCAAATATATTGAAAAGGTAAAGTATGTTGTTCTATACTATAACTTTTTTTCTGCACACATAATTTGCGGTTTGTTTTTCACACAAAGCTTTAGTTTTTCCTTTTTTATAACCCTCATAATAAGAGATTGTTGACAGCATCTCGAAAGCACATGATTTACTCACTTATAAGGAAACTTCATTTAAGATCTTAACAAATTGGGAGATGGCACACATTAACAACACATATTGGCACTAGTAAAACGTGCTTTCTACAGCTCCTTGACTGCAAAGAATGTCAACACTTAACAATATTATTCTCACACACATGATTTTGACCCTCTCATAATTTTAAAATATATAAACCCTGGGAAATGGAACAATAAAATATAAATCATGATTACGTGATCATGTGATAAACTAACAAAGTATTTTTGATGAGACGTTATTACACATTTAAAGTAAATGTCAAAGAAACATTGACAAGTTTATCAAATAAATAACAAAGAGATTATTCATAATTGGAATGTATACCCAGGAAAACAAAGATTACCATTAAGCCTCGTTATTCTGATCCAACAATGATAACAAACTATCAATTTCCCAAAAATAGGAAGTAAACAAAGGGAAATCATTTGCCAATGAAGGTACAAACTCTTGTAGCATTTTCTTCCACTTGGAAACCCTGTCTACCATTGATATCTGTCTTTGTTCTTCTTCTAGTTCTTCTTCATCCGATTTCCAATGTTTCATCCACAAATCAGAAATGCAAGGGTTCTTCTCCTTTTCCTCATTCTTTCCCAGAGAAGAATTCTCAGTATAACTCCGCTGTATCTCTCTTTCTAACAGATTCTGAGCTAAGAAGAACAGATAATAGCTGTTATCTAAAGTCGGCACATCGTAATGACATAACACGTCATCTTCCTTTTTGTTTAAGCTTTCCTGTAGATGTTGTGCTACTTCGGCCAGCTTCTTCAGTAAAAAGTTAATAGTTTCAGTGGATATTTTAATGTTTTTACACATTTTCACAACGAAGCCATTCCATCTCTCCCATGCGCTATGCTGAAATCGAAAGTTACTCAAATTAATATTGGAATGAATCAGCGAATTTAATAATGATTACAAATTAGATCTGTGTCACTGTTAGGGGTATGAGTGCCAGTGTTAGGAATATGTGTGTCACTATTAGGGGTATGTCTCATTGTTAGGGTATGTGTGTCACTATTAGTTGTATGTATCACTGTTAGGGGTGTGTATGTCACTGCTAAAAGTATGTCTAACACTGTTATGGGTATATGTGTCACTGTTAGAGGTATATGACACTGTTAGGATCATATGCCATTATTAGGGGGTATGTGTGTCATTGTTAGGGCATGTGTCATTGTTAGGTGTGTGTGTGTGTGTGTTAATGTTAGGATTATGTGTGTCACTATTAGGGGTATGTGTCATTGTTAGGGTATGTGTGTCACTATTAGTTGTATGTATCACTGTTAGGGGTGTGTATGTCACTGCTGAAAGTATGTCTGACACCGTTAGGGGTATGTACGTCACTGTTAGAGGTATATGACACTGTTAGGATTATATTTCATTATTAGGGGGTATGTGTGTCACTGTTAGGGCATGTGTGTCATTGTTAAGTGTGTGTGTGTTACTGTTAGGATTATGCGTCATTATTAGGGGTATGCCACTGTTAGGGCATGTGTGTCATTGTTAGGTGTGTGTGTGTGTGTTACTGATAGGATAATGTGTGTCACTGTTAGAGTTATGTCTAACACTGTTGGGGTCATATGTCACTGTTAGGGATATGTGTGTCACTGTTTGGGATATGACTGACACTGTTAGGGATATGTATGTCACTGTTAGGGTATATGTGTCACTGTTAGAAATGTGTGTCAGTGTTAGAGGTATATGACAGTATTAGGAGTATGTATAACATTGTTAAGATTATGTGTGTCACTATTAGGGGTATGTGTGTCACTGTTAGGGATATGTATGTCACTATTAGGAGTATATGTGACAATGTTAGGAGTATCAGAGTCACTGTTGGGAATATGTGCGTCATGTTGAGAGAAACAATTGATGAATTGTGCTGTTTAACAATTTATATTTCCCGTACATAGCACATAAACAAAAGTATATTCCAGAAGAGTTAAACTATTAGTTGTGCAAAAAATTAGACTAGCGACAAACGACACACTTTTTAATTAGTTTTCTCGAATTATACGCATCATAATTTACTCTAAATAATGTCATTTTGTTCAGCTGTATGTCATCTATCAATTGATATCGTTCCATCTTTGAACAACGTTATAATTACGCAAAAAGTTCTCCTATATCTCATTTGTATATTGTCGCTTTTCAAACGTATGAGGATCTACTTCTATACCTCCGTATCCCAAATAGGTCGCGTGAAAGAATGAAGAAAGATTGTTATTATATTCTTTCTTTATTATCAGAATGTTTATTATTATTAGATTTGTTCTGTGATTGCTTTACATTTTCAAATATTTGCGTGTTTTGCCCATCAAAAACGCTAAAATTAAGTTTTAACTTAGAATTTGGACATCATTTCTCATTTTCACCATCTATTTGCGCAATGTTACACATAAAATATCACCATTACTCCGTTTGATTGTCGTGTTGAGCATTATATTTCAGTATTATGTAATGATTTTTTCCGCACGTATCGTCTATAGTATCGTTACCCTTGTATTCATTTTTTTATTTATTTATTTCATAAGAACAACACAACAGGCTTAATGCTCAGTTATAGTGTCGTGTACATAAGTATCTAACATACACTATTATAGATACATTATTATGCATACACAAATGTACGTCATTTAATTATGCAGCCTGACAATTGCTTTGAACTTGTTTTCGGGCATACTAAATACATCTACTACATGACATCTAATCATTTCATTCTATGAAACGCACATTCACCACAGAGAAGACTTATGTAATATGTTAGTTCTTGCTTTTCCACAATGGAATGTCCCAGTGTTAGTTGTTCTGGGGACACGTAATAACACTTCTGAAACTAATTCTGGATAATCAATTTTATCATTTAATAATTTATGTAAGAACGACAAATGAAAAATTCCTCTCCTTTTTTCCAATGTTTGACAACTAAAATTTGTTACTTAGTCTTCAAACGGGACATACTTTGTGTAGAAATTGGTTTTCTTGTATGCAAGCATTTTTAAGAATTTAAACTGTATATTTTCTATTGTATCAAAGTATTTAGTGGCATTTGGTGTCTAAACAGTACAACAATATTCTAATTTTGACCTCACATACGGAAAATATAACCTTATAAATATTGATTCTTTATAGAAATCTTGACATATCCTATAAATTAAACCTAGGTTTCTATATGCACTACTCGTTGTCGTGTCAATGTGTTGAGCAAAGATTAGTTCGGTATCGGATATCACTCCTAGATCTTTCATGGTATTTGAGGTATACTTATTGCATAGGTAAAGTTAATTTGATTTTCTTTCCTCGTGAAAGATAGAAATTTACATTTGAACAGATTCAGGATTAATTTATTCTTATCACACCATATTTGAAGTCTCTGCAAATTCTGTTGAAGTTTCACGCAGTCATCAATTGAATTACTTTGGAGTATAATTCGAGATTGTGGGCAAAAAGAAGAACTTCAGAAGTTTTAATACAAATAAGAATATCATTAATAACAAGAACAAACAACAAGAGAAGAAATTAATAATATAGAAAAGAAAGAAAAGAAAAATTAATTACCTGACAAATTTCGCTGCTATGAAGCATTTCCTCGGTGACTTCCATAATAAATTTTATGCACAAGGAAAGACACTCCGTTGTAGTTTCCTGACTTTCTGTGTCATTAAAAATTTTGCTTAAAATGTTAATGGCATCATCTACAATGGAGAACTCTGAATCAGAACTAATAGATTGATTTCCTTTTAAAATGTTCTTTAAATAATTAAGAATCAGGTTAATAGATTGCTTCATTAGGGTCCATGTTTCAGACGATCGCATGATATACCTCAGTGTATCACTTGGAATATATTCTTGACTAGAAATGTCTGATTGAATTTGAATTCCTGAATCAAAGTTCGTCTGGCTGTCAGTTTCCATTGGTTCTTGGCTCCTTTGTTGAGAGGACCCATCTGCCTCTCTCCACTCTTTATTCCGTCTAAGACATTCATATGGACTGAAAAAGCAGGACTGAAAGACATTTCTGAGATTCGAAGCTGAAACAGTACCGGTATGGTTTAAGTTAATTAATGACTTCAGGTTAATGACTGCATGAATAAATCTTAAAGTGTGTTCAACATTTCGGTCAGCTTCGCGCCGAGATACTTCTTCAGTTTCAAAATCATCATCATCACCATTATCGATGATTGACAAAATATCACTGGCACCTGCAAACTTATCCTCTGGTAATTCTGAAAAACAACAAAACTAGATTAATAACGAATTTATAATAGAAGCATATACTAAAATATTATACCTTAAAAACTTGCTACATAAACTTCCAAACATTAGTACATATAATAAAGTTCTCTTTAGCTTGCTAATTACATAAAAGTTAACATTTATACTTTCAAAATGTTCTATCAATATGTTTATTTTACCGTAAACTTTAAAGTGAAAAATGTTAAAGTCATTTTCATCTTAAAATAAGCCACTATTTGGTCATTTTTTGGCCCTCTAGATTTCTTGTAACTTTCTCCCTACCTGGTGTCAACCGTATGAGCAGCTAAGATTGATAAATACAGGTTTTGTTTAGCCAGACTTGAAACTATAGCATTCAAAGTACCCCACTAAATTCGAGCTTGGGATCACATGTTCCAAAGCAATAGGAAATCCGGGACTAATTCAACAGTGCATTTCCTCATATTGATTTAATTACGTTTACTAGTAATGATGAAATATGAAACAGAAAATCTGTATGTGATATAAATATATTTTCTCGTTGAATTAAATACGTTCTATTTGCATCATAAAATTACCCTCTCTTTAGTATGTGAGATACTGGAACATATAACTGCCATAAAAAGTATTTTTCGACAAAATAAAATTCGAACTTAACTTAAACAAAACTAGCAGCAGCTGAATATATACAATGTTAAAAATTTTTCAAGGGACGAAGGGCAAAGAAATAAAATACTTCTGTAAGCGTGATATATTTTCTTTTCTTACAGTAAAATCAGTAAAACACTGATCGTGGACGCAGTTCGAACACACCGGCCAACTTGAGCTTTCCTTAGTTTCATCAGAGAGATGCATGCTGCATGGTATTTCAATTATGGTTATGAGCAGGCACGCCCACAAGATTATATCTAAGGGCCGGAAGAGAGGGGAAGACCGATACACAAGCACAGTCGCCAATATACATACAGCTTGATATACGCGAGCACACAATGCCTCATGTAAAGCTAAAGTTAATTACCTGCATTGCGTAAATTTTTAACTGTAGTAAATATACTATAGTATGTAAGTAAGCAAATTAATATATTTTGACGCATTTGGAAGATCAAAAATCCAGGAAAGAGCAATTGCCTCTTGCTCCCACAGTTGCGGACGACCATTTTCCATTCTTGATCTTGGAAGTGCACATACCGAGGATCCTCAAAATATAGCATTTTCAAGATACTCGGTTACTGACAGAGATGAATAGTCAATGATACAGTGAGCGACAGATAGGAAGATAAAGCTTAGTTCTTTGTAACTCATCCTCTAACCTTCTTCTCTGTTTTCATGAATCCAACGCACGCAATTTTCGTCAAAACCCTGAAGACCTACCCATGTCTACATATCTACCTTGATATCTTTAGTCTTTGTGTTTTGGGTTTTATGTCTGTTCTTTTTCAAATAAGATTACTTTTGATGAAGTGTTTCAATAGTAAGTATTTGTATTTAAAGGATAATTTCATATAAATATATCATATCTACATTTCATCTTTCTAGAATTATAAAGTTGATGAATACTTCGTATAACTATTGTAATCATACAATGTATGAATATTGTCCAGAGAGATGAACACACACATATACATACGGACACCTGCACTGCTTCCACAACATGTTCCAGTCGCATAGTTATTAGATATCGGAATACCCCTTTCCGAAGATATTCGAAGGAATTTTTGCAGTTCGAAATATTTCGTATCCAATCAAATTTAATCTAGAGTCAATCATACCGTCTTCGATAGTCTCAAAGAAGTTCTGACTCAGTACGCATGCTCGACCTCTGAACTTTTCCACTCAGAATGTGTACAAGGACCGCATATTTGTGCCAGTACTCTTTTGCACTTGGTATATTTGGGCATTTTAAAATTCCTGTCTGAGTCAATTCTTCGGCAATCGCCCAGGGATTATTCACTGAACGCGTAACGAATGCTAGGAGTACGCAGTTGGCTAAAGTGACTTTAATTTCTGGTTCTTTTAGCCATCGTCTTTGCGAGGGTCATCCTCAGAATTGTGTCTTGCCAGGAGCTTGTGATTGGCTTTGTACAACGGACCCATCGAGAATCAGTCTAGGTATTCCTTACAAGATTCCTTAACTGAAAGCCCTGTTCTTTGAATAGACAGCTAAGATACTTCTCACCTTAAACCGTTTGTTTCACGGCCTGATATCTACATAACACTTAATACCTAGGGTAGTAGACTATCCTAGAAGTTTTGGACCTAGACATGGTTGGACATTCATCTTATAAACAGCCCATTGCCTATGGGACAGGTGATAAAGATATCATACCCCATCTTTTACTTCCTTTAGGTAACTGGACAACCCTACCCTACAGTTTGGGTCGTAACTGAACAACCCCTGAAATATCTTAGAAAATTTAATCAAGCATCTAGTTCTGATTCTCGCCCTCAAAGTCTCCCAGTTTTTAGAAACTAACTACTTTATTTGGAATTTGTAGAGCTTTTGACCTAATAAATACAGTCACTCTACAAGGAAATAAATTGTTTAATTTGCTCGCTGTGAAGTATGATCTAGGTTGATGACAATCAAGTCTGCTGGGAAACCATTACCAACTATTTGAAGTTTTGTCTGAGGCCAGCGCTACCCTGTAAAGCTAAAACTTCCCTAGCAATAGCGTAGATACTGTAACAATAGGGCTGGTAACATTGCCTGTCATAAGATGTAGAGTAGCCTGTGTGTGTAGTGAGCTGGTAGTCAGCCACTGGTAGTTAAGCTTTGTAATAAATATATTTTAACACAGTAAACGTGTTAATAATTATTCAGAGAGGCCTAAAGTATAACAAGAAAGACTAAAGACTACGACACATGGCGCAGTCGTGAAAATACGCCAGTATCCAGGTGGTCATTAAGTTTATATTAATAATAGAGCTGTTCTGTGGCGAGTAAGTGGTTTACAGAACATTGCGAAAATGGAATCTGCACGCATACCAGAAAAAATAAAATTGGAGGGAAATATCCAAGTTTCGTGGCGACGTTTTAAGCAAAGTTTCACTATATACATGAAGGCTGCAGGACGTAGTGCTAAGTCAGATGACGTAAAGGTCGCTGTATTACTCAATGTAATAGGTGAGGAAGCAGTTGAACTTTTTAATCTTTTAACTTGACTGATGAACAACGTAACAATTACGACCAAGTACTCAAAGCATTGGAGGAATGTTATTCCGCACAAAAATGTGGTGTTAAAACTTGTGTTTAATTCCCTCATACAAGAAGAGGGTGAAATGTTTGATTCCTTTGTGATTGACCTAGAGAAACTAGTGAAGACATGTGACTTTGGTGAGCAGACAAATAGTTTAATACGAGATCGTATTGTATTAGGTGTTCGAGAAAAAGAAGTACAAGGGCGCATGCTTCGGGCTGGAGAACTGACATTGGATAAAGCCATAGAAATAGGGAAAGCAGCGGAATTGTGTAAACAAGAAACTGAACTAATACATCATAAAAATGATGCCTCGATTTTAGCAGTAAAGAAAACTGCAGCGGCGACAAAAAGTGCAAGGAAAGTAGAAAAGCAAAAGCAGGTGGGTACAGAAAAATATAAAAATAAGGCACGTAGAAGTGACAGTACTTCACAGTTAGTGCATTTATGTAAAAAGTGTAATACGTCGCATAGTAAAGCAAATTGTATGACGTTTGGTAAGCAGTGTAGGAAGTACAAGGGCTACAACCATTTTGCAGTGAGGTGCAAAATTAAGGCGATAAAGCGAGTGCAACATAACCAAATTCAGTCGGAAGATGAAGACTGTGATTTGTTAGTGATATCGTCTGCCCAGGTTTGTTCAGTTACACAAGTGGGGGAAGAGCGTGAATGGACTGAAATGGTAAACATTCAAGATCAAAAGGTTAAGATCAAGCTTGATATGGGAGCGGAAGCTAGTATTCTTCCATTACAGCTTTACAAGCAAATTGACTCACAAGCACAATATAGGTCTACAAATGTGATGTTGGAAGTTTATGGTGGTACAAAAATAAAACCGTTGGGTATTGTAAATCTGTGTTGTACTCACAAAAATGTAAAAGCGAACATAGATTTTCTTTTAATTAAAGATAACAATAATGCATGCAAATCGTTATTAGGTCTGGATGGTTGTGTGAAATTAGGGTTAATAGAACGTGTGTCAATAAATCCCGTAAATGTTGTAAACAAAGATGAATTTTTAAGGCACAACAATGATGTATTTCAAGGTGTTGGTAAATATCCTAGTAAATTGCATATCACGGTTGACGAAAAGGTACAACCTATAACTATACCTCCCAGAAGGGTACCGTTGACAATCCAGCCAAAATTAAAGATGCGTTAAGTAAGTTGGAAAAAGAAAGGATCATTTGTAAATAGGAAAATCCTAGTGGCCTGGTTAGTAATTTAGTTATTGTAGAGAAACAAGATGGCTCACTAAGACTGCTTAGATCCGAAGGATCTAAATAAGGCATTGAAAAGAAATTATTCTTTGCTTCCAACAGTAGAGGAAGATAGTGCAAGGTTAAGTAATAAAAATGTATTTAGTGTTCTGGATTGGAAAAATGGGTTCTATCATGTAGAATTAGATGAGAGCTCAAGCAAATTATGTACGTTCAATACTCCTTTTGGATGCTGGAGATTTTTAAGATTACCATTTGGCTTATCAGTTGCCCCGGAAATATTTCAGAAGCTCAATATGAATTATTTTGGTGACATTCCAGGTGTTGTCATATATTTTGATGATTTGTTAATTGCAGCAAACTCAGAGGAGGAACATTATAAAATAATGAAGCAAGTTCTAGATAGAGCTAGGCAGCTTAATGTCAAATTTAATCCCAAAAAACCAGTATAAAGTCAGTGAGGTGAGATACTTAGGGTATATTTTTAATAAGCAAGGTATGACACTAACAACGATTTCGTTAAAGCTATTACAGAGTTGAGTATTCCATCCAATAAGAAAGAGCTGCAAAGGGTGTTAGCCATGATTACGTATTTAAGTAAGTTTATTCCTCAATATTCAACTATCACAGCTTCATTAAAGGAACTGTTAAAAAAGAATGTAGAGTGGCAGTGGTTATCTATTCACACCAAAGTATTTAATGAACTAAAAATGATTGTATCAACTGCTCCGGTTTTGCGTACCTTTGACCCAAAGAAAGAAATAGTGATACAATGTGATTCATCAAGCCAAGGGCTAGCCTGTTGTCTAATACAAGATGGCCACCCGATAGCGTTTAGTCCACGTAGCCTTACTCAAGTAGACAAATCATATGCTCAAATTGAAAAAGAACTGTTGAGTATAGTGCACGAACAGATCATAAAAATTATTGGCTATTGTAAAGAAAAATGTATCAGATATACCATCAAGTAGGTTACAAAGAATGTGTGAGATTCTTAAGGTATAATATTTCATTGAAATATGTACCGGGTAAACCAAAATACATTGCTGACTTGCTGTCTCGTGATTTTTTGCATGAAACGAATGAGTCAGATAATTTTATTACAGAGGTAATACACAGTTTAGCTGCTAATGTACAAGCTACTGAGTCAAAGAAAAAAGTAACAATTGAAGCAACAAAAAAGGACCCTGTTCTGTGTAAAATGATGAAAATGTATTATGAAGGTTGGCCTGAAGATAAAAAACAGCTCGATGAATCAGTCAGGTTTTACCACAAATTACGGTATGAAATTGTAGTAGAGGATGGTATTGTCTTCTTAAATCATAAGATAATTGTTCCTACAAAGTTGAGAAAAGATATTCTTAATCAGTTACATCAGGGACATTTTGATATACAAAAGACAAAAGCTAGGGCCAGACAAGTGCTATAATGGCCTGGATTATCAACTGATATTGAAACCATGGTTCTGAAATGCCGAATTTGTGAAAAATGCAGAGTATCAAATTGTAAAGAACCACTGAAATCGCATGAAATCCCAAGTTTACCTTTTGAGAAGGTAGGTCTAGATATTTTAGAAATGGTGGTAAATCATTTCTTGTGCTAATGGATTACTATTCTAAATGGTTGGAACTGTTACCGTTAAATTCTAAATCCTCAGGTGAAGTGATAGAAAAATTCAAAACAATTTTTATGATGCATTGAATTCCAGCTATTATTGTGTGTGATAATGTTCCTTTTGGGTCAAGAGAATGTAAACAATTTGCTAAAGAGTGGGATTTTCAGATTGTTAACAGTAGTCCTAGATATCCGAAATCAAATGGTCTTGCGGAAAAAGCGGTAGGCATAGCAAAAAGAATTCTTAAAAAGTGTAACGAGGAAGGAAAAGAGTATTATTTAGCTTTACTTGAGTATAGGAATTCTTCTATATTAGGCAGTGAGCTTTCACCGGCCCAAATTCTAATGAGCCGCACACTTAAAACAAGGTTGCCTATACACAAGGTATTATTAAAACCGAAAGTACAAGAGAATGTAGGTAAATTGTTAAGAGAAAAACAAAACAAAGACAAAAGGTATTATGATAGACAATCAAAACAATTGGTAGAATTAAAGCCCGGGGAAAATTGTCTGATACAAACAGGTCAAACTTGGACTCCAGGTCAAATCGTAAGCGTAGATGAAATCCCAGATCTTTTGTTGTTAAAGATATTAACAGAGTTCTCAGAAAAAAAATCATCTAAGAAAATCATACAATAAACCTGAATTTATAACGGTACAGGATGATAATTGTAAAACAGAAAATGTTACACACGATAATTCACGAAGTAATGTTAACAGTGAAGTAGTGACTGATAGGATTACAGGTAATAATGTTCCAGGTAGTGACACAGTAACAATGCAAGATAATGTGAATGAAACTGACACAGGAGTTCGTAGATCTAAAAGACTAACAAGAAAACCAGTTTGGTTGAATGATTTTGTTTAAGTTTCAAAAGGGGAAGATGTAACGGTAGGGCTGGCAACATTGCCTGTCATAAGATGTAGAGCAGCCTGTGTGTGTAGTAAGCTGGTAGTCAGCCATTGGTAGTTAAGCTTTGTAATAAATATATCTTAACACAGTTAACGTGTTAATAATTATTCAGAGAGGCCTAAAGTGTAATAAGAAAGACTAAAGGCTACGACACAGATACGCCTTACCGAAGTATAAGCGTATAACCAAAGTGGTCAAGGAAAATGGAAGATTCACCAAACTGCCATACCCATCCTTCAAAGCACAAAGCCCCGGAATAAAACTTAGCAACAGCAACGAAAAACGAGAAAATATCAGAATAAACAAAAACAATCCGCATCAATGGAAAACAGAAATAAAGGAAATTGAAAGATTTTTAACGTTTTTAAGTTTTTGTTTTATAACTTTCGTACAAAAAGTAAACAGAATATTGTACTTACTAACAAGTTAAGAGGGCATAGTGCACATCCAGCTTAAACAGATGTCCATAGATCATTCTCTTTCAAGACACCTACCTACTTCCCGCGAGCCCTGAAGCAGTATTTGTAACTGAGACAATAGGCAAAGAGCAAACAAATAAACGGGTGATAAATGAGTAGTAATCAAAATTGCCCTCTCGGCCCCACACCTTCCCTACAAAGAAGTCAGTTGAATGAAGAAAGACGTACGTCTCATGTTACTGCTTTCTAGAAATTTGAGTTTTAGAATCTCGAGCACCTTCGTACTAACACGTTCTTGTCCCTATAAAGAAATTCTTTGCCGTCCAACGTTTCAATTTGAATAAGTTTAATCAGTTGATCACAGATAGCTATACTTCCGAGAGACTGTCTTCAAACAAATAAGTAACAGCCTAAAGGACAGGAACAAGGTAAGCACGAGTAGTTAGGATAGCTAATTTCTAGGATATTTTTTGAAAAATGATGGCCTAATTACTTTATAGCACATTTTTATTAATATACTATAGCTAATATAACCACCTAATTATTTTATACCACAGTTTTTGATTGTGATTTAGCATGGCCTAACTGAGCGACCCTAATAAGCATTTTGCACATTGATTTGCGGATACTGCACATCGCTAATATTATTGCTCGACATCTCTTATTTAATACGCCACTGACATTCCCCATATAGATAAAAGAACCACTCTACCCAGTTTCGGCTACAAACAGAATTTACATACACAAGTCCTTTTATAAAAAATCTCTAAAAGCTAGAATTATTTCTAGAGTTCTCCTTTTTTAAAAAACAATTATTTGCTACAAATTTAAAACCCAATACAGTGTGAGCCTTATCTTTCGAAAATCTTCTATCGAGTTTACCAAGAAATTTCTCCAAAAGTAAGAAATTGTAAAATTCTTTTAAGTCAGGAACTAGTTTAAAACCACAACGCGTACGCAAAACATAATAAATATTTCCTGTCTTATCAAATGGTATTCCAACTAATTTATTAAAAGACAAACCAGCCAAAAAGTCGATCTCTATAGAATAAGTATACAGACCGACATTTATTTAATATAAAAATAAAATTTATTTGAAGACGCAATTTATATGCTGGTTGTTCAAGAAATTGATAACTTACATGCTTAAAAGTGGAAAACTACTTATCGAGGAGAGGTAGACCAAATAGCTTTTATGATTATATTAAACCATAAAAACTTACTTCCTAAGTTTTATATATTACATGATAAATATAAGTTTGGATACCGGTAATGGAATCTCCTGCTCACCTCATTTTCAATTCGAAGGAATGACTTCTTAAACTGTCCATTGATCATAGTTTAAGGAAAATTCACACCCGTATAAATTATAAACGACTTCAACTTTATCTTGCACGTTCTTTACAAATATTTTAAAATAGCTAGTAATAATGAATCTAGTTTGAGGTTCCATACTAACAACTCATTTTTCCTTTATAGATTTAAAGAAAATCATTTTTAATTGTTTATTTTTGAAAAATATTTGAGATAGAAGATCCATTATTTAACTGCTTCATACCATCATAACGCATAAATAATTTATATTTTCTTACTTCTTTTAACAATTGCTCTGTATTTTCATTATATTTTTTGACAATATGTTTTATATTTTCCATCTAAATGTATTAAAACTTTTTCGCCTGTATTTTGTGTTTGAATCAATTTGCATGTGATTTCGTAAGCTTTGCCTTTTTCTAAATTTTGTAATTTAACAGGTCTTAAAACAGCAATATCATTTTTCTTGTTTACATAGGAAGCCATTTCTTATTTATTATATAGAAAATCTTTGGCTCAAACACAGAACACAATAGCAGGGTAATTTCTTTTAGTCCAGTGTATTTAATCTTCAATCCATCTTTAACTATATCACTTATCATTTTATCAGTCAAGTGTTTCGTAAATCTACGTGGAAGAAATACCTTAAAGTTTTCACACTCAACTAAAATACTTCTACCGAATTTTGTCTTTATTTTGTCCATATTTAGAATCTGATGTTCTATATTTAACTCTAATTCTTGTAAACTTATAACTGGTTTCTGTTCTCAGTTTCCAAGTTTATTTAAAATTCAATATATTCTGACATATTTATTTAATAGAAAATCTACTGAAAGTTCATTTTTATCTACCTTCATGAGATATATCTCAACTTTTAAGAGAAATATACCTCATAAAAATTCAAAAAATTAAATTTAGAACTATCTTAACAATCTAAAACTTCTATTACTAGCTCGTTCTTAGGATCATAAGTAAAATTCTTTTCGCTAATTAAAATCACAACAGATTGTATTATTAGCTACAGCTTCTACAAAATTTACTACTTTTTTATATTAGTTCTCTCATTTATAGATATATTCTTTCTCTTACTACAATTAATCACATACATCGGTCCATTTTTAATGAACTCATCTGGATTGTAATGCACTTCCGTATTTCCATAAGCTATTCTCTTAAATGCAGTGTAATCTTCATACATCTTAAAATAATCATTATTAGCTATATCTAAATTTCTGTTTTCTTTTCGAAAGACCTCCTATCTATTATTTTTAAGATAAAGGTTCTTAACTTTACAATAATCAAATTTACTCGAATCTGCAGTTTGCCTATTGTTCTTATCAGTTTGAAAAGTTGCAATTACGAAATCAAACATATCAAATTATCTATAATTAAATTGAGTAGCTACATCAAATTCCAAGAAAGAATCTTCTACATTCTTTCGTACACATTGATAAGTGTGAAATAAAAACATAATTGTAGCTTCTATAAGAATATTTAACTTGCTTTCGTAATTTCGTTCATACTCTACAATGACATTCTTATCTCCATACTCTTTATTGTTATTTCACCGTCATGAGGCGCTGTTGCACCTGCCTCTGTTGATTTATATAAAATATAATTATTAGCAGCTTTTATAAATATTACCCTCAATCCGTCATTCAATATAACCTCTTCATAAACACTTAAAAAGCCTGGAAGCAATCTTAGCGGATATAAAACTGTAAACTCTTTTCTCAATACTACTTTATCATCTGTTTGCAAACCTGCTTGTTTTAAGTATTCAGCTTCTGGTTTAGAAATCTTTAAAGTTCCGATAGTTGCAGATGTTATTCCAGATAGATCAATCCTATCTATAAGTACTCCATGATTTCGAATATTTAGCTCCAAATGTTTCTCCACCTTGAGCACCTACAACTTCAAATTTCATCTAAAAGCCTGCTCTGTGAGGATGAATAAATCCATTTCCTACATCAAAGTCAAATTCAATATTTTTGATAGGTTCATTCAAGTTATTATATGTTCTTTTTGTTGTAAAACTTTGCAACTCATAACCCTCAATATTCTCCATATTATTTATTATAAAGAAAATGTTGAAGAGCTAACCTACTACAATCCTCATCCTAACTTAACTTTAGCATTCATAGTAGTACCAACTCCAAAAGCTGCGAATCTTTCACCAATTGATGTATCTTTAATAAATACTCTTTTCCAAGTTTGATTTTCAAATTCTTTAACTGCAATATGTCTTGAAGCTATAACTTTATTACCCCTGTAGTATATATCATGTTCTCTACATGCTTCATCTAATGGGTTAATACCTTTATCTTCTCTCTCTAATCTATCTTGTAACTTGTACCTGGATCGCAATAGTTAAATCCGGGAAATATAAATCAAATGGGAGTTTATTATTCAAATCATTTACTAACCTTTTACCAACGTTTTCATCATTCCGAAATCTTGGTGGCAAGGTGTTAAATATCTTTATTAAATAACCTATACCTTTTGGATCATTACGAGTAAATTGTGAAAGCTCGTTATTAATCATACTATACCCACCAACTTTCTCAATGTAAAAATTATTATTTTCAGCTTTTTCTTCTATAACAATTTATCTATCAACTTTTGAACATCATCCATCCAATATTCTTTAGGCAGTTCAGTATATTGTTTAATTCCTTCTCCAGATTTAGTTGACTTTTTAGATTTAGGAGCGAGAGGTAAGCTTGGTTTAATTTTTGTCTCCCAAACAGGTTTTATAATAATTTTTTATTTTGCACCTCTGTTAAACACAACTGTTTTACTATCTGCGTCGTAATTTTCAAACGCTGGCAAATCATCTTCCTCCACAAAACTGTCGTACACTGGAGGTGTTTCTAAATATTTTGAATCTACTCTCGCACTCTTATTTACAACTGGAACAGGTTCTGTTATTGGATTTTTATTTTGTTCTACTACTTTTTTAATCTCACTACCTAATTCTCATAACATCAATTACAGGTTGTCCTTGCTTTTTGTACTTGATATATATTTCTGCTCCTTCTTTTTCCAATTTTTAAAACCTTTAATAAGGAAATATTTTAACTTAAGGTTCCTTGCAATTTATCATCCATTTAATATAAAAAAAACGAACAAGTCAATAAACGTCTAGAAAACGCGAAGAAACGTCAATTAACGTGAAGAAAGCGTGAAAAACGTTAAAAACATGAAAAACGTCAACAAACGTTAATAAATATCTAGAAAACGTCTAGGAAACGTGAAAAACGCCAATAAGCGTGAAGAAACTTCTAGAAAACTTGAAGAAACGTACGTTAATGAAACGTTTATAAAATGATTTATTTTGTTTCTATACTTAACATTATTTACTTTCCTTGTCATACCGATAACTATAAAACCATAATAATCTTTCCAGCAAGTTGAACATATGTCTATATTCTCCTACGAACTCATTGTACACATGCTTTAAATTAATATCATCCTGACAAAATAAACATAAGAAGTACACACTATCTCTTACTAGCTGTTTATGTACTTTGGAACATGTTTGTGCAAGATAGAAACAATCTATGCTTATGCCTTCCTCTTGTAAAGTAATTTCTAACACTATCTTGATTATCTAAAGTACTATTATTAAATACAACAATAGAGTATTTTTTATATTCATTAATAGGTACAATCGAGTCATTACTACTTAAAAATGATCCTATTTGTTTCTTAAATTTTAATTCTGCTACTTCAAATCTTTCGTGTAGTTGCTGATAGTTTGGCTGATTCATGCTTTTAGAATAAATGTAGTAATAATTATTGTAAGTTAAGAGAAAGGTTTTTACCACAACCAGACAAACCCGCAATAAAACAACGTATATTATTCGCTATAAATTCTCCACTTCTCTTAGTTGTTTTTTCTTTAATCATCTCTTGAACATCCAATGAGCAGTTTTCTTGACCTTATTTATTAAATAACAAATTTAGATCACCCTTTAAATTGGGATAGACTTGTTAGTATTTTTTCTTTTATATGATCTCCCAGAAGTCGGGATTTCCAACTTCCTTATGTTTTTATATTTTTAAGTGTTTGTTTAATGTTATAAACAGTATCTTTAATATATTCTTCATCCATATCACCATTCAATGTTATTATCATCTCTAATTGTTCTTTAAAAAAGATAACAATTTACAATAGTCTTATATTCATCCTTCTTATTAATATTAAGTTTAGAGGACAATCCTTAACAAATGCACTACCAGTAGCTAAAGATGTTATAATTGAATAAACCGTCACAAAAATAAGTACATTAGTAAAACCACTTGTTGCAAATATGGATAAATTGATTAAGCTATATTATGCATATTTAGCATAACATAATCTCTTCCTTTTCTTCTTTAAGCTATATTTTAATTTTCAAATGATATCTTCTATTAATTTAATTACTTTTCTCTTGAAATATCTTTATTGAAATCAAATTCATTCATTTATTATATAATAAATGGCTAAGGTGTTCAAGTTAACTAGCGATACTTCTATTTTAAAAGGAAACTACATTACGATTAGATAATAGTAATAACGATTTAAGTATAGGACTAGTTGCATTTTATAGCACTTATTTAACTCCAAATGTTACAGATAATATATTGGTGACATATGGAGACAGATAATATATTGGTTATATAGAAACGGGTACTTATACCAGGCGGACAATACAGTTTAAAGAGTCTTCACGATTATTTAGTCTCAATCTATAGACATAGCATTAATAGAAGATCAGATAAGAAATAGAGTAAAAATAGAAACAGGTTATAGCGATTTTGTAATAGGAAATTTAAGTACTGTTCTTGGATTTGGGCATTTACCAGTATTAGCAAAAAACGAAACATATATTGGAAGTAAATTACCAGTTTCATCCTTTCGATACAATTAACGTTCAGTATAATGTAGCTGATGGTATGTTCCTTAAAGGCGGTTATTATACTCACAGAGAAACAAGAGTAATAGCAACATTTAAAACAAATGCCGAGTTTAAACAGTATTATATATGAAACTGCTTATCCTTTATTTTCCCTATAAAAAGAAATAACATCGATGAATTGAAATAAAAATAACACATGAGAATCATATTTTAATTGATTTTGGTGAAGCAACAATAACAATAGTTACAAAGATTTTCTTTTAAATAAATAGGAAGTATGCCTTCTATTAAAGGTTGTACGTCTAGTATTCCTTGGAATGAACTTCAGAATTTAAAGAGTGACCATATATTAACAAAGAAACAAATAATTGATAAAGCTAAGAAGGTGAAGGAAGGAAAAGGTATGAATTTAACTTTACCCACTGCGTAAACAAAAAGATTAAAAATTCTCCAAAAGAACATATTGGTGGATTTATTGTTACAATACCAGCTATTCTCGCAGCAGCTAGAGCTTTAGATTCTTTAGCATGAAGATCAGCAGCATAGCTAAAACTGTTATTTATGCAAAAAGAATAAGCAAGAATTAGAATAAAACGAAATAATGTAGCAATGGAAACAAAACAGGGTGGCGGTAGAAAGTCAAAAACTAAAACCATTAACCAACTTGACAGAGAAAGGTTGGTGAAGAAATTAAAGCACTTTCAAGAAGTGTTTATGAGTGATGGAATGCCTAGAAAATCTAACGAAAATGATTATGGTGTCGTTAATTTAGATAAATCGAAAAATATTGGTACACACTGGATATGTTATTGGAAAGATAAGGATGTTAAGCACGAGTTTGATTCTTACGAAGGAGTACAGCCTAAACCGTTAATACAATATATTGGAAATAAAAATCTATTTTATAATGACGACCGAAAACAAGATTTTAATTGTTATTTGTGGACACTTATGTGTTAAGATATTATCATTATTAAGTGATGGATATTCTTTTAGCGATGTAGTGTATATAATAAAAAGTGAATAGAAATATATGTTTAATGGCTTTTATGAGTAATCTTCATAAAAGTTTTGCTTAAAATAAATATGGAAGTTATACATAATAGAATTAAAGATGAGTTTGAGAAACATGAACATGGACTTAATTGGTAAGATTTTTATAAGTATTTTGATTATTGTATGTTAGTAAAATAGATTTAAATGATAAAAATAATGGATATCACGTTCATGATTTATGAAAAATGTTTATTACAAAGTTTTTGTATACAGACCAAAAGTTGAAGTTATATCCCATAATTACTTTACAAAATTTGAAAAGAAAATATTTGTTCATGATGTCTCAACTATATAGATGAAATAACAGAAGATTATTATAATACTGCTATAAGAAAACCATATTATAATATTATAAAAATATTTAAGTTACAATTATCTCATTTACAAACTTTACAAGATAGTTATACCAAAAGCAGTGTTTACGATGTTAGACGAAGAATTTAAAAATATACCGAAAGATCAAATATCAGTGCAAGATATATTAAAAATACTAAAGAAACATAAATACTGAAAATACTATGATGATGTTTTGTTTAATACATTTTACAGACCAAACACCAATACATTTACAACATGTAAGAGACTTGAATATGAATTTGAAGAATTATATGACACCTTTTGCGAACTTTATGTTGGTAAATAAAGCGCCTTATAAATGTAAAGCATGTTTTGTATTGGCTATAAAGGAAACATATAGATATTGATATTGAGTTTAAAACGTCGAAAAAGACTGGCATTGTATTGAAAACAAGTTTTAAGAAGTTATATTGGAAATTACCACTTTCTATATAATAAATAATCTTTGTTAATGCTATTAAATGGAAATTAATGAAGAGCTATTACAGACTAGATGAGGTTATTAAGAAGATTGTGATAAACCCATAACAAAACCCAGTCGCAAACAGTACTATGTAGGTCGCTAAGCTTTTAAAAATGAACTTAAAAACCTTTGAAACAAATAATGAATCATTGGTTGATTTCAAAAATAAGAGACTTGTTAATGTAGCTAATGCAATTGATCAACAAGATATAGTAACTTTTAGACAGCTCGAATCAATAAATGGTCAATTAGAAAGTAGTAGGCTCAAATTTGAAGATGTATTAAAAACATTACTAGACACCTACTTAAGGAAAGATAAATTAGATATAAGATCATAATTATCAAGTAAATTAAATTTTATAGGATATATATATAAAATATCGGAAATAGACGAATAAGTCTTACGTGATGCAATTACAGATGTTGATGCTTTAACATCAGGTCAGCTTAAGTCAGCGTTAGATAAATTTGTTACAAAAGATTTCCAAACATCAGAGAAGCAAATATGTTCATTATGAAGGAAGATACCATAAATTTATTATGTCGATTGAGAAGTAAAGGTGTTAAAGATGCAATTTTCAGAATATTCAATCTATCTAATAGTTACAAATTTATCAATAATGATTAAATAATGCATATAGAATCATATTCTGTTAAATTCCATCTAAATATAAATATATATTTAGATGATAATTTGAGTGCAAATTTTCCTTTCACCTTTCGCAAGGATAATTACGATTAAACGAAAAGAGAAAGCTGCTGTGGAAGTACAATTGTTATTTGTTATTATGTACATAGAAAGGGAACTTTAATAATTTTCTCTATAATAAATAGTAATAATGATGATGTATAGTGTGAAGTGTAAGAAATCAACAGATACAAAGAGAGATACTGTTAGAATAGAGCGAACAAAGAATGGATGATACATTAAATAGGAGATATGTAGTATAGGTGGTATTAATAAAACCCAAATCGTTAAAAAGAAAGATTGATAGAAGATAAAGGTGTTAGAGAAGACATTATAGAAGAAATTCACAACACCGCAAGAAAAAACTATCCTAAGCTGTGTTGTTATAAAAGGTATAGATGATCTTTGGCAAGCTGATCTTGTAGAAATGGATAGTGGAGTATTCAAAAGTATCTCCAAAGTAAACAAAGGCTATAAGTATTTACTAACGATTATTGATGTGTTCTCGAAATGTGTTTGCTCTCCCTGTTAAAGATAATAGGGAATAATGTTAAAGAAGGTTCTGAATCAGCATTAAAAATTAGAAATCCTAGTAATTTATAAACTGATCAGGGAAAAGAATTTTATAACAAAGATTTTAAAGAATTGATGAAAAATTACAATATCAATCATTATTCAACCTATAGTGGTAAAAAGATTCCATCGTAGAACGCTTCAACATAACTCTTAAGCAAAACATGAGGAAAACCTTTACTAATCAAGAAAATTATAAATGGACCGATATATTACAAGAATTGTTTAGCCAGTATAATAAAAACTACATAGAACAACTGATATAAAGACTATAGAAGTTAATAAAAATGAACAAATATTATTAGTGTATAAGAAAGAATATAGGTGTGTTAAACCTAAATATAAAATTGGCGATTATGTTCGTATAAGTAAATATAAATGTTTGTTTGATTAAGGATATACACCTAACTGGTCAACAGAAGTATTTGTTATTAAAGAGGTTATTCCATCTAATCCACCAATATACAGAATCAAAAATTTAAATAACGTGAATGTGGAAGGAAGGTCCTATGAGCAAGAATTATTGAAAACTCAATACAAAGATGAGTATCTTGTTAGTTTTTCGCAAGAGATGTAATAAAGTATCTGTTAAATGGTTAGGTTTTGATGATTCTCACAGTAGTTGAATAGATGTTATAGTGTAATTTTTGTCTTTTTATTGAGTTATACCCATGAAAGGAAATCAATAGAATACTATGATAAAAAAATTAGCTAACAATGAAAGTAGTCAGTTAAAATCAATTTAAATATTAAAGAATTTTTGTTTTGCCTTTTCATATTCTTAATAAAAATGAAAGCTTTTATTAATTATGTCATAAAATTTAATATCTTATTATGTCTCTCAAAGTTGTTTGTTTAAATAAATATAGTATTGTTGCTACAGTTATGATTAAATATTCTGCTGGTTATAATCTCTATTGTTCCGAAACTAAGAATAAAACCTGGGCACACTCATTTATTTAAAACTGGAATTAAAATAGACCTACAGAATTGATACTTTGGTAAAAACTTTTCTAGATAAAGTTTGAGTTTAAAAGAAGATATAGATATACGTGCAGGTGTTATAGATAGTGGATATCACGGAAAAGTTGTGGTAATTAAGCAAAGAACATCGATAATATTTGGAGTTAACGCAATGCTTAGATTTTAAAGCCTAGTAATTTATAAACTGATCAGGGAAAAGAATTTTATAACAAAGATTTTAAAGAATTGATGAAAAATTACAATATCAATCATTATTCAACCTATAGTGGTAAAAAGATTCCATCGTAGAACGCTTCAACATAACTCTTAAGCAAAACATGAGGAAAACCTTTACTAATCAAGGAAATTATAAATGGACCGATATATTACAAGAATAGTTTAGCCAGTATAATAAAAACTACATAGAACAATTGATATAAAGACTATAGAAGTTAATAAAAATGAACAAATATTATTAGTGTATAAGAAAGAATATGCCTTTTCATATTCTTAATAAAAATGAAAGCTTTTATTAATTATGTCATAAAAGTTAATATCTTATTATGTCTCTCAAAGTTGTTTGTTTAAATGAATATAGTATTGTTGCTACAAGTATGATTAAATATTCTGCTGATTGTAATCTCTATTGTTCCGAAACTAAGAATAAAACCTGGGCACACTCATTTATTTAAAACTGGAGTTAAAATAGACCTACAGAAATGATACTTTGGTAAAAACTTTTCTAGATAAAGTTTGAGTTTAAAAGAAGATATAGATATACGTGCAGGTGTTATAGATAGTGGATATCACGGAAAAGTTGTGGTAATTAAGCAAAGAACATCGATAATATTTGGAGTTAACGCAATGCTTAGATTTTAAAGCCTAGTAAAATTTTCTAGATAAAGTTTGAGTTTAAAAGAAGATATAGATATACGTGCAGGTGTTATAGATAGTGGATATCACGGAAAAGTTGTGGTAATTAAGCAAAGAACATCGATAATATTTGGAGTTAACGCAATGCTTAGATTTTAAACTTCCTTACTTATGGTGAAACTATTCTTAAAAGATTTCAGCGGATATTGTACAGTTTTAATAAAACGTGAATCATTACCAATTGAAGTAGTCACAAAATTTGATAAAGAAAGATATCTGTAAGTGTATTCAATATTTCATTCATCTGACAAGTTCATAATGTATTTTCCAATAATAATCGTATAAGACATTCGTTGTTTTCTTTAACAGCTTTTTAAAATGAATGTTCTAACTTAATAGAAATGCAGAAATTAATTAAATCAGGATTATCATAATAAAGTTATTATCATCAGTTATGCTATTTTAGTAATGATCATCATCTAAGTAACAAAACGCGAATAAATACATGTATAAGAGATATTACTTGTTTAGCAACTGACATGTTAGATTACGATTTTCTGCGTATATAGCTAATGTCATTTTTTAAAGTCTTTTTTATATAATACGGAGAAACATTGCGATTCAATACATGATAAATTTACCCTTATTTATTAAGATCTTAAATTTATAGGAGGACTAACAGAAAAACAAATGTTATTAAAAGAAAAGGAAATGTTAAAAGTAATAGAGTTAAAAGAAATAGAAAATGCCGTATTAGAAAGATATACATTAGATTCAAATTGGGATAGTGACTAAGAAAACGAATCTGTACATCATTGTGAGGTAGATTCTTAAGTAAATAGTTTAGGATGTAATTATTAATAGCTTTGATGGGATTTCCTTTTATGATAACCGATGAGTTTTATATTTATGAAATTTATTATATATATATATATATATATATTTCTATAATAAATTGAATAGATATACTATAGTAGAACTAGCAAACATATGTAAAGAAAACGGAATAAAAGGTTATTCTTATCTTAAAAATCTGATCTAAATAAATTATTAGAAGAGTATTATCAAAAAGAAACAGAATCTGTTAATGAATTACTTGAAAATATACCTTTATAACATCTTGTTCAGTGTTTTCCGAATGAGAAAGTAAAAGAATTCGCAATACCTCAAATAGTCAAGCTTAATAGTAATGAATTAGAGTGGATTAATATATTACCTGCACATAAAGTGCATAAATGTTTCGAAAATTTAAAATTAAGGGGGCGTTATTAAAATTTTTAACGCCAAGAATATAAACTGGCGAAAACTTTCAAATAATAAAAAATTATCTGAAGATTTTATTAGAATATGACGGGTAAGGGGAAAAACAAGTTATGTCCATGTGTGTGTTTATCGGGTGCTTTGTCCTAACTGTTGGTGACTCTTGGTACTATTTGACAGTATATGCCATGCATACGTAGATGTCGAAATGTCCATGTAAAAGGGGCAAAAGGTTTGACTACCCTATTCTATTTTACGCGGTTTAAAATATAAAAACGCCGTTTTCTCGAAAATGCAGTTTTGTGACATTTCTCCTTTTCCCCTTTCCCTTCATATTTCAAGATAAAGTTGATTGGAGAAATATATATTATCAAAAATTAAGTGAAGAATTTATTATTTTCAAAATAAGGTGGAATAGGATCATATTTCAATGAGAAAAAATATTTGAAAATTTTATTAGAGAATTTCAGGATAAAGTTAATTGGTACTTCATTATTCAAAATAAGATATTATCAGAAACATTTATTAGAGAATTTATGCATATATTTTCTAATATTTTGTATTTACAAGAACTATGTTTAAAACAAAAACAGAACAGTTTATTAGACTTACCTGATAAGTTTACAAACATATAGTTGGGGACTAATTTCAATGCATCCAATATTATCAGAGAATTTTATATTAGAATTTTACGATAAGGTAGATTGGGATATAATAATCAATTATCAAAATCTATCTCCAATGTTTTTATATAAATTTTGGCGGGGTTTTTACAATGAAATAGAACAAAATTATACTTAATGCTCTATTTGTTATTCCACAAAACCAAGTAAAGTTAAAACCGTTTGTAATCATATATTTTGTAAAAGATGTTTGCAAAGAGGCTATAAAATCAAGCTGTCCTATTTGTACAAGACGATTAATACTACATAGAAATTATGAGCAATCTCGAGTGTTCCTAGACACCGAAGACGAAAGTGAAAGTGAGATTGAAGACCATAATGAAGATGAAAGTAATACTATAACTTTAAATCAACATCAAAATCAAAATCAAAATAGAACACGGAGAAGGAGAAGAGCTAGAAGATAGACGCATATTGTTTAATTGAGAATTAATTAGCTTTATATTAAATAATTTATGACTTTGATGGGATAATCTCATAAAAGTTATATTTATTAATATACTCTATAATAAATAAAATGAGTTTAAGTATTAATAGTAGTGATAAGAAAGATATAGTAAAATGAAATAAGATCAAATTTTGCAAGGACAAAACAAGATGAAATCTTTAGTTAAGAAAGATATAATAAAAATGAAATCAGATCAAATTTTGCAAGGACAAGAGAACAAGATGATTTTTAATATGCTGCAGTAGCATCAAAAAATATACGAAAAGAGAAGAGGGTAAGAGGTTATTCCCGATTAAGAAAAGCATAAATTATTGATCATATTAAAAAGCATGAACATGTATAAAACAGATTAAAATGAACAAACACTCCCATTTACTCAAACTGTATTCTTCAGAAAATATCCACAATAAATACCAAAATTAAATCGTAAACATGTGAAAAAGTTTTTCCATTTGAAGAAGAGATATTTGAAAAACCAAAATCAGAAATACCTTAATCAAAACCAATTAATATAAAACGCAAAAATTCAGCATTTAAATCAAGATTAGAAACATGTAGATTTAAAACAGATTATAAAGAACCTGTTACTCTAGAACAATATATTACTTTAACATCAAAAGTTCTAATAAATAGACAGCTTAAAGGAAGATGACTCCCTAAACGTTAATATTTTAATAAACTGTCAATATAAGAAAGGCGAAGAAATTCAAGACTTATTTTAAAATAATAGAGGTATACCAATCAAGCAATCTAAAAGAATCCTTAACTAATGCTAAAGAAATATTAAGAACAAGAACGGATGAGTTTCAGGATAGAAGTTCTGGTTGGGGTCTTATCAATATTAACTATTTAGAGTTAACACTTAATAAATATACACCGTCTAGAGGATTATCATATATAGAACTACCAGGTAAAATTAAAAAGAACAAAGCTGTTATTTTTGGAAAGATGAGGAAAGATGAAAAATGCTTCTTACACTTAATATATAGAGCTTTATACCCTTCATAATATCATAATGAACGAGTACCAAAAAGAAATAAACTATTGATAAACTTAAGATATTGATTTCCCAGTAAAATTATGTGACTTTCAAAAATCGAAAGAAGATTAGATTTATCCATAAGCGTATACACATACAATGAACAATACATGATCTACATTTTATATCATACCCGAAACCAAAATAAACATATTAATTTATTATAAGTAAAAAAAACAAAACATATCATTGTTGAATAAGACTTAATAAAAGAATAAAAGATTAGTAAATAGCCAAATTACTAAATGGAGAGCACGAAACTATTTATGTGATAGATGTTTATACTTTTACTCAGAAGATGCGATAAATAAACATGAGAGATTTTTCCATTCACGAAGCTGTTAAAATTGAAATGCCAGCGGAAGATGCATATGTTGAATTTCAAAATTACCAATATACGATGAAAGTACCATTTGTGATTTATGCTGATTTTGAATGTTTACTGCATATTATGGGTTGTGAAGAATGTTATGCAGAAAACGAATATTATTCAAAAATATCAAGAGCATAAGCCATCCGGATTCTTTTATTATATTGTAAAATTTGATGGAACTAAAACAGATCCTGTTGTGTATAGAGGTAAAGATGCGGCTAAAAACTTCATAAGAATGTGAAAGAAGCCAAACAAATATATATATATATATATATATATATATATATATATATATATATATATATAAACAAAATAACGAATTACCGTTAACACGTAAAGAGAGAAAGGAATTCAATGAATTTGAACATTGCTCCTACTACAAAACAGAATGTTCTAAAGAAAATCATAGTTAAACATCATGATCACATAACGGGAAAATTTGTAGCTGCATTATATAATAATTGTAATTTAAAAGTTAGAGTACATAACTTTGTGCCAGTGGTTATACATAACTTGACAGGATATAATTCTCATTTATTTATTAAAGAGCTAGGATGTAATAAAGAACAAGTAGATTTAATACTTAATAACGAACAACGATACGCATCATTCAGTAAAAAGGTTGGAACTATCAAATTGAAATTCATTAATTCAGTTAGATATATGGCTTGCAGTTTAGATAAATTATTATCAAACCTAAAGAGAGAACAAGTGACTCATATACAACACTTCTACCCAGATGAAGAACAATTTAAACTTGTAATAAGAAAAGGCGTTTATCCATATGATTATGTTAATGACTGGAATAAGTTTAGATATAGAAAATTACTACCGAAGGAAGCATTCTTCAACAAGCTTACTAACACACACATTAGTGATGAAGACTATAAACACACAGAGTGTGGGAAACATTTAAAATTAATAATCTCGGACAATACCATGACCTATATCTAAAAACTGATGTCTTGTTATTAACATATGTATTCGAGAATTTTAGAGAAACATGTCTTAAGGCTTATGGTCTTGATCAACTTGGTATATGAAAGCGATAGGTTTAGACTGCGACGCAATGTTAAAGATGACATAAAATTAGAGTTATTAACAAATTATATGGTCTTGATGATAGAGAAAGGTATGAGTTGGAATTAGTCAATATTCCAAAAGATACCTAAAAGCAAAAAATAAATATATGGAAGATTGCGATGAGAATAAAAACTATTCTTAAGTTTTGTACTTAGACGCCAATAATCTTTATGGATGGGCTATGAATCAATATTTACAGTATAAGGAATTTAGATGATTAAGTGAGGAAGAAGTATAAGAAATAGATTTTACAAATATACTCGATAATTCCAATACTGGTTACATATTAGTAGATCTTGAGTATCCAAAAGAATTACCATGGTTATCACAAAGACCATCCATTAGCTCCTCAAAATTTGTCCTTCTGGTTCAAAACAATCAAAGCTATTAACCTTATATCACAGAAAAATGTGATTCACTATCGAAACCTAAAACGATGTTTGTCACTTGGATTAAAATTAAAGGAAATACATCGAGTAATAGAGTTTGAGCAATCAGATGGGTTAAAGAATTATATAGATTTAAATACACAGATGAGAACTAAAGCAACAAATGATTTTGAGAAAGAATGATATAAGCTCAAGAATGTTTTAGTCTTTGGGAAAACAATGGAAAATATTAGAAAAAGATGTAAGCCTATTAATATAGAATTGATGCAGCAAGTGTTGAAAAATTAGTCGCTTAACAAAATTTTAAAGGTAGAATTGTTTGCGCAGACAATCTATGTGCAATAATGAATAAAACCAAACTGACTTATAGTAAACCGATATGTTGGAATGAGTATCTTAGACCTATCAAAATATTTAATGTATGACTTTCATTATAATGTGATGAAATCGAAATGTTATACAGACACGGGTAGTTATATTTACTGTATTCAAACAAAAGATGTATACAAGGATATGAAAAAAACCTCAAATGGATCTAGCAGACAGACTTTATAGACAAGTTCGATAAGGAAAAATGTAAAAAGCAAAAGGCGTTAAGAAAAGTATTGTATATAAAGAACTTACATTTAACGCATATAAATACTTTATTCAGGGAGTATTATGAGATGAATTTAATTCGAAGTTATAAGCACGATATATATAGTAAAGAAGTAAATAAGTTAGCATTAAGTTGCACAGATGATAAACGATGTGTTTTTGGAGATGGGATACATACCCTACCATGGGGCCATTACAAGATAGAAGAGAAGTAGATGTAGTGTTAATATAGTTTAAGTTATAAGTTTTTATGATTATACATCATGAAAGCTATTTTATCTACCTCTCCTCAATAATTAGTTTTCCACTTCTAAGCATGTAAGTTAATATCTACTTCTTGAATAGCCTTTATATATACATGGCAGATATAACTCATTCTATGATGTTCCTGATAATAGTTTTCCAGATAGGAACATATATTAAATTACTTTTTGAATAGCTGTCGTATATAAAACTGGATCAAGCTTCTTGAATGCTGCATAAATATATATACCTTGTTATAATAATATTCAAAATAAAAGCGTGTTTTTAAAATTACCTTTGAATAGCTCTCGTATGCAGCAGCGAGAGAGAATGGGAAATACATCAAAGCTATAGGAAAATTTACATTTGTATTGACCGCCATACAAAATTTCGACGAACGAAGAACACATCACATATTACGTAATGTGAGTTTCTATATGTGTGTGTGAGCAAAGCTATGAGACAACGTATCTCAGTAGACTGAAGAGAATGCAGTGTGGATGAGGTATGATGAAAGCAAGTCACGTACTTTTCTTTTTACTGAACAAGTTGAGAAAGTGCTTGTGTATGTGTGTATGATGCCTCTAGCAAGTCACGTTCTGCAAACAAGTGTTTGAGAAAGAAAGAAAGAGCACCAAAGACCAGATTGCGAGGCTATAAATCTAAATATAAATTTATGCTCTCATCAAGGAAACTCAATTGTTTGTATCGGTTAGCGTTAGTATATGGGATTTTAATCCTTCCTTCATAACAGCAAATATTCAGAGATTTAGATGAAATAAAATCTATTTAAAAACGAACTTTTATGATCTTCATGATTTCAAATATTATGAAGTTCTAATTAGTTAATTTATCTCTATAAAGTAGTTTTAGTGGCGTATTTAATAAAAGATGTTGAGCAATTTATTATTTACATTGGTGATGTGCAAAAATGCTTATTAGGAGCGCTCAGTTAGGCCATGCTATATCATATTAATCAAAAACTATAGTATAAAATAATTAGGCGATTACGTTAATCAAAAACTATCCTATAAAATAATTGCATATTAATAATTGTATATTAATAATTATTTAAAGGTTGTGTTAGCTAAAGCATATTAATCAAAAAATTTTCTACAAAATAATTAGGCGATTATATTAATAAGAAATGTCCTAGAAGTTAGCTATGCTAACTTCTAGTACGATTTGAATTTATCTAAAAACAAACTAGTTTTTTATTTTCCTATAACTTTTTAGTAACATAAAATGTGTTGTAGGAGGCTTCATTAATTTTTCTCTTTAGTCTTGACCATTAAAATAAAGAAAACTTACGTGACTGCCTAAAGCTTGCTTCTGACTGATTAAGTATTGTCCGTGCCGAAGGAGGAATTGAAGCCCATAACCTGGTTATCAAAAGCTCTTGTTCCAAAGCAAGAATTCTAGCTTGGGAAGAAACTTCTGAGGTTTCTGTTGACTGCGCACATTTCTATATAAAATAAAACATTTCATATAAAATCATTTAAAATACTTACTAAACAAGGATGCGTCAGTGAATAAAGAGATTTCAAATGTACATTGTACAATAAATTATTGCATTTATTTGGTCATGAACACAATGTAAATATGCAAGCATTTGGTTATCTCAATTTAACTTACTGAAAACGTAAGTCTATGTCCGAGAAACAACTATCTGATAACCACCTTCTGCTGGGTGTACTCGGTAAATCTCTTGTTAACGATTTTCTTTACTCTTTGAGCGTCTTTTACGGGAATCCGTTCAATTTCTGCACAAATTGACTGTTTCAATTTCTGAACTAAATGCAATACTGCATCTTGGAAGACGAGAATTCAGGTTCCATCAGAGAAAGATATCGCATGCAGAGATCAGGTAAACTGATTGGCCATTCGATACTCCCATATCTTGAGATAACGTGGTTAGCATTACGTTACTTAAAACTGCCATTGCAGCTAGTGCAATATGACACGTAGTCTCTCATTTTGCTGTAAAAACGTTCTTCCTTAACTCAGTTTACATGGTGTTGCTCGTATAGCGCATGTGTAATTTGTTTTGTATGGGTGGAAACGGATATTTTTGTGGAAAACTCATCAAGTGTCAAATATTCGTATTCCAGTAAAAAACATCTGAGAAAATCAAATTAAATTGTCACAAAAGAGTATAATATTTAATAAATCGGGTTTAATAAATAGTAAAATCTATATTTGAAAATAAGATAATTTCGTAAGGCATTCACATTTGGCACTGGAGGATCATTCTAAATTGGTAGCGCGGCAACCTCAGCAGGGGTCTCTGGCTAAAGAGGGTGACTGAAAAAAAGGGGGAGGTCTTTCTTAAGAAACAGGAGAAAAACCAATGAAAAGAGAGGGTGGTCAAGAAAAAGGAGAGAAACCAATAAGACAGAAAATGAAACTTAATGAAACAAAATGAACAATTATTGGTTAGATTAGACAAGGGGTGTGTCAAAATGGCCAGTGTGTGTAAAGGACAAATAGGAAAGGAGAAAGAAAAATGAATAAGTAATTAGTGTGAAATGATAAAGGAAGAGGACAGAAAGAGGACAAAAAGTTTTTTTTAGTTAGGTTGAGAGAGTCAGGTTGTCGAGATCATCGAATCGCGAAGTCCAGACTGAATTCAGGGGTAACAACCCGTATAATAATACATCTTCGCGCCCTGAGCGGTGAAAGACAGTTTCAGTGGGCAACTAGTGGTAAAAATGCGAGAGGCCGCAAGAGTACGCTATTTTCGGGCGGTGACAAAAGGACAGTAGTTACAATTCCATCTTATAACGGAAAACAGATAATAAGTATAATAGTTTAGTCAACGTATTATACAAATGCAACATTGCCTGTAGTGAGAAAACTCCGTAAATGGAGTAAGCGTTCGGAACTTTGCGAACTTTCCAGGAGTGTGCACCGTCTGAAACTTTCTGGAGAGCAAGACAACCAAGCAACACGGATACCTTACAAGGAGAGTCAGCGGAGCTACCTTGCTAGAAGAAAAGGAAGATGTTCAACGAACAGTCATCAGAAAGGAGGTAAAGTGGCAAACATTTCATTAACTGAATTTGAGTGCAGTGCGCGATAAAGCTAAAATTCCAAATGACACACCCTCGAATTAAGGTTTTATAATTTGAGTAAAATTAAATTTCCTCCCTCTTGTTTTACAAAATAAATGTAACTATTGGTGTTAAAGAAAAGGCCAACTTATATTTTGTGTTAGGTGAAATATAAAATAATTTCAACCTACCTGTAAAGATAAAAAGACTTAGACACAATTCTGCAATTAATATAAAGTTGATATTCTACAAGTAACATTTATCATTCAACAACGTGATAACTGTATTTATATTTGTAACTTTTATTTTATCTTTCATTTCAATTATTAAAGTAACTAAATGAACAATGGAGTTTTCATTAACCAAAATTTATTGTCGAGCAAATAAAGAGTTAAAAGAGTTATGGTACAGGTAACTTTAGATGGAAAGCTAGCAGCAAACAGAGGCTCGACAGAAGCCCGAGACCACGAAACCCTGAGATAAGAGTAAGTAATACTTTGACTTTAAGTTTCAGCGATATTTCCACTTTCATTACACAGTATGCTTCCAGCCGGTGCGGCCCATTTCTTTTACGCATGGCGCTTCCATCTTTGGGGCCAATGAGCTTCTGTGCAGAGTGTTTGCTATTAGTTTTCCCTCTTAATCATGTTGGCCTAAGTTGTTGAAAAAAAAAAGTTGGTCCTTTTCTTTAGCAAAAGTCACTTCTCAACGTCCAGTACCCCGTGTGTAGGATTTTGCTCGTAATTTATTAAATAAGTAGCATGATTTCTGATAACTTTGGTATTGATGCAAAGTTGATTTTCTCAGATGTACTTACTATTTAAGTGCTATTTAAGTTTTATGAGCGATTTACGAATTTGAATTTTGTCATTTTTTCTCATTTTTCTCTGCTCTTTTAAAGAGATAGTGCTTTATTTGGTTATTTTGTTGAACTTGATTAGAACGAAATGTTGCGTAAGCCTAGAAAAGTACGCGAACAGCGAACTCAAAAACGGTCACCTAAGAAAACTAGTAATTTAGTTAGTGAAGGAAGGAATGAACTACACAACATGGATCAGGCAAATAGTAGTCAGGGAAGTAGTTGTCTCAGGTTCGAAGCTAGTGGTAGTGTGGAGTATAGTAACCTTACGTTAGATAATTCGATTGGCCAGGGATTAACTTTACTTGATTTAGCGAATATTTTTCGACAAGGTATTGATAGATTGGAGAAAAAGTTGGATGACGCAGTACAAAACCTAGATTGTAAAATAAATAGTGTGCAGATAGAATCGAGGGAATTAGTAGAGACTCAAGGGGTCGAGTTACGGGAGTTTTGTTGTATGCAAACAGAAGGGTTACGAGAAGAGATAATTGAACGTTTTGACACCATAGTTCGCGAAAACACAAGTGCTATGAGCAGGGCCGGCGAGAGCGGTCGCGGGCCCCGGGGCTGAACAATCCCGGGCCCCTTACATGTTCCCTTATGACTTTTTACGTACTTACCACTTTGGACGAAGGTAAACAAAAATGAACATTAAGGCTTATTTTGAACTATTTATTAGACCATTATTGCATTTAATTTACATGTTAAACAGTATTGCTATATCTCCAAATAAGAACTCTGAACCTAGCCTATGTTCACTGTTCGCTGAAAAAAAAGCCCTCATTAATTCTCTATTTATGATTTTATTTAGACCCTATACTTGTTGGTTCTAAGATTTTTGAAGGCTTCAAAACTAAAATAATAATAATAATAATAATAATAATAATAATAATAATAATAATAATAATAATAATAATAATAATAATAATATAGGCCTTTTTAATACAATGGTATCAAAATACAGAAAAAAGTAACTTATCTATTTGTAATAGCAAAAGTTCTCTCCCAATGCTCAATCAAATCCTCAAAACAAACTAATTTGTGAAGGAAATACAAAAAGAACGTATTAAATAGTTAATAAAAGTTGAGAAAGTAAATGTTCTCAATCATCCAACCTACCCTGTACTATGAATATCTTTGCACAAATTGTTGATATAAATAATTATATAGAAGTAAGCTATGCAGTTAGTCTTCCTTAACTAGAGACATGAGACATTAGGCCTAATTTAGTTATTTCAATGAAATATTGCTCAAATTAACTATAGTGTGATTAATAATGTGATATTAATAGTAATTGTCTGTAGGAGAAATTTATTTTATGTATTACTACCAGACAACTGTTACAGTTACAATGTATCCTTTTCTACGTATAGTTACAACAAAATTCCCTTTCTGGCCCTTTCAGGGCGAATTCATCAATGATAGCATCCAGGTTGGTACACTTGACAAGTTCTGTCTCCACTGCCAACAAGCCTAAGCTTGATAATCTGTTTTGATACATTGTAGAGTGTAAAACTTTTTTACTCGATTTAACAGAGAGAAAGAGCGCTCTGTACTAGCAACGGTAGCAGGGATTGTGGCGAATATACGAAGGGCCACTGTCAGATTTAGAAATAAAGTTTCTAGATTCAAAAGTTTTGATGTTATGTAGGAGATCCCATGGTGAAAGCGTTTTCTAACCAAAATTGGCCGAATATATCAATTTCAGGCTATGTAGTTCATCAGAAAGATCATCTCCTAAATCTTTTAGATATCGCTGGACTAGTGCAGCTGCTTGTTCTTGGATCTGGTCACCTGTCATTTCTTTGCAAGACCACAATACACAAAAATTGTTACCCAAAGAGCGCAATGATTGGAAGCGAACTGAGTAAGAATATACAACATTTAGTAATTGTTTATCCTCGGCCGCCGGGCCCCCTTTGGGGCCCCGGGCCCCAGGGCTCTGGCCCCTCCTGCCCTCCCCTCTCGCCGGCCCTGGCTATGAGGGAAGAGCAAAATTCGTTAAACACGCAAATTAGTTCCGTAAGAGAGCAAGTAGAAACTTTGCAAAGAGATTGTTCTTCTGTACGATCTGAAATCAGGAGTTTGAACGTGTTGCCAGTCATACGCGCGGACGATTCAAATCTTGGTAACCATAGTAATAACATAACACAAACAGTTGGTAATCCGCCTTCATTATGTCAAGATAGCAGCGCGAGTATTTTCTTACATAGATACTTCAATCTCCCTATATTTTATGGTTGCGAACACGAAGTACAGGCCTTTAGCTTCATTCACGAATTAGAAACATACCTGCATTTAACGCAGACACCGCCTGAACAAATGGTCAGTGTCAGTGCACACTCATTACGTAATGACGCATCTTCTTGGTACAGAATAGTGAAACAAAATATTTCGTCTTTTGAGGAATTCAAGGCAGCATTTATTTCGGAATATTTGGGGGAGGACAAAATGATCGATTTACGAGCGGAAATATTAACATCTCGGTACCAACCTAACTCCGGAAAGAAATTAGCCGAGTATTTTACAGAGATCTTACAAAAGAATAGTGTTTTAGAAACACCGCTGGATGACAGGACACTTATAAAAGTGGTCAGTAGGCAAATGCCGTATAATGTAAGGCGGGTATTGATAAGTGCTCAACCACAAACCAAAAGTGAATTACTACGACTACTACGTGAGTTGCAAGAAATTCCCACCCATGGGGGAGGGGGGAGTAATCAAAACAATGCGCCTCGACAAAGAGGACATATAAATCACGTACAATATCAGAGAACTAACAGAGATAATGGGATGAACTCAAATAATTCTCGTGATTTTCCGCGTTCCGCTAATGCGAACAACAATTATAGAAGGCAACCGCGTAGGGAGGACGATTATCAGACAGGGCATAGCAGGAATGAGCGAAGAAATGTCAGGAATGGGGGGAGAGAAAACCAGTCGCAGCATAATAATCAAAATCGGTTTTCAAATAATGGTCGAGGCCCTGAGGTCAATCATGTACAATATGGAAGACAAGAAAACAGGGACTATGATCGCGATCCAAATAGTAGAGAGAACGTATCACGCGAAGAAAATGCCCAGGAAAGATTTGCGGGAATCGATCCGGGACCACCGCAAAACACAAACAGAGCGTGACTAACGGGATCACACCAGCAAAATACACCGGGGGGAGAAATTAATCAAACCGTGATAATAGAAAGGAATCGAACCAAGAAAACAAGATAGATACCGAAGAAGATAAACTTGTTTGAAAACGAGAGAGCAAATAACTTCAATTTTTGATGAACTCATTACCGAGAATGCGAAAATTCCCAGGCAACAAAATGTCTCAGTGTTGCCAGAAATAAAAGGGGAAATTGGAGAAATAGCTGTAAAAATTCTCTGTGACTCGGGCGCCAGCATTTCTTGTTTGAGTGAGACCCTATGGTCACAAATATTAGAGAAGGATCCTAATGTACCACATTTAAAACCCGGTGCCTTAAAGATTCTTTCTGCTTTTGGTACGAGAGCTGCGAAAGTTATAGCACAGACGTTTTTGTCAGTTAAGATAGGAGGAGAATATTTTGATGTTGTAGCGCTTGTAGTGCGTTCTTTAGTTAGACCATTCATTCTAGGGGGGACTTTCTTTGAAGAATATAAGGCTGTAATGGATTATCAGCATGGTCTGTTAAAATTAGAGAATGGGAAAAAGGTAGTTAGTGTCCCTTTCGTTCAGGAGGATACGTCTGAAGTGGTAAATATTTTAAATGAACTTACCCTTGTGTTCGAAGAAATACAAGAAGAAGCGAGATTATTGCCCCTTAGAAATATAGAGGGACTCGATCCCCGGACCTCAAAGGAAATGGAACCCATAACATTAATGACAAACATAAGCGAAATGGGAAGTTATTATACTAACATGGACCAAAATAACGGTAGAGAAATTAAATGTAGTATGAGTGAAAATGTAAAGGCGGGAGGAAAGAACAATGTTGCCAACCCCTATTTACAGTTGGAATGCGCGCAAAATATGGGAAAAGAAAGGGAAATTA
This sequence comes from Thermobia domestica, assembly GCF_964235325.1. Taxonomy (NCBI): domain Eukaryota; kingdom Metazoa; phylum Arthropoda; class Insecta; order Zygentoma; family Lepismatidae; genus Thermobia; species Thermobia domestica. The sequence continues at coordinate 393,396,112 of NC_137454.1, forward strand.
ATGTAGTAATGGACTCCGTCTCTCCACATGAGTATAAAGAGCATAATAAGTTGTGTTTACATAACACGTCTTTACCCAGCCAAGGGGCGGGAGCAGTTAGTAGTAGAATGTTGCGTTTCAACGAGTTAGAAAGTGATGTTTGTCCCACCGGATCGTGTATTCCTGTCTTGGCGACTTCTGTTACTAGTAATATCAATTGGTCCAAAGTTCCCACAAGGGCTACCCCTGAACAAATTCGCGAACACGTTATGCAGGCGGAAAATTTAACTGCGGAACAAAGGCAGCAGTTGGAAACACTGCTGTTGTCACACCAGAAAGTTTTCGTCAATAAACCGGGATTATTAAAGGGATATGAACACCAAATAGAGCTCACAGACCACAAGCCATTTCAAGCAAAATTCTACCCATACCCTTTTAAATATAGGAAGCAAGTGAATGTGGAAGTGGAAAAATTATTAGCTTGGGATATAATAGAAAAACAAAGTACTGAATATACGTCACCTCTTGTGATTGTCCCAAAGAAAAACTCTGAAGATATAAGAATTTGTTTGGATATGCGTAATGTAAATGGGCGAATACGCGGTATGAGCGATATTCCTCCTCAGCCTTTTGAAGTACTACAAAAGTTTGAAGGATAGAAGATTATTAGTACATTTGATCTTTCGTGTTTTTTCAATCAAATTTCAGTGCTAAAAGAAGATAGAAAATTCTTAGGTTTTGTGCATGGTGGTCAATCGTACGTATATAAAAGATTGTGTTTCGGATTAAAGACAGCAGTATCCTCGAGTATTAGAGCGCTAAAGACAGTATTAACAAATGAAATTGATGAGTTTTGCGAGGCGCACATAGATGATGTCATATGTGGCTCGGATTCGCTTGAAAACCATTTAAAACCCTTAGACATTGTGTTGGGAAAATTAGAAAAGGCAGGCCTAACAATAAAGCTATCAAAATGCAAATATGTAATACGCATAATTATACATATATTAACTACATTCTTTGCTTAATTATACGCACATATATATATATATATATATATATATATATATATATATATATATATATATATATATATATATATATATTAATTAACTACATTCATTGCTTAATTATATATATTATTTAACTATATTCATTAAGGTTAACAAAGTATAAAGAAACAAGACGGCTGCAGACATCCAATTCTTTTCTCTTTAAAAAATAAAAAAAGAAACAAGACAGAAGGTAGTCCTCATTATTTTACGGCCACACACGAGAAAAAAATAGGGAACAAGCTTGTAAGTTTCGTGGTTTCTTTCATGAAATTTTAGACTGTAGCGTCTTTACCACCCTGGAGAGGAATTTTAACATAGACAATTCATTGACTGATACGAAACAGACCATTTATTTATTTTAAGATTGTTACTTGTAGCTTGTCACCAAGGCACTTTCAGGAAAATGACCATAGATATAACAGACGAACTGCGGTTTTAAACCATGGGTGAACCATTTCCCAAAACTAGCTAACATGCACACAGTTCAGACTAACTGGAGACAATACTAACAGAAACAGAATGTTCAATATGTTGTCACATTTATAAGAGCAATAAGCACGCAAAATTTTAAAGTATAAATAAAGCTTCGCTACTAAGAGCGTATAATAAAATAGGTAACATTGCCGCGAGAGGGATAATACTATTTAGTAATGAGACGAGCGAGAATAACGAGCTATATAATGAATTATTAGAAGTAGACGCGTACAGATGTGGCAACAGTTAAACACATGTTTGAAAGAAATTACCCCAACGCTGTGAATCTGACACTTCGCTTCGGAAAAGAAGAGAAAACCATCCAAAATCGGCTACGTAAGGGGTCCAGAATGGCTGGCCATTACGCTAGAAAAATATTTTAATTATTCTACACATAAGCGAAAACACAAAACGCATAGTGACAGAAAAGTAACACGGCTAAGTTTTGTGGTCATTTTAAGAAATTTTCTCAAGACTCTCCGGCGTCTCTCGAATATTTATTGAGACACGTAACATGTACCACAAGAAGATTTTGTCCCTAAGCGGTCAGTTTTGCAGCCGCAAGAGAGAGAGAAAAAAAGAAAAGGTCTTTGGAAAGCAACCCTAAGAAAGAAACATCACAGAACAAGGAACGTAGAAAGATGAGGGGTAAAAATACACAGGAAGAAAAAAGTGGGGGAATTTTATTAACTAAAATTACTATAATACGTAACAATGATCAAAATTGAGTATATTTTATACGCAAATCTAAACAAATAAATGGAGCACTATTTCTTTGAAAGGATTTCCCTATGTCTGTCTGTATGTCTCTCTCCATCTCTATGTATATGAAATCTATATATTACATATAATCATATAAGTATTAACAGCATCAATTAAGTGCTAGGCAAAAGATCATTCCTAAACTAGTTAAAAGCTGTACATAATCTGTGAAAATATTTAGAATAAAATAACAGTATTATTATTATTATTATTATTATTATTATTATTATTATTATTATTATTATTATTATTATTATTATTACTGGTAACTAGTATTTTGCATAAAGAATTATTAAAAAGGAGGATCATTTTAGTTGTGTATAACATATTCAAGTAGATATAGAGATTTTATAGGGATACCATAATTATCATTAGTCTTATTTAACCAACAAATATTATAATTATTAACACTATCAGTGATAGAAATATTGTTTTATTCAACATTATTAATACCACCACTATTATAGCAAGATAAGATTGTCATAGAAATATAAATATTCGTATTCCAGTAAGAAACATCTGAGAAAATCAAATTAAATTGTCACAAAAGAGTATAATATTTAATAAATCGGGTTTAATAAATAGTAAAATCTATATTTGAAAATAAGATAATTTCGTAAGGCATTCACATTTGGCACTGGAGGATCATTCTAAATTGGTAGCGCGGCAACCTCAGCAGGGGTCTCTGGCTAAAGAGGGTGACTGAAAAAAAGGGGGAGGTCTTTCTTAAGAAACAGGAGAAAAACCAATGAAAAGAGAGGGTGGTCAAGAAAAAGGAGAGAAACCAATAAGACAGAAAATGAAACTTAATGAAACAAAATGAACAATTATTGGTTAGATTAGACAAGGGGTGTGTCAAAATGGCCAGTGTGTGTAAAGGACAAATAGGAAAGGAGAAAGAAAAATGAATAAGTAATTAGTGTGAAATGATAAAGGAAGAGGACAGAAAGAGGACAAAAAGTTTTTTTAGTTAGGTTGAGAGAGTCAGGTTGTCGAGATCATCGAATCGCGAAGTCCAGACTGAATTCAGGGGTAACAACCCGTATAATAATACATCTTCGCGCCCTGAGCGGTGAAAGACAGTTTCAGTGGGCAACTAGTGGTAAAAATGCGAGAGGCCGCAAGAGTACGCTATTTTCGGGCGGTGACAAAAGGACAGTAGTTACAATTCCATCTTATAACGGAAAACAGATAATAAGTATAATAGTTTAGTCAACGTATTATACAAATGCAACATTGCCTGTAGTGAGAAAACTCCGTAAATGGAGTAAGCGTTCGGAACTTTGCGAACTTTCCAGGAGTGTGCACCGTCTGAAACTTTCTGGAGAGCAAGACAACCAAGCAACACGGATACCTTACACGGAGAGTCAGCGGAGCTACCTTGCTAGAAGAAAAGGAAGATGTTCAACGGACAGTCATCAGAAAGGAGGTAAAGTGGCAAACATTTCATTAACTGAATTTGAGTGCAGTGCGCGATAAAGCTAAAATTCCAAATGACACACCCTCGAATTAAGGTTTTATAATTTGAGTAAAATTAAATTTCCTCCCTCTTGTTTTACAAAATAAATGTAACTATTGGTGTTAAAGAAAAGGCCAACTTATATTTTGTGTTAGGTGAAATATAAAATAATTTCAACCTACCTGTAAAGATAAAAAGACTTAGACACAATTCTGCAATTAATATAAAGTTGATATTCTACAAGTAACATTTATCATTCAACAACGTGATAACTGTATTTATATTTGTAACTTTTATTTTATCTTTCATTTCAATTATTAAAGTAACTAAATGAACAATGGAGTTTTCATTAACCAAAATTTATTGTCGAGCAAATAAAGAGTTAAAAGAGTTATGGTACAGGTAACTTTAGATGGAAAGCTAGCAGCAAACAGAGGCTCGACAGAAGCCCGAGGCCACGAAACCCTGAGATAAGAGTAAGTAATACTTTGACTTTAAGTTTCAGCGATATTTCCACTTTCATTACACAGTATGCTTCCAGCCGGTGCGGCCCATTTCTTTTACAAACTTTTTCATGCCTTTGTTGATTAATAACTTGACTATTTGCCATACTCTATCCTACTTTTAGCTCTACATTATTATTATTATTATTATTATTATTATTATTATTATTATTATTATTATTATTATTATTATTATTATTATTATTATTATACAACCTATAATAATATAAAGACAAAATACTATCTTGGTTGAAGAAGACTTCAGTGTCTTATTAGTGCAAACTTACCATTAATTCAAAACCATTATTTATTTTGCACCCAAGGAATTGTACAATCACCCACAGACGTATATTCCATTTTGACAGCTATAACTCCATCAGGTCATATTAAGAACATTTGGTGGTGTCATAAATGCCTGAACACATGCAACCTAACTTACACTTAACGTTTCCCGCCAACGAAAGGGTTAGTAGGTCTGCCAGTACCAGGACTTCATGCTGTACTGCTTATGATACACAAACTATTTTTCCATTTTAAGATGAGTCTGTATTGTTTGGAATCTACTGTCTAATGATCATTATAAATCAGTGACATATCTTTTGTGTGTAATGTGTTATTGCAGTACATACTGCATTGAGAAGACAGAAAAACACTGATGATACAAGAGCTAACAATTGTTGAAATAAACTGAAAATGTCAAACCTGAAATAACTGAAGGTAATAGTTTGTAAAACTAGGTCTCCATTTATTGATCTATTCTAATTCCTTGTCATTCAAATATATATTTCCTTCTCCATAGATCTTGCCTATCACATTGATTATTCGTTAAAATTGAGTTTAAATAATGTTAAAAAGTTTATTGGTCTATCGATCTTCATAATTGCCTTAATAAACAATTCCGATTATTCTTCCTATTTTTTTTGGATTATCGTGAGCAGCAAAGCGTTAAAGCTCTGTTTTGGTTACAATATTTAGAACGTGTTACAGGAAAAATAATTGAATATTCCGAGAATGGATCAGGATGGCGTTCGATAACAATAGGGTCGAAGGATTTGACAGCGAAACGAATACAGTGTAGAATGTCATGGATGTTATTATCACGGCTGTTAGAAATGTTTTGTCAATCTTCGAGGTCAAAATTAATTCTTTCTCAAAGTGTATTACATCTATGCAAGATAGTTATGATTTGGCATTCGCAAAAACTGCAATCCTTAAAAAATAAATTTTAATGTAACTGAAATGTGGCAATGTGAATGAAATAATCAGGTGAAGTCCAACAGGCAATAACAATTAATTAAATCCTAATATTATAATTATGGCCCGGATTTTTATGTGCTAAAACAGGAAAATATTTATTTTTGTGCTAAAATGATAAAAATATTTGCTAAAATTAAAAATTTTTAACAAAAATAACAAGGAAAATTATGGGAAAATGCCCAACTTAAGAAAAATAAATACTGGTATTCATGAATAGCTCCTATCCATCATATGTCGAAATTCCATGTGCATTGCAGTAAATAACTAACGTCTTTTTCAAATTACTTATCGTAAAGCCATGCCTATTGTCACAGAATAATATTGAGAAAAGGAATGTTCTGCATCATACGATATTAACCTCACGTATCTGAAAAGGGGAAAATCACGAATATTCACACAATGAAGTTCACTTCTGTTTTGACCTTCCAATACTTCAGGTATTTTACATAGGATTTTATAGCCAATGTTTTTCTCAAACAAATCCTTATTTTTTTCTTCCGACTTTAGCTTTCGAAACAGAAAGAACATTCAGCTTCCTTGCAATGTACTCGTACTTCCTGCTGTTCTTTAACCGAAGTACTTAATAAATTTGCTGTAGTTTCTCATTTCTTTATAGAGTGAGTCAAGAAACCGAAATTGGAAGATATGAAAGCCAAGTCACATTTCTAGTCAGTCACTATGTCACTTAGTAAATTTTGAACAATTTCAACGGATGAAGCGTCATCTGGTTTTAGTTTAGTTACTACAGATACAAACACTTCAAATTTCTCCAAATAACACAATACTACATTAAGCCAGGTACCCCACCTCGTGATTACGAATGTTGGAGAAAGTGAAAGATCGGGATTTATTTCTTTGAAAAGTTGAATTCTACTTGGCGATATTACGAAACAAAATTTTCCCATTTGACAGTAACTTTTCACTTTACTAAAAGCGCTCCGTTACAAGCTCTTTATTTGGCACAAGTTATATCAGCGTTGATAAGCAAAATTTATGACGACGCTGTTCTCTGCAGGTAGGAAATTGTTTATAAATACGATGTATAGATTTATGTCGCCTATTCTCTTCCCCATGTAAATTTGTTTCGAGAGTAATTTAAACAATAGTTGTGAAATTTAGAATAAAATTATGGAAAATTATTTAAAATATGTATTTATTACCAAAATGTACAAAATATTCAGTTTTTCGGAAAATATATATTTTTTATGTGAAATAAAATTTGTAATTTACACTCGCAAACTCTTAATTGGGATAAAATTTGTTTTGGGCTTATATGTGTTTGAAAAAATGTTTTTACATAAAAATCGAGGCCTTAGTTATAATATTTTTGATAACTAGATTCCCAGAGAGTTTTCATGGTGGGTATACGTAACTTTTTAGCAAATTGTATAAACGTATTGATGTTGAGATCTTTTTATGATGTAACTAGTCTTTACCCACTCGTGATGACTCATAATCCGATGATTATAGGTAAGCAAAAATACATAGATGCCGCATTCTATAGTTTAACTTCTGAAAGGGACGCTAAACTCCTATCAAACCACCGAGAATACACTGTTCTACTTTTTTATATTGTTCGAATGACATGGACTTAAAAATGCTTAAAAATGCACGTGCTTTCCAGCGGAACTAGAAAATAGGATATACTCGGAGTCATAATCTGTAACCGAACTCCACAGATGACTCATTTATAGATATCAGCGATTAGATCCGAGGAGGATTTTTCCAAACTTGTAGTATTCGTTGCTATTAAAAGTTGAATAATATCGTTGTATTTTGAACTTTCTTGAAAAATTTAAGAGGCCTAATCACTGCGAAATTAAAATACTGCTAATTTTACAGTAATTATGTGATATCTTGAAATAGATAAAACAATCGGAATGTGGAACAAGAGCGCGCTAGACAATATTATTTTCCATGAGATACCGTTGTAACGAGTTACCTACTAGCTTTTGCAGTCATTTAGAAAAGCAAAAATAAATGTCGATTTTCTAAATGGCTGGAAATCGAAATCAGATAAGTGAGTCGTGATAACGGTATCTCCCCAGACAGCATAATGCACGTATAGTACCCGTATAGTACATGTACAATTGCACGATGCAACATGTGCATCATCTGTATAAATGCACGCCTGTACATGTGATGCAAATATACGTCGCAGGTCCTATTCAACATCTTCACCTGCACCGGACATGTGCAATGCACACGTACACGTCCTGCACAAGTGATTTACACCTACCGCGCAGGTGATTTACAAGTAGCACGTATTCGATTTACATGTAGTTCACAGGTAATTTACATGTAGGACAGCGTTGATTTACACGTAGCACACAGGTGATTTACATATAGGGCAGGTAATTTACATGTAGCACACAGGTGATTTACACGCAGTAACCAGGTGATTTACACACAGTACCCAGATGATTTACATGTACGACAGGTGATTTACACGTAGCACACAGGTGATTTACACGCAGTACCCAGATGATTTACATGTACGACAGAGGAGATTTACACGTAGCACACAGGTGACTTGCACGTAGTACCCATGCGATTTACATGTAGGACAGAAAAGATTTACACGCAGTACCCAGGTGACTTACATGTAGGACACAGGTGATTTCCTTGTAGTGCAGGTGATGTAAAAGCATATTCGAGATGCAACGAAAAAAAAGAGTTTACATATTTGGTGCCTTACGCAGTAACACCATCTATAACACCAGACATCACCTACAAAGTATATCACAAGTAACTAATAATTGTCAGTAAGAGTTTTACTTTTGGAGTTTATTATTTGCAACGAGCAAAGCTTTAGGTAGTATCTTTGACATGTTTGCCAAGTAACAAATAACGCAATATATTCTGCTGTAATCGGTCACGAAAATAATTTTGTAAACCGATGAACTGTGTGACAGTATTCACATCAGTACAGTGCTGCCCATGTTGATCTTCTATCCTAGCTCAGCAGACGTTATGGAGTTTTTACAATCACTCAGATGTTATTCGTCGAAAAGTCTCTATAACACCGCCTGGAGGAAAAACGACATCTACCAAAAATGGAGGTTACTTTATATTGTTGAGAATGAGAGTAAAAGAATGAAAGTAAAAGTATACACTTGCACGGTATTATTTATGTCTCATACACACGTGCAGTAGCCGTGCAAATGACCATGTGCACACAACGGCTTAAGCACCGTAATTTAAATGTGCTTCATCCACGCAAATGCGCATGTGGACATAACGGCTACAGCACGGGCTATATAAATGTGTGCTTCATCCATGCAAATGCACATGTGCACATAACGGCTTAAGCACGGGTTACGTACGTGCTCTGCATCCATGCAAATGCACATGTGTACATAACGGCTTAAGCACGGGTTATATAAAACTGTGCTTCATCCATGCAAATGCACATGTGCACATAACGGCTTAAGCACGGGTTACGTACGTGCTCTGCATCCATGCAAATGCACATGTGTACATAACGGCTTAAGCACGGGTTATATAAAAGTGTGCTTTATCCATGCAAATGCACATGTGCACATAACGGCTTAAGTAGGGTTCTGTACGTGCGCTGCATCCACGCAAATGCACATGTGTACATAACGGTTTAAGCACGGGTTACGTACGTGCGCTGCATCTACGCAAATGCACATGTGTATATAACGGCTACAGCACAGGTTATATGAATGTGTGCTTCATCCATGCAAATGCACATGTGCACAAAACGGCTTAAGCACGGGTTCTGTACGTGTGCTTTCATCCACGCAAATGCACATGTGTACATAACGGCTTAGGCACGGGTTATATAAAAGTGTGCTTTATCCATGCAAATACACATGTGCACATAACGGCTTAAGCACGGGTTCATAACGTGTGCTTCATCCACGCAAATGCACATGTGTACTTAACGGCTTAGGCACGGGTTATATAAGTGTTTTGTCCATGCAAATGCACATGTATACATAACGGCTTATGCGCGGGTTGCGTACGTGCGCTGCATCTACACAAATGCACATGTGTATATAACGGCTACTGCACGGGTTATATAAATGTATGCTTCATCTATGCAAATGCACATGTGCACAAAACGGCTTAAACACGCGTTCTGTACGTGTGCTTCATCCACGCAAATGCACATGTGTACATAACGGCTTAAGCACGGGTTATATAAAAGTGTGCTTTATCCATGCAAATGCACATGTGCACATGCATGACTTAGAAATGGTTATGTCCGTGTCATAACCCACGTAAATGCACACGTGCACATACACGGGTTATGTATGTGTGCTTCATCCACGCAAATTCACGTGTACGGCTTATGTATGTCTTCATCATGTGCACATGTACGGCTTATGCATGGATAGTGCACATGTGTCGTACACGTACGTGTTGTCTAGGTCATGTAAAATAATATTATCTAGAGAGCTCTTGTTCCACTTTTCGATTATCTTTTATCTATTTGAAAATATCACATAATTACTGTAAAATTAGCAGTATTTTAATTTCGCCGTGATAGAGCCTCTTAAAGTTTTCTGGCGAATTAAATATCCGATAAAATTGGTTTCGTCTGCAAATAATACTAATAGTAAAATAAATAGAGATAATCATTTATAAATCTAATAGTGGTTACTGAATTTTCTTCCCCGTTATCAATAAATGAACATTAAAAACAACTACTCCATTTCGAATTTTTGGGCAGTTTATTTTTCCTTCACAAGTATTTAATAAATTGCAAGTAACGCCGATATTATATTAGCAAAAGTAACTGACAATATAACATAGTGATCATTTGTTATTTTACATAATGAAATACCGAGCAACCGTTTGTAATACTGGAAAAGTGAGTTTCGTTTCACGTGTAAAAGTACAGTAGATTTTAAAACTGTATGAATGCAACACTCAAACTTCAAGTAATACATCTATAACTACTGGTTGCAATAGAGTAGTTAGATCAAAGATACAACTTGTTAATCGGAAGCTAAATCCATATCAAGAATCCATTACGCGCTATCCCTTACTGTTTTTATTCTATGACGATAAAGGTTGAAATAAAAAATCGTTAGTTTGAAATTATTCTGATTTGAAGACAAGGTTAAAGGAGTTGATAGAATTTATTCATAGGACGCTTGCGAAAATCCGCTTCTCGACATCTCTTAGTTTTTGCTCTATGAAAATTAGTAATTGAAACCAGAAGAACTAGTAAATTCAATAACTTCCGGTTTCGATACAGTCTTGCGGGTTTTGATGAAATATATACTCTTAAAACTGTACCGATTGCAAAAAAATAGTTTGTCACTACCTATTACCGTTTCTGTTCTATGGCGATAAATATTGAAACCGCAATGATTTAATTTGGACCACTTCTGGGTTGATGAACAGGTTAACGAAAAGGATGGAATCTATTGTCGGTAAGTTGACTCAATTGCGAAAAACCGCATCTAGATATCTTGTATTGTTGGTTTAAGGAAATCAACATTGAAACCGAAGGTTGTTATAAATTTCAACCAATGTTGGCTTTGCTAGTGTTGTAGGTTGTGATTATATATTCCCTTGAGACCCTGAAACGATTGCAGAAGACCATTTGTCGTCATCTATTACCATTTTTGTTCTATGGCGATAAATGTTGAAACCGGAAATGGTCAATTTTAACCATTTTCAGTTTGAATAAAGGGTTAATGGAGAAGATGGAACCTATTTTTAGGACACTCAATTGCAGAAAATACATCTCAATATCTATAACTGTCTTTGCTCTGATACCTGTCAACAGAGGGATGGACCATGGGGCAAAGACGTTCTATAAGACTTCCAATAATTATGTATAGCATAGTTCGGAGGTCTAATAAGTAGTATGTTTCATTAACATCTTTCCATATTGTTTTCTGTTCAGGAATAACTTTCATATACCCTATATTAGAGATAAAAAAGAAAAAGAAAGTCATCTTTTTAATTGATCGCCACACAGTTATGCTCTTTAGACTAAAGGAGACGCATATATTTTAATCACGTTCGACCCTAGCCATAGGAGCTATATACATGGTTCTGATTGGTTTAAGTTATTCATTTCTCGCCACGTAGCATATATATATATATATATATATATATATATATATATGGTCTAGGAATTAATTCGTGCGGTTGGTACGCACACATTGAAGCTGTAGTACAAACACAAAATACATAAATACCTTAAGAAAAATATTGTCCATCGCTAGCCACCACTTTCGCCCATCTGTCAGGCAATGTACGGATTCCGTGGCGAAAGAAGTCCTCATCCTTGGAAGCGATCCAGTCAGAGACCCATGTTTCGATATCTTCTGAAGAAGTAAACCTCTGTCCAATCAAATCGTTGTTCATGCAATCGAACAAGTACTAGTCCGAAGGAGCAACGTCTGGTGAATACGGCGGGTGGGGTAAAACTTCCCATCCGACATTTTCTAAATAGATTTTGACCGGTTTTGCGACATGTGGGCGAGCGTTATCATGTTGAACAATAAGTTTATCATGTCTGTTCTCCCATTCTGGTCGTGTTCTGGCCAGAGCTTGCTTCAAACGCATTAATTGTCGTCGATAACGTTCTCCATTCATAGTTTCACCCGGTTGCAGCAGCTCATAGTACACCACACCTTTCATATCCCACCATATGCACAGCATAACCTTTGCACAGTGAATATCTCGTTTTGGTTGTGATGGACCTGGTTCACCTGGTTTCACCCAGGCCTTTTTTCGTTTAGAGTTCTCGTAATGGATCCACTTCTCATTACCCGTAATAATTCGATGCAGAAACCCCTTTCTGCTCTGTCGTTGAAGCAGCAATTCGCAAATGGTTTTTCGTCTTTCAACGTCTCTGTCTTTCAATTCATGTGGAACCCAATGTGACATCTTTTGAATCATTCCCATGGCTTTCAAGCGTTTGGAGACTGTTGTTTGATCAACGCCTAATGCTGCTGCAAGTTGTTCCTGCGTTTGACACGAATCCTGCTCGAGCAATGCTGTCAATTCTTCGTCTTGAAATTTTTTTGGCTGTCCAGCTCGCTCTTGGTCTGCCAAGCCGAAATCACCACTTCTAAACCGTGCAAACCACTTCTGACACGTTCGCTCAGCTAGAGCATGGTCACCATACACTTGCACCAAAATACGATGACTTTCAGTCGCACTTTTCTGCATGTTAAAGTAATGCAGCAGGACACCCCGCAAAAACACTTTATCAGGCACAAATTGCGCCATGTTCACTTAACTACAAACTGGTGTTGTTGACGCTTTAATCCACTGCCCTATACTACGAACGATACGCGATGACAGGGGTTTGCAACACATGTGTGGATACACGGAACTGTGGGACGCTCCGTTCGTTGCGCCATCTCTTGTCCACCCGCACGAATTAATTCCTAGACCAAATATATATATGGTATATATATCAAACGCTAGCTGCTGTCGGTCTTTGTTGCTGAGCATGTTAGCGCACGGGCTAGTAATGATGAACGCTTTTTGCGTTGGTTCAAACCCGATCCAAGGAAGTCTTTATATATTTTTTTAAAAATTTTAATGACACTTCTATGCATAAAAAGTGATTTACTTACGTTAGTATTGGTTCGATCCCAGATCACCTCAATTTGTAGGAAAACATTGTGACAAAAATCTTTACCACTTCTTCCTCCCATTTTCATTCTACTAATTATTTCGCTCATCATTACTACCACTTATTTCCAGAGAAATAAGGGAAGACACGAAGGGGTGGTTTCCCCTTAGTAAAAGTTCAAGAAAGAAAGAAAAAAATTATTAGAATCACGCCGAGACGTGGACACAGGGGCCACATTATTAGTATTGTAATTCGCACAGGTAAGTGCTACTAAACCCATAAACGAATCTCAGGTGTCACAGTAAAAAAAAAGGCAGAGGGACATTTGGCCCTGGGTATGTGGTTTCCCTAACTTTTTCCTAAATCTTAGTATTGGGATTTCATGAATAGAACTTATCTTTTTTAACGTACTTACCAGCATACACCGTGTTTCAAAAAGAATGACCTGATATTGTACAGTAACAATTACGGAACATAGGACCTCCCGGAAAGAAAGTAAGAGTTGTTTGAAGGTCGTGGCCTAAGATTCAGAAAATCGCCGTTAGATGTCAGTTAATGCGTCTTCTCAGTTTGCAGTCAATCAGAAGCAAGTTGGCGTCCGCTCAACAGAAGGAGTTTTGTGTGCTGCAGTTTGTAAAGACCGAGACAGTGATTTCGGTCCAACGTGCTTTTCGTCGGCGTTTTGGCATTGATCCACTTGGACCCAAAAACATTCGTCGTTGGTATCGCCAATTTGAAGACACAGGATGCTTGTGTATAGGTAAAAGTCCAGGTAGGCCTCTTTGTGCAAAGTTTATGACGAATGTAGCTATCGTCTAGATGTTATTCGTGCTGCTGGTGATGAACACTTAGACTATTTGTAATAGCAGCTAAAACTTGGAGATTTTGTGAGTATTTTGCAATTTATTCCATTTTTGTAGTGTTTTTATCAATACCTATGGACTTTTAAAAATCAGGTCATTCTTTTTAGAACACCCTGTATTTGTGATCTTGATTTTGTTCTTTATTGTATTGTTTGTTATGTATTGTATCAAACACTGTTGTTTTAGTCGGTCGCCCATAAAATTTGGCCTGCGCCCTCGCCCACCTTGAGCTTATGTTCTGGGTGTAGGCTGGGAGAGCACAAAATCCATTTCGATGACACCACATTGTGTCAAGCAGTTTTCGGCATTAATTGAATGATTCTTTTAATGGAGATTAAAACAAAATTTTGCTTTATTCTTTATGCTTAGTGCCGTTATATACAACAAATAGAATAAATATGGTACATCACAGATAAAGTTCATTTTACGTAAGAGAAAAGAACGTTATCAAACCAAGACTGACTTATTTAGTGAGGGATGTCCTGTGTACTGTGCTCGCTTTTCACAAGTACTGTTAATTTCGCACTGGGAAACAAAACGTATCTTGGAGGCAAGTTAACATATTATGTTTTATGTCTTTGCTTTCATATTATTAACGGATACTTATAAAACAAAAAAGAACTGTATACCATTGGCGTACACAGAATTCTATCAAGGGCTTATTCTGACATCCAAGTTGAAAACATGTTAAAGCACTTAAACGTGTATTATTATGCGTACATCTTACATAATATACCGGCATGTGGCTGTTTTTAAATATAATTAATAAAAGTTCATTTCGACACGTTAATTAATAAGTTTAGGCATTCTGTTCGCTTTTAAAAGAAATGCTGGTAGCCGATTGGTTCCAAGACAGATAAATCTTTTTGACTGAATACTTCTTTCGAAATAATTTTGAAAATTATACCATGTTTTCTTGTGACGAGAAAGTTAAGTTTCAAACCAAGGGAAAGTAGGCCATAGTAAATAATAATAATAATAATAATAATAATAATAATAATAATAATAATAATAATAATAATAATAATAATAATAATAATAAAAACATTGTAAAATTCGACTGTCTCGAAGGATAAGTAGTAAGTCCTGTTGCTATTATTACAATTATTGTCCGTTTACTATAGCTTGGCGTTGTGTTTTGACACAAAACCTGGCTAGCGAATCTTAGCAGTCCTTCCCCTTCTTTCCCCTTATCGCAATGATAACAGTGGCACTAACTCATCAACTTTAGCACTAGTAGGATTTGATATTTGCAAGTTGCGTAAATTTCGAAACACTACTTCTTCTCTAATCAGGGCAGGAAAGAAACTGCGAGGCTTCCCGTCGTTCAGAGGAGGCCCATTTTGAGACAAAATTTTCTTCATCAATATACGATACGAACATGAAATTATAAATGAAGCATTAATCAGGTTCACTACATTACATAACAAAGCAGCACACAAAAGATAAATAAAACAAAAATGAGTCGTGGGCCCATTTCAGTAAAAAAAAAAATGTCTACTATTAGGGGCCTTAGAAATAACATTTATTCGTATGCTTTTGAGATTTGTCAATATTGTCCCCTTAATTAATTTGTCATGAATGGAACGGGTCCAGGGGCATAAGTAACGGCCCTACAGACCTTGCCGTGCGGGAGGGCCCACAGGCTCCGGGCCCACAAAAAATAAGAGAAAGATAGAAAAAGGGAGCCTAAAAATTAGAAAAACAACTTTTCTATGGGGCCCAAATACACGTATTAATGCTTGCTCCCCAGAAAAAAATCTAAGTTACGAGCTGTCTCTAATGTGACTTTATTGGTACAGTTCTGCTGATAGTTTACTATATCAGGTTGGTTTCTTTAAACTTTGTGCCGTGGGGATAAAACAGTCTTACAGGAGGATAGTATTCAGATTTTAAGAAGTTGGGGAAAAGAGAGCGAGGATGACCAAGATGAGAAAAAAGAAAGAAAGAGAATGAAAGAAGCACTTCTACATTTACTTCATAACGAATTTAAGAAGCCATAAAACGAAAAAAGGATATCGGAACCCTCCATGACAATATTTGCGAAACTGTTGGCAACATAATTTTCTGGAGGAATATATCTCCCGCCAATTCTGGAGCCTCAGTGTTTGGCCCACTTCTGGCCTTACAGAAGTTACCATCTAGATATTCTGCCCGTGGGACTGAGGGAAACCTTAATCGGGATGACCGTCCGGAGCCGGGTTCATGCCCACGCTCGATCTATCTATTTTAATGCCTTTTTGTGTGTTGGACAGTGTCTTGTAACGGCACCCAGACAGGGCAAATGTGTACTGCTTTAAAATGTTTACATGTTAAAATTCGCTTTATACTGTACTTTGAACACGTAATTCAATGTGTATTATATTCTTCTTATAGCAGCATACTTTATTTCCTAGTACTTTAAGTCTATGGTTGTTAGTAATTATAGGTATGCATCATACAAATCCTTCTCAAAGCTCATTCAATTAATATGAAATTCTAGACTTGGCAGTTTGCAACATTGCAAACCTTCATCAACAGGCAATATGTGGCGAGAATATTTCCACCTATACTCGCATCGAAATTTCCAGCCCCTGTTTACAATCAGTACAATACGTTTCTGTTGCCTTATCATGAAAACAACGCTGTCCAGCGAACCTAACGGTCTTCGCTCTCTCTGTTTATTTTTTTACAACACAAACTGAAACTTCCCAATATTGCCAGGCGTATAAGGCTTTCGCACACTTTCGAACAAGAACACTTGTATAAAATTTAGTGGGCATTATATGTATCGATTTCTCATAACGTTAATATCTCAGTCATCTGAAAAGGCAGTTATGTGCCTCAAATGTAGTAATAATAATTGGTCCATGACGGTGCAGAAGTAGGTACATTCAGTTTGACGATTCAGGTGCCTGGCAACCATGAATTAACCATGTAGGGTTTGAGAAGCAAGGTTTTGATGCTCGCACTACAATTGTTGTTTGTAAACAATTTTCCATCCTAGAGTGAACGGACAATATAAATATCAATATCTAAAAGTACTTGAAGTTATTTTTTTATTTAGATATACTCAGTTCAGGTAAGTAAATAGGAACAAATAAAAAAAGGAAGAAAAATGGAGGCCTTGAAAGTAAAACATAAACAAATTCATCAGTGTTCAAAAGATGCTGTCTATAACGCACTGGGCAGAATAGGTCATGATGGGTCAGAGTGGCTCATGGCGGGTGGTCAGTTGCAGTGCGTCACGTCCTGTTAACCCACTGACCCGGTCCATTTCTGATAGAAACTTAATTTCAAACAAATGCATTAGTTGTATAATAATACCCGTCCTTTATACTTCTTGGTATTTGCTTCTTAAGCAACAAAACGAATCTAAACGCTTATCTACGTAGGCTGTGTCTAAATAAAGACTGATCATCAGTGTTTGTGAAGTGAATACAACAGGAAGGCACAGAAAACGAATCATGTCTGTGAAGTGGGAGAAGTGACAAACAGATCGAACAAGTTTGAAGGCCATGACGTCAGAAATATGACCTTGGCAGGTGTTCAAGCACACGTAGTTTCAGTTTCGCATAAAGCAACATGGAAGTGACACGCGAAGAACAGTACAGAAATTCTCTTGACTATCTTGCAAAGATCAACGTTCCGTGTGTACCCCATCCTCCATATGACCCTGATATAGCCCCTTGTGATTTCTTTTTTTTCTAACTTTGAAGAAACCCGTGGCGTTTTTAGCAGGCAGGACGGTTAGGCCCGGGCCTACCCAAAAATTTTTACACATATAAAAACGCTAAACGATACAATAAAGAGTAAATATATTTTTCACTATTTATATTAATGGTAGATAATTATTTAACAACTAGCATCAACCACTACTGCAAAAGTAATTTCCCACTGTCATTAATCAATCAAATGTGTATATATATCCACAGGCGAGGGAGCAGCCCTACCCAAAATTAAAATCCTAAAGCCGCCCCTGGAAGAAACACCTCCGGGAACGGCGTTTCACATCTTCAGGGGCAGTGGTAAAAGCTGCAGTGGCAGTTTTGAAGGATCTGTTTAGAAATGGCTTCCAGCATGTCTGATGACTGGCAGAAACGTTGGGACAAGTGCATTGTATGTAATGGGGACTATTTTGAAAAAAAAAAAAAAACATGAACATTTGGAGGATTAGTACAGGTAATTATGTTTTATTCATTTATGATTATTATTTATTGTTCAATCCTCGTATATGTGTTAACATTAAAGTGTGACACCACAGTTCGGATGTATATCGTGAGCGCACACCTTGACTTCTTTAGGGATTACACTCTTGTCTTCTTGTGACGTCGAATGTTTAGATTGTATCTATTAATTACCGTCCAATTAGTTTTGGAATTCAAGTTCCATCCCTGCTTATTACCAACCTCTTTTGCATAAGCGGTACAGTCTGCCAATGGTGGAATTACATAATTATTGTGTCTAAATAGTTTCAAAATGATAAATACAGTAAATCATGCTCACCTGAGTCTGTTTTCTGTTGTAACTGGCTCGAAGATCTTCCACATATTGTTTCAACGAAACATTCTCAGGTTTTGATCGAATAACAGCAATGGCCACTGCTATCTGTATCTTCTGCAACAGACTCTTCACTGAAATTAAAGAAAACAATCAGAAAGAACACTGTATTAGTCGCTTAAGAAGAAACGACCGTTCCTTTGATTTTCAAAGTGAATGTAAACTTTGCCGTATGAAACCATTATTTACTCATCAGTTAGGCAAGACTAATTAATACACAGGGGTTAGATTTCACAAATTTAAGCTAAAGAGCATCTCCACCCAATGAAATGTTGACTCCCTACTTTCTTGACCGGTGAGTATCAGGCTCAATGTAGGTATGTAGAGAACCAGTAGGTTCCGTAGGTCTCGAAGTCGCAAAGTGAGGTGTGTTCGAATAGGAGTCGAAAAATCGATCGATGTTCTGGACAGTGTGGTCACTTCTCGGGTCATCGTGCGCAACTGGAGAGGCTTCCGGTGGAGATCTTTGGGTCTCTCCTCATCCCCTGACTCTGCTGCGTAATTCTATGGTAGTGTGGAACCCACAGATCCAGCAGGATAATCACAAGAAGTGAAGAGAATCGGCCCAGAAGCTCGGATTGATTACTTATGGGGGCGCGCATCTCGGGTGACTGACGGGCTCCTAGGCTAATGTTGGCATGGGGAGAACGAACAAACAAGCTAGTTTCCGAACATGCAAACCCCGATTGCGCATTTGAAATTGTTCCTGTGTCAGAGCTCAAAACGGTCGAACACTGGTGATCGCTCTAGGCCATTTCGACCCATACTCAACTGAGCTTTTTTTTTTTTAGTTGGAACCCTTTCTTGGGATTGGCTGTGATATCCAACAGGCCCGTAGCTAAGTGTGTGTTATGGGGGAGGTACAGTTCAATTTGTTTCCTGACACACACACACACACTCACACACAAACAAACTCATCTGATACATGGGTCGAAATAGCCGAGATCGAACTGCAATGTCCGGCTGTTTTGGGTCCTGGCACCGGAACAACTTTAAATGCCACATCGAGGTTTGCATATTCGGAAACTATCATGTCTGCACGTTCTTCCCATGTTCACATTGCCCGAGGAGCCTGTTACTCTTCGGACATACGCGCCCCTACAATGAACAATCCGTGATTCTGAGATGGTTCTCGTTACTTCTTGTCAGGGTTCTGCTGGATATCTGCGGTTTTAGGGGTACTGTGCAACATAGAATTACGCAGCAGTCATGAGATGAGGGTAGATCCAAAGGTCTCCACCAGGAGCCTCTCTAGTGGCGCAAAGTGACCCGAGAAATAACCACAACACTGTCGGAACCGTCGATCGGTTTTTCGATTCCTGTTCGAAGACGCCAAGACATCAAGACCAACATATTTGTGATCTACAAAGCCTACTGGTTCTCTATATCCGACCCTGGTACTCAACGATCAAGAAAGTAGGGAGTAAATGGAGATGCCCTTTCACTGGGGAAAGAAACATCAGCGACATTTATCATATACTTTTTTAAATTACTGACAACGGAAGTGAGAGAAGTCTACAGTCCAAAGTTAACTAAATTCTTGAAATTTTATTTTTTTTTGCGATGCTTTAAAAAAATAAGTTCTCTTAATTTCAGGGAACTTCACCAATATTAAAAGATTTGAAGCGTTGGAGGATAAAGGTGTTATGTTACATTTTTCGAAATGTAACATTCTGGCCGTTCATGCACGTGTTATATGCTACTCATGCTACCTAACATTATTTGGTGAGTCCTCGTCCAAATGCAGATATTTAGAAACGATGAAGGTGGTATGTTAAAGGACAAAGTTGTGAAAGTCAATTTTCCCATCATATTCAATTTGTTACATACCACCTTTATCCTCCAAGCGCTTCATTTATTAAATTCTTTTTATAACACGACATAGTACTATAGTGTTTCAATTTTTTAAAGAAATTGTTTGCGTATGAACTACAGGTTCCTGATTCGATCCCAGACCTGAATAAGCTTATGGCGAAGAACATCGTATCCATGGGTTTTCTCGCCTTTCTCCTTTTTTCTCCCACATTCTGATTTCACCAATCATTTCATAATTATTCAGTTTCAGCAATCATCCAACTCCTTTAGGCAGACGCGTACGTAGGAATTTATTTCGAGAAAAGTCCGATTTCAAAAATAAGAAATTTTGGCATTAATAGATTTTCCTTTATGTAAATTTCAACAAATTAGGAACTACATTTGTATAATAATAATAATAATAATAATAATAATAATAATAATAATAATAATAATAATAATAATAATAATAATAATAATAATAATAATATTGTTTGAAGAAATTGTTTGCCTGAAAAATTAAATAAAACTGCATATTTGAAGGAAATTTGGGTAATCGTACATTTGTATTAATATATTGCGGTTAAATAAGATCTAAAAGCACTAATGATTGAGAGGGTGTTAAAAGTTCCTTCCACACCCATATTTCAGATCATACTCAATGGGGTTGCAATAATAAAGGGTGTTTCAAAACAACACCGACAACGATTGGGAGGTGATTCCTGTCACCAAGATAAAACAAAATGTATAGATCAATCTGAGTGCACAAATGCTTCCTTTTGCAGTTATAGGCTGCTGAAAAACATTAAAAAATGAAGTTTAAAGATCCATAGTTCCAAACCTATGGGGCCTACCGTAGTCGGGTCAAGACTTCACTTAGGAACTAATATGTACTCTATCCAAAAATACGTTTCAGAATCCTGCGTTACTCACGCATCAATTTTTATAGAGAGAGTTTGGCTACGGCAGTTTCAGACTGGCCAAATTGACGGCTCTTGGCGCGGGTCCTTAAAGTCCCTCATATATATATATATATATATATATATATATATATATGATGTAGATAGATAAATATAGACATAGATAAACTTTAACACGCAGTTGCAAACCATGATAAGTGACAAGATCATTTTTTCTGTATTGAATAAATAAGCAAAAAAGCGCAATGGGCCGTTACGGACTAGAGGAGGCCTTTGCTAACTACGAAATTTTACTGGCTCATGGGGTCGTACTGATATGATCAACGGGAGCTCGAGGAGACATTTTTCGCAAAGACGAACTTAAGCTTCCGCAACCTATTTTGGTAGGAAGACTCAAGAAAGTATTTGCGATCGCGAAAATTCGACTAAGACCTACAGATCCTGACCCTCATGATCCCTGCGGGGCCTCGGGCCCTTGACAATCGCCAAGTAGCCAACGTGGCCAGTCCGGCACTGGGCTACGGGCATATAATTTGAAGTAATCACTAACTATCTCTATAAAAATTGTTACAGAAGTATCGAAGGATTCTGAGACATGGATATTTGGATAGGGTATTTACTAGTTCCTAAGTGAAGTGTTGACCCGACTACGGTAGATCCCATAGTATTGGAGCTACGGACCCTTAAAGTTCCTCTTTTCATGTTTTCGGCAGCGTATAATTCCCAAGTGATGGATTTGTGCACCCAGGTTGGTCTATATTTCTGCCTTATCTTGGTGTCAGGAATCACCTTCCAAATGTTGTCGGTGATGTTTTGAAACACTCTGTATAGTATTTGCATTACTCTTTTTTCATCCTCAATCCCGTCTCATATAGCCTCGCTGCTGAAAGGGATGTTAAACTTAAAATCATATCAATTTTTTTTCACCTTCGATTTATAGAAGTTCTCCCTTCCCCAGAAGGCACTCTTCTGAAATCAGTACTGTCTCAAAGTATCAAATTACAAGAAAAAGGAAAACATAAATTGTATTCAAATTAAAAACAATATTTTGATCTAGTGACTTAATCGATAAATGGAATATTGCTTATACTAACCAGTGTAAACCGCTTATGATGATAATGCTTTTGATTTGTTAAATGATTTCAATCATTCCAGATGGAAAGAATATTTCTTTGGTTTGTTAACTATAAAAACCATCCCTACCACTAAAACTTATCTTCGAGATTTCTTCAAGCTAAGGTTAGCGTACTCGCCTTTCGCGTGGGACACCTGGGTTCAAGTTCCGGCGGGAGCTCACGTGCTTCAGATCCCACGTTAGGCTGTAGAACCATGTTTCATATAGCCTCGCTGCTGAAACGGACTATAAACTGAAATCAAATCAAAAGTCATTTCCAAAGCAACACTCAGTCACGTCACTTTTTTTTTTTATTCCCAGTAAAGCAGACAAACTGCCATAAGAAGGAAACGAGAGATCTGTCAGAGAAAGAGAGTGTTGACAGAGAAGCAACATCGATACCATAATTGACGTTTTATCATTTACATCATTTTGTAACCATTAACACTCGTACATTTCCAACACTTCTTCCCCCTCCCTTCCTTGGCTCTTCCTGTTTCTCCGTGTCGTTGCTCCGAGTCAGAGATGACAAATCACCATGATCTGAAACGCTATCCTCCCAAATTCACAACAGATGCAAGACTTTAAAAGAAATACATGATTTTAGGTCTACTCAATCTTTCTGACTTTCAATTAACTAATTATTATTTGAAATTTAACGTGGTCGAAAAAGTGTAGAAGTTTCCCAGGGGAGCCAGTCTGAGTAAGGTTTTTGTTCATTCACACCAGAGAAATGCTGGGATGGTACATAACATATGGGTCCTAGGCCGCTTCCTTCTTTCTCCACGCCTTCGGTGCGAGCGGTCCCGGGTTCGATTTCCGGTGGGGCACTTGTTCAGTACAGCCATCCTGAATGAGATTTCCCTCACTCACACCAGGACACATGTGAGTCGAACGTGTGAGACTACTTAGCTGCTGGCACTGGCTGCCATTGAGCCACCTAGTGGTAGCATATTGACCTCCAATAGTCCCTTCAACACTATGTACGGTCTTGAAAAAAAAAAAGGTTTGTTGTTATGTAAATTTTATGTATCCTTTTTAGTTTCAACTAATTCCCTCTCTATCTCCCCTGAAGGCGCACATTAGTCATCATGATATGCCTTTCTGGCAGGGCTGGAAAACCCATCTAGAGACCTAGGGCTAGCAAAAATATGTGGTCCCTGCCGACTTCACTTAACGCATTTCTGTGAAGTACAGTAGGAAAGTTTAGGGAATATGTTTCATATTTTTTTATATTTTATTTTACGATGATAACTGTACGTTCATGATTCGTTCTAGATAGCCAGTTCAGATTTTGATCAGAGTGGAGGCCCGGGGCTATAGCTCCCCTAAGCCTCCACTTAATCCGGCCCTGCCTTCTAGTCGCTTCTGGTGAAGGTAAACGCTGATGTCATACTGCCGCTTGGAAATAAAACATTAATTTGTGACACAGTAAATAAAATAATTCGTATCTCTTCTTGTAGAGGAGTGAGGAAACCAACCACTGAACAAACAAACAAACAAACAAACAAACAAAAAGTAAACATATCCTGAGATATTGCTTAGCTTCAATCTGGCACGCACCAGAAATTTTTCTTGGGAGAGGTTTGAGCTTGGGGAGATATAATACTACAAATCACTACATCTATATGTAGTATTGAACAGGTATTATTTTGCACCCGAAAAGACGATAAAAAATTGAGAAACACTTCCACCTATTTTTTCAGGAAAAAAATTGATAGAACTAGATTGTTTTTATAAGAGAAAGAGTACACATGAAGTGTAAAATCAAATTCTCATGCTACATTAATCATTTTCCTGTTAAAAAAGTAGAGTTTTACTTAGAAAGTGTACAAATTTATGTTGAATTAGGAAGTTTTGGAGGAGTCCGGACCCGATGGGCCTCCTCTGTGAATGCGCTCCTGGCTTCAAGTCGTTTATGCCGATTTAAACCCATCATACGTAAATCTCATTGGAGATCAATACAAATAGCTATGCTTTTAAAGATTTATGTTTATTCTATTCCACATTTTTTTTTTTTAAAAAATTTTTCGTCATAATTCAATGTTATTATTTTACAACCTCGACCTAGGGCCTCATTCCGTGTTGGTTTACGTTAACGCAATTCAAAATTTGCGTTTGGAAATGATCTAAGCTTTTCTTGTTTTTTACTCGCCACTAGAATTTCTTAATGTATATTTTGAGTTAGTTATAGATCACAAACTTTGAAAAACACATACTGAATGAAGCTCCTAATCAACGTTAAAGTAAGTGACTGACAACCACAGGATATAACCAAAGATCTTATTTATCAGTGCCTCGATGGAGAAGGAAATCATGTGGATTGGAACAGCAAGGAAAAATGTAGAATACATTACATACTGTTCTGATTACTCTTATTTTCCAAGCAATTTGCATTTAGCAATGATCATAGATGTCCATATTGGGTTAATTGCTGTATTGCCAGATCATTTTTAGGAAATTTACCAGGTCATTTGGAGAATTTATTTAAGTTTGTGAGGAAGAATGAGTGAAAGTCAGGTAAGAGGAATAGTAAAAGTTAAGAAAATGGTTGTATTTTTTGGTTGTTTTTGATGTTATAAGCAGCACTGTATGTGGAGGCAGATGGACTATTTCGCGGAGAGATACACTTGTTTTATTATACGGATCCATAGATAGTAAAAGGGGCAAGAAAAATTTGAGCAAGTCTTTAATTTGCCCATTTCATGTCGAGAACAGAACCCAACTAATTCCTGCGGGGCTTCTAACCCATTCCTACCACTACAACTACTTATATTATGGATCCGTATAATAAAACTACTTGCCTAATAACGTAATCTAACGTAACGTAATGTAATCCAACCAAATATAGCCGAATGCAGTACATTTTGGTACTTTTTTCGATTTTCAAATTGGTCCGGCGATACAGCAGTAATGCCTCCATATTTCAGTCTATAAGGACCTCATGAAACTGTTTGTATAACGACCTGCAATCAAGGACAAATTTGAATAAAAAGAGAAATTGTAAACCTTATGAAAACAGATAACAATTTTAGATATTGGCAACATTGAATTCGCGCTATACGCAAACATCTTGAACTATCAAGATATTCTTGATTACCTTTAAGAAAGAATATTTTTCTTTTTAATTATACTCTACATAGGTATAGTGTACAGAAGTAGCATCGGGAAAAGAACAGAAACTGGAACAATGATTTGTCTATAATATTAATATATCTGAAGTAGCCTTCCAGTTAGATATTGGAAACAAACTCATATTAGGATAATTATTTTTACATTCTCCCAACTAGAAAATCTTGAATAAACTACTGGTCAGAGATAGCTACAGAGCCGTATGGAAATAAAAACAATATGTACCAGTCTTATAATTATATATCGTTGACAAAATTGATTTTATGAAATTTAATAAAATGTCACATTTCTTTAATATGAAAAGTGAAATTTAGAATTTGAAACAGTTTTAGATAATAAGCTTAATAATATTTAAGTTCAAAATGCACATTATTATTATTATTTTAATGGTGCTTCTTAAGATATGACCTATTAATAATACTAACCAAAATCCTTCACAATTAATTCTTCCATTATATAACTTCAGGTTTTGGGCCCATTTACTCTTCACATCAAGGAATATTGGTCATAAACATGTATATCAATCAAAACAGTAGCATCAACTACATTTTGATTTCCACTTGATTAAAAATTAAGTAAATTATTGTAAATACTTGTTTTATACATGATTCTATCACTCATTCATTCCATAGCTGTATGTAAATCGTTACGAAACTCCAACGAATCCTTCCTCAAATGTCCTGTTATCCACCAATGAAATCACAGAATGTAAACCAAAGACTTCATATAAGAAAAGAGTGTAATTCAGTAGATGAACTCAGATGACAACTGAAAAACAAACAGAATCCTTCCTAAATTAAGGAAAAGATTTTTGATTTGGTTTGATTTATTGTGATTTAATGGGGACGTCAGCAACAAGACTATTTGTTTCCGTCACGATAAATGGGAAAAGAAAAATTTCACAAGTCAAAATCTTATAAATTCGATCATTATCACATATTTAACTTTGAAAAAAAAAAAACAAAGTAATGCTAAATAACACATGCGCTTAGATAATATTCGATTAATACTTACTCTAAAAACATCTGTATGGTAATAAAGAAGTTAATATGTGCATTTTTTGTATCTACAGACATAACGTGTTATCCCATTTTATGGGGCATACTTATATTCATTAAAAAATATTTTTTATCACGAATTCACACTTAATGTTATAAGAAGTGATTTTTAAGGGGGGCGTTGCATTGATGGGTGCAGGTTGACGTCATGAGGGCTGAATATAAGCAGCGTGAAGATATGACAAAAAAAAAAAACTACAATGTATAAAATAGGAACCAACTTAAAACCACAAACCAACTTGTGCTAGGTGGCTATTAAAAAGCACAATTACTATATAAGGCAGATTACATGTAATTGGTGTTTTTAATGGCAGCCGAGCGCAAATTGATTGGTGTTTCTTACACTATCGTTTTCATGGTATATACCTAGACGCCGTATTTATACACGTAACAGTTAAGCACCCCTAAAGTAAATCTGCAACTCCACTCACAAGAAATGATTGATAAGGTACCAGAAGTGCATTTTCTCATGAAAGAATTACATATAACATCCACGTGCCGTAAGCGTCCGTGGGCCACCGATGAGCAACTAGCGACATCTTGCCAAAAAAATGGCGGCCCCGCAGTTACGATCCGCGGTGGACCCACTTCCGTTTTGCAAATTATACCACCAGCGACCCTCCAGCGGCAGAGACACGACGAAACGCCAATGGACTACAAAATTACTCCCCCCAAAAATGTTAAATTGCCTATATGCGTAATTTGGTTACATTACGGCGAGTCTAAAACAACGCTAGAAAAAGTTTTTTTTTTAAAGTACCCTCGGGTGAGCGCGAACCACTAACCTTTTGTTTACTATGCGCGCTCTTCCGATTTGGCTACAGAGGCGATGAAGAAAACGTCGCTTGCAGAGGGATAATAAGTTAAGGTCTTATTAATTTGGCTAATGGGGGTCGCGGTGGCTCAGTGGTAGAGCGTTCACCTCTGGTGCTTGGGGTCCCGGGTTTGATCCCAGCCCCCGCCAAGTGAACTTTGTGGTGGACAAACACCGTGCTCGTGGGTTTTCTCGGGGTTCTCCCGTTTCCTCCCACTTTCTTCATTCCACCATTTCACTCATCTCTCATCATCACTGTCTCCTTTGGCCTAACCGGCATAATCGCGGGACGTAAAACTCAAAGATTTCATTTCATTTCATAATTTGGCTAATGTGAGTGCTCCGGTAACCGTGTATATTCGACGATAATCGTTTGGGATCAAATAAAATCAGCTCGCCATGTAATTTTATAACAAAATGACGCGTGTCTATTTATTTATTTAATGATTCTCCCATATTCACTTTCAAATGATTGGTAACAGTTGCCATTTAAATTCAAACAATTATACGCACTCATCTCAATATTTTTCACTTTATGATGTAGAGGCAGGGTTTACTCTTGACCCCTGGAGCTCACTTTAGGAACAATTCGTCAGGAAAAAAAAAAAAAAATATATATATATATATATATATATATATATATATATATATATATATATATATATATACAGTATAACCTCGTTAACACGAACTCGCTTAAGCCGAACACTCGGTTAGGACGAACAAAATTTCGGTCCCGGCATCGCTGTACGTTATATTATAGGAATTTTTATCGGTTAACACGAATTTCGGTTAGCACGAATTACGAACTAATTTTTAGTCCCTTGAGTCAGTAAAGGTTTTCATTTAACACGAACTTTCAATCCTTTTTTCTTTTCTTTCTTTTTTCTTTTTTTTTTTTTTTTTTTTTTTTGTTTGTTTTTGGATTATTTTTCTTATTTCAGATTTCATTCCAGATCGGTTTTTGTCATACAGTATTTATACAGAGGAAAATTGCCTTGTAAATAAGAGGAAAACCAGAAACAGGTATCTTTCCTCTCTTATGAGGTGTTGATTCTGTCCTCCGTCAAGCGCTAAACATGCAGGTGCTTGGCAGATGAGCTGGTGACAGCTCGAGACAAAACATCTTCTCTCCCCTGTAACTCCAAACCGGTGACAGCAGTCATAATACCCATAATACCTTTCCGTTACTAGCGGTACCCAACCTGCTAGCGGAGTTATCAATTTTATAACTTGACCTGGATTTTCTGCGTGGAAACTTTTTTTTTTTAATCTTCGAAAATTTAATAATAAACTTACTGTACTGTTTTCACTTTTCAGAGGATAATACCGAGACCGAAACTAGTCTCGATCTCGATCTTAACTCGAATTTGAAACCGAGTCGTGCTTTTCGAAATCGAGACAAGACCGAAACTCTCAGTCTCGTCTCGATACAATTCTGTGGATGGTATCAAGACGGAGAATAGTCTTGGTCTTGTCTCGAATTTGGAACCGAGAGGAGACCAAGATTACTCAGTCTCGTTTCGATACCATCTCTAGTGTTTTCTATGATATACATAATAAACTGTAGTGTTATGTATAGTCTGTATACTGTAGTGCGTATGTATCGAGAAAATGTATTCGAATAATAAAATTTGGGTCTCCGGTTAACACGAATTTTTTTAACACGAACTCCTGATTTTTCAGTCCCTTGGAATTCGTGTTAACGAGGGTTTACTGTATATATATATATATATTAGGGATGGCCAAAATTTTCCGGAATCCGGATTCCGGAAATTTTGTTTTCCGGAATCGGAAAATTTACTTTCCGGAATTCTGAAAAATTCCGGAATTCAGAAAAATTCCGGATTTCGGAAAAATTCCGGAATTCAGAAAAATTCCGGATTTCGGAAAAATTCCGGAATTCAGAAAAATTCCGGAATTCGGAAAAATTCCGGAATTCGGAAAAATTCCGGAATTCAGAAAAATTCCGGAATTCAGAAAAATTCCGGATTTCGGAAAAATTCCGGATTTCGGAAAAATTCCGGAATTCAGAAAAATTCCGGTATTCGGAAAAAATCCGGAATTCAGAAAAATTCCGGATTTCGGAAAAATTCCGGATTTCGGAAAAATTCCGGAATTCGGAAAAATTCCGACATTCGGAAAAAATCCGGAATTTAGAAAAAATCGGAATTTTTCCGAGAACCGGAATTTTTCCGATTTTACTTTCCGGATTCCGGAAAGTAAAAATTCTGGAATTGGCCATCCTTAGCTAGTAGCTGTTAAAAGAGAAACACAATAATGAATAGGCTATATATACTGTATTAATTTCTTGTAGTTGGATATGTCTTTATCATTTACGTAGACAATTGCTACTGCAGTTATTTACTACTTTATGAGAAAGGTCTTATTTTCACACACAAAAAAGTCGCCGGTATGTCTCAAACATTATCGCGTTCCCACCTGCAGCTGCTCCAAAGCACTGCAAACTACTTTTTAACCAGGCGAAAGGGAGCGAAGGTAAAGAAATCTCAACAAATATTCTAGTAATAACATTCGCTTATTGTCAACATACCTACAGTGAGCGCAGAAAGTGTTCGTACACCGTGCATACTTTATATTGAAAACAGCTAGCATGAGAACGGGAGGTGGAAAATATATACGGTATATAACCATAATTAAGACTACACATCCATACATTTTATTTCTATATACAAGAGAAAGGCCAAACAAACACAATCACTGTTTTGTTCAGAAGAAAAGAGAGAATTCCTTTTTTTGTAAACGCAAAAAGTCACCGTACACTTATGCTTGAATTAATGCTTATAAAGTATATTACGTTATTTAATATTTTGTGGGATTACCCTGTGCGTTAATGATTGTCTGTAGTCTTCGTGGCATTGATTTCACCTGTAGTAGTTCGTAGTTCTGTAGCTTCGGCAGAGATGTGCGTCTACGCGTAAAAAACGATAGTTTACGTTTACGTGTCAACTATGCGTAGACAATGTAAACAACGTAGACTATGTAGAATATGTCAACAACACGTAATTTAATATGGCTTCGTGGACAATAAAGGAGCTTTATTTTGTCGTTACCTTGCGAAATTGCGTACAAAATAAAATGCCTAGACCAGCGAATAGTAACTTTCGAATACTTAGTTTCGTCTTGATGAAGGAAAATGACAAATATTATGCATTTTGTAAAATATGCAAGAAAAAATTGGCAAATACAGCCAGATTCGACTGAAAGCCGACAGGTGAGAATTAGTTTTGTAAATTTCATTATAAAAGCAGTGCTCGAAGTGGAAAATCTAAGGAAGTGGTATGTGCAGAGCAGAGTAAACATACGGATTAGATAATTCCCTCTACTTTTTATATGTTAGTCGTTTCCCTAATCTTTCGCTGCACCGAAGCAAAACAACTGAATGAGGAAATATGAACAAACGAGCAACGAAATTGTTCCTTACATTTGATAGTGGTTGTCTACATAGTCTACACGGGAAAAGGTGTAATGTAGATTACGTATAGATTACAGTAGACAATCGCGTAGACGTAAAATAATAGTTTACGGCACATCACTGAGCTTCGGGACTGATTATGTCCCATCCTTCTTGAATAGCTTTTCTTAGGCCTTCTTTAGTAGACAAGCTGTGCCTTCTGATTCTTGTCTCCAGAACAGATCATAGATGTTCTATGGGGTTCATGTCTGGGGATTGGGGAGGTGTGCGAAGCTGTTTCAAGCTATTATAGAGTCAGGGGCGGATCCAGAGGGGGGCGATCGGGGCGATCGCCCCCCCACAACAGGAAACTCTTATTTTATATATAAATAAACCCATCCATAACAAGTTTGGAGCTCTTAAAAGTAGCAGTATTACCGCCGACCGCCCCTCCCCCAGAAGTCCGTCCTGGATCCGCCCCTGGCAAACCTTGCAGACAGGCCTCGTTCAACAGTACAAACAATAATTGCGATGTATAATGTTTCTATCACTGTGCGAAACTATAAAAAAATAATAAAAAAATAATAATAATAAAAAGAACTGGAAGACCAAGAGTGTTGGGTGAACAAGTTAAACGTTACATTATTAGGGAAAGAAAAAAGGTTCCAAAAAGTAGTGCTGTGCAATTGGCGACGGATCTGGAAACACGCGGTGTTAAAGTATTAGCCAGTACAGTGCGGAATATTTGCAGGGTATCATGGTCGGATAGCCAGGAAAATGTTCTGGGTGAACAAGACAAATCGTATAAAGAGACTAAAGTTTGAAAAAGAGTATAAAGATAAGGGATCAGGCTTCTTTCTGGAATAGGGTCATATTTTCGGACGAAAGTAAATTTAATTTTATCGAGTCCAATGGGAGGCGTATGGTATGGCGCAAGGTGAATACAGAGATGAATCCTCAAAATCTCGTCCCTAAAGTAAGACACGGAGGAGGGTCCGTGCTCGTCTGGGGTTGTATGAGTGCCTCAGGAGTGGGTCGTCTCCACCTTATCGATGGAGTGATGATCCACAAAGTGTATATTAACATATTAAAGGAATATCTCCATACTAGTGCGCAGAAGATGGTTCTTGAAAACAATTTATTGTTCAGCAAGACAACGACTCCAAACATACAGCGGAAAATACTCGATTGTGGCTACTCTATACAGGGGCGGATCCAGGACGGACTTCTGGGGAAGGGGCGGTCGGCAGTAATACTGCTACTTTTAAGAGCTCCAAACTTGTTATGGAGTGGTTTATTTATATATAAAATAAGAAAGTTTCCTCTTGTGTGGGGGGGCGATGGCCCCGATCGCCCCCCTCTGGATCTGCCCCTGGGGTTTGCTATCTTTCTCAAAGACTTGCCCTTCTTATGCACTTTAATAATTACTTTTCTTGTCTCCTCATTTGTTTCTGTTCGGTTGCTTCCCATTTCGACAGCCCACCGTGCAGTTTTTTCACTCCTATTCACAACTAAACTCATTCTGTTACTCGTCATGCTATACAGAGGTGTATACTCAGGTGAATACTAGTGAACCCCAGTTGTGGTATCTTTGTTTCGTATTCGTACGTCAGGTGTACGATCACTTTTTGCGTCTACTCTATACATTTTCTACGAAATTTATTTACTTTCTGACCATTAAACTTGTCTTTGTGGTTCTTTATTGATATATTCATAAAGCTTAGTTTTCATTATTCATATTGTGTGTGTTATTACACTTCTTAAATTTTCTGTTTCTTTTTCGCAGGCATTCTCGTTTCAATAGCATAGGTGTACGAACACTTTCTGCGCTCACTGTATGTACAGTAAATACAAATTTATAATTTTTGACTTTACGAAGTATACAATGTAATTGTTCAATAATTAACATAAGCAGGCATTCATTAATTTATATTAATATAATAATTAACAAAACTAATAAGCGGGTGATTGATGACTCAGTGGTAGAGTTTTCATCTATGGTATTCTAACCCAGGACATGTGGGTTTTCGATGGCTAATTTTGTGTTCGAAAATTTTCCCAGTGGTACTCTTGGTTCCCTTTCTTATATTTGTTCCATCATCACTCATTAACGAATTTAGTTTATCAAAACTCTATAGCCATATATTCATTCTGTCCGTCAGTGAAACAAACAGTCTCAAGAACTATCTGATGGATTACCAATCAATTTTGGCCATGATGTACAGAGTCAATAGTTAAGAATCGAGTTCCCTGATGAATGTAATATTCAAACCGGAAGCGGTACAAATCAACCATTTCCGGTTTTAACGTTAATCATTATATAGTAAATATGGTAATAGATAGCGAGAAGCGGTTTCCAGTAATCGACATATATAACATTCATGTAGATAGAATGTTACCCAGTTTGTGCATCTGCTGAAAATAATGAGCTTAGGTATTTAGAGAGCATTTTCCGCTTTAGAAAATGTGTGCTTGGTAAAGAATGTAGAGAATTAACTGAGTCAGGCACGTAGCTAGAATATGGTAATAGGAAGGGGGGGGGGCTCTGTCACGAAATACTGTGGTTATTTACCAGGGGCTCAATCATTCTAAACTATTTTATTGGCAACATATATTGGTTCGTTTAGCCAAGATTTCTAATGGGGGCATGATATGAAATACTGTGGTTACACACCAGAGGCTCGATCAATCTAAATATTTTACTGACAACATACCCATATTGATTGGTTAGGACAATCAAATGAGGATATATTAGTAAGTATTTTAATAAGAAGCTATGAAGAAATCTCGAGTAAAAGAATATAAAAAAAGTATTGAAAAAGATATCGTCTTCCGAGGTCATTCGAACGGTGTCGAGAATTTTGCGTCTGGGAAATTTGCGCCCTACCTCAAGAACAGGGAAAATTGCGCCTGCGATGTACCTCCACCGGGAAGTTTGAGCCCTGCGAAATAAAAGAACCTATTGGAGCTTACGCATTTCCTCGGAGGGGCTGACATTACAACATAAACAATCCTCCCCCCACAACCATGCCATTTGTGATTTATTTTCATTGTGGCTATATAAGGGGAGAATAAACTTCAATATAAGCCAAAAGAACACAACGGATCAACGCAATCACTGCTTCTTCCAGAGATGATTTTGGGGGAACACTGGCCTCCCCAGAGCTCTCAGAGTGCCCCCTCGGAGGAGACCAAAATAATACGTCTATAATATAATAATAAATAGAATAGTACCAGCAGTGACCCCCTTCCAGAATACTAAATGTGCTTCCCGGAACATTTTTCCTGAAAGAACGACTGAACGCAATTGTGTGTTTGAAGTGTAATTCCAGCAAGTAAACACATTGTACATAGTTTTCTTGATAATATTACTGAACTGATTTTACATTCACTTTACATTTTCTTTTCTATATTTTGTGTCCTGAAAAACCAAACAACTCGCAAGGATTGTGAACAGAGATATCTGGGTAGAGCCAAACAGCCTTTTGTAGATTAAATTATACCCTTTGATTATATTAATAAATAATTATATATCAGTCATTTATACGTTTATTGTAAATTTTGTAGTATAATGAAAAATTGTATTTGTATGGATTGCCCTTTAGTGAACTAAAATTGTATTTTTTTCATTTGTTCGGAATATTATAACGGATGGAGTAACTCACTGAGACGATGAGAGGCAAGCCTAGTTCAAGTGCGAGTGGAAGTTACTTTACACAATACAATAATAAGTTGAATTGTTGGGCGCTAACATCCCAGTGCAAATATATAGCCGGCGCATTTTCCCCTCTTTTTGGGGTAGGGCGCAAACATCCCAGTGCAAATATATTGCGAGCGCATTTTTTCCTATTTTTGTGGTAGGGCGCAAATTTCCCGGGCGCAAAATTCTCGCATTCAAGGAAAATATAATGTCCGTGAAGTTGACAAGCCACTTATGTCAGAATCCAATTTCGACTTTAAACGTCGCTAGTGCTACGTTAGTGTTCGATAGTGACGCAAATCGTTAGTACTCCAACTGCATGCCAACACGCCCACTTCTAAGAATCATCTCAAAAATGAGGTTAGCCGTTAGAGTAAGTAAGTGCTCATTGGTGCCATTAACATTAACGTTAATGCCTCCATCGTACGGCCCTTTGAGTAATAATAACACCACGTTTTTTGCTAGTCTCAATGCGTCCCTATATTCTCGCGAACATTCTGACGTGCCCAAGTTAGTTACTTTTTTTTTGGGGGGGGGACTATTGTTTATCTGGTATTGTTTATTGTTTATTGCTAATCTGCAGAGTAGCAATTACATTAATATGCCATTGTCCTTGATAATCATTGCGTATTTACAAGCAATTTGTTATTACTGTTAGAAGGTATCAAAAAACAACAGATAAAATCTACTACTTAACGGTTCATATTTTACTTTTACAGTACATAAACGATTAATAATAATAATAATAATAATAATAATAATAATAATAATAATAATAATAATAATAATAATAATAATAATAATAATAATAATAATAATAATAATAATAATAATAAGACTATTCCAGCATAAAAGTTATCAATTGCATCACACTGGCAACAAGCGACGCATATTTTAACTTCATAAAAAATCGTTTCTCACGATTTTCTGGAAAACTTAGTATGATAAAATCTTCATTATGTCAAGTTGTTTATCTCAGTGTGATATATGTCTTACCTCTGGACAATATCACAGTAAAACAAAAATTAAATATTAGGAGTACATCGTACTTTTGGACTACATCTCATTAACCATGGGAAGATTGAGTAGTGTATACTTTAGGATGTAAGTTTCAGCTTAACTTGCATCATACATTCTTAGGATTACAAAAAGGAAATTTGTTCGTTTGCATTTGAACAAAATTCTTAGGATTACAAAAAGAAAAAATAATTTTTCCGAATTCCGGAATTTTTCCGAAATCCGGATTTTTTCCGAATTCCGGATTTTTTCGAAATCCGGAATTTTCCCGAATTCCGGAATTTTTCCGAATTCCGGATTTTTTCTGAATTCCGGATTTTTTCCGAAATCCGGAATTTTTCCGAATTCCGGAATTTTTCTGAATTCCGGATTTTTTTCGAATTCCGGAATTTTTCCGATTTTACTTTCCGGATTCCGGAAAGTAAAAATTCCGGAATTGGCCATCCCTAATATATATATATATATAATGATAACCTCATGCATATGAATGGTGATAGCTCGTGTTGGTCCCTTCTCGATTCTCGGCGACGAATCGAAGGAGCGCGGACTAAAATGAAATCCTCCCTGCTACGTGGTGGTAACTTCAACACCCCGAATCTAGATATCTGCTTCGACTAGACGAAACCCTCCCGCCAGTGGGACACTAGCGGTAATCCTTCGACGCATCGCTATAACGACGATCGACATTTGCCGACAAGTGGGCCACTAGATGTTGGCGACATTTACGGCATGGGGATGAATTCGAGTTTGTTTCTATAAACGGGAGTATCAAGCTTTTATATTGGGGAAACTCTAAATTGTTGCAAAAAGGCTTAGTTACTTCTGTAATGATTGATCAGTATAAGATCTCTTTGAGTGTGATTCTGTCATCAGTACGCCATTTGAAGAATCAGATTTTTAAAAAGCTTACTACAGAGATTTTATATCTTAGCAGCACTTTACTCTTTTAACTTAAGCTAACCTAATCCACATTTAATGTAAAAGAGGCAAAATACTTAATGAAAATTCGAAGGGGGTGGCTTCAAAATCTTTTGACCTGTTTTCTAAATGATTTAATATACCGGCAATCTATTAAATTCCAAATGCCTGCAGAAAGTTAGGAAATATATGCTAATATTATAGCTATTCATGCTCAGATCTGAACTAAATCCAAGGATGTTATAAAATAGAGGATCTGCCAATATGTATCTTAATCTTATTAAATTAATGAAGCCAAAAAACAACGGAGTATCGGCAGGTCTGATTAGCTACTCTCGTTTTCGCCGCAATCTGATTGGCTACTTTCGTTTCCGCCATGATTGTTGGCTCAAAATATTGCGATCTCATTGGACGGAGTGGGCAGAGTATGGGTGGCAAAACTATGACGTATTGCTTTCAAGATTTTCTTGTAAGGGCAGATCCTCTATTTTATAACATTCTTGACTAAATCAGTATGCAGTTTTGCTTTCATTTGTTTTCATAGTTTCAGTCACTTGTTTTGGATTGCCACCTATCAACAAGTATATAAAATATGATGTAGTTTCAAGACCATTCGAGACTCTTGTTCAAGTGTCTTGAACAATACTCCTTTGAACGTTTAAATTTGAGGTAGAGAATAGTTTTGTTCAAAATTTCTTTGATCGTCTACAAGTAGCATTAAACGCATTACGCTAAGGAATGAGGCTCATTGATTCTTCATTTGTATGGAAATCAGCTTTCTGTTGCTAACTTCCCATTTTAAGATATTTGGATGAAAGAATGTTACTTACTGAAGGCAGTAGGATTAATATAATTTCGTTAGTTTCTTCTAAAATTTATACACTACAAACATTCAAGAATGTTAAAAGAATAAGAAAATAGATTAGACTAGAAGATCGGGGCTCATTTAGTGACGGTTTGCGTCAACGCAATTCAAATCTGTCTTTTTTTTTTTTTTTTTGCGTTAATACATATTTCAATTTTAGTAACTTTGGGAACTTCCACGTTCCGTTAGGCGGGCTATACACTATAGGATAGATCCTAGGAAATCTCTTACGATTTGTCCTAGAGTCAAAATCTCAACGTGTATGGCATCAGATCGCATGTCATTTCCTGTGTTCTGAACGATCCTATGATATTTCTCTTGTTTAGAGCACGCTCTATTTCGGAAAGAAAATTCGTAAGATTTCGATTTAAGCGACATCAGGTGAGAGAAAGTGAAAACAAAACAAGTGGAAACACAACTGAGGAGGTATCGTCTGATCGTACAGGTTAACTTTAGGTGTACCACTCGAAATAATTGTTGAAAAATTATAATTTATCACTGTTCCCTAAATTATTTACGTTGACGTAAATGAAAATTATTCACATAGCATAAATAAAATCCCTCAAGAGATGCAATTCATTTACGATTTGCGTACAAATACGGGGTCCGGATATATAGCATAAAAACTATAATGCAAAAAACGCAAACCGAGTTGTGCTAGGTGGCCTCTGGAAAGTACGAATGCTATCTAACAGTCAGAGCAGGGCGAAGCCGGGGCCGAGCGTCAGTCAGGGGGTGCGAGCGAAGGAAGCAGGCGCGTCAGTTAAGGGCCATTCCATCGTCACGGGCAGGACATTTACACTACATTTTTGTGTTTTAGAGTAGTATATTTCTTAAAGTACAACATAAATTCTGCTAATTGTATGATATATGAGCAGTACAGACTTAGGAGTATATGTAGCTGATGTTTTCAGTTTATAGTAGAAAATATTAATTCCTAAACGTCTGTCACGGGCGGGAACAAAAAAGAGAAGTGACTTTCGACACACCAAGTGAATGTTACAAAACTCTGTGAATTCTTAGCTCAAAATGTGTTTATTTAAACGGAAATGTATAAACGATGAAAATTTTTAACAAACTTCACATAAGAGAAATTTGGCAAATATTTATATTAATAAATAAACTAAACTTTACTGTGTCACGGGCAGGACAACGTGTGAATCGACACACAAAATCTCAATAAGAATGATTTCAAAAATGAAATAAAATCGAAAATAAGCCAATTTCTGCTGTTCTGTTATAACATTGTACACAAACAATTCTATTTACTTTACTTGAGGCTCGCTTTTATCATATAAAAATAATAATATGTCGTACACTTATTTCTGACCACCTACACTTTAGGAAATGGTTTTATTTGCCCATTTACATCCACCTTCTAGGGAAATTCCTATAAAACACTGTCTAACAGTATATAAAATAGGTGCTGGTATCCAGTGCCAGTGCCGTGGAAATTCAGCGCCCGGGGCGAGAGTATACGACGCGTTGCGACGGCGCCTCCGTAAATATGAGTGAGGTCGACAGACTAGCTGCAAAGCGTCACCATGGTTGGCGCTACGCGTAAGAAAATTTTCAAAAATAAACCCTGCTTTTCCTTCATTTTGAGCACCTTTTAATATTTTTTTCCTTCCATTCTATATATATCTTTTATTTTTTCCTTCTGAATTTTGCGCCCCCTAACTTTGACGTCCGGGGCCGTCACTCCGCTCGCCCCTTCCCCCCGAGCACGGTACTGCTGGTATCACAGGTATTATTTGATCGAAATGCATGTAAGACACATCTTCAACAGTCTTGAAAATTTTCCCGCAATCGCTTACGGTCTTCATACGAATTTCCTTGATTTCTTCGTCCTCTTCCACTGGGCTTTGTGCTATAGTTGCATGTGCTTTCTTGCTGGCTTTGTGCTTTCTTTTTCTGTTCACGAGAGAAAAATTCCATCAACAAAAATGTTTCTTGTGTTATATCTTCAACAGCTGGCCTAACACAAGCCTTGTTAACATGCAAACCTAAGTTGTCGCTCAGGATAGCTTCATGGCTTTCGGAATCATCATTTTAAGAATCAGAATAAAAGTCTGTTAGAAATTTAAAGATTTTACACTCATGAAGCTCTGATTTAAAAGTTCGACGAACTACCAAATTTTCGCTGTCAAATTGCATGAAAAAAAACTATTTTGATTGGAGACAGTCAATTGACAAGAGCATTTTCCCGTGTTATTCAAAGCGTCTTTTTTTCTTTTCAATTTTTGCTGCTGATAATAGTTAAACAGATATATTTTTAAACGAAAAGCTTACAGCTGCTACGAAATCAGCAGCACATTCGTACTCCAATCCCATCCACATCTCCCTTGAAACGAACAAAAAGGTGGCGCTAATGATAATATTTATATGATACTTATTTTAAGTTAAAACATCATACTGACAGTAATAGACAATCCTCTATTTAAGTAAATAATGTTCATGCTTAGAAAACTTTATTTTAGTACACATGGAATCAGGCATGTCCATTGTCACGGGCAGGACAAGTTTTCAAATTGAAATAAATCGAAATATATTGTTAGCATTAGTCCAAAATTTGGTAAATGTGAAGTACACATGAAAATTGTTACTTCTACTAAGTACGAACCACATTCTCAAATTTAGTAATTCAGTACAATAACTTTTGGTAGTTTTCTGTCACGGGCAGGACACTCAAGTTGACGTTTATATCTTTAATGATAGTATAAACAATTTTTATCCTGTAAACACTTTTTCAACTGCAGCTTGTAGCAAAAAGAAGCATCTTGAATAGCTCGAAGTTACTTCAGCCAAACATGCACAATATACCGTAAAATGTTGCCGATAACAAGAATAAAAAATTTCCTCGCAGCCGACCTGTTACAAATTCACAATTTACACTTAAAATTTTACGTGAATTCTAAGTATAAATAAGTTTTTCTTTGTGAAAAGGTAAATTTCGTTCTATTTACTTCATATATACGTAAAAATGCATTGGTTTTGACAGTTTTCGAAAATTTGGGTTCAGGCTCACTTTCGCGTGGAATGGCCCTTAATGTAGTGAAAACGAGTAGGTTTCGGCAATGATACGAGTTTGAATAGTAATTGTCATGGTATCGTGGTGGTAGCGCTCCACTTGTAAACATAAACTATAGCTTCTGTAAACTATACAGAAATAAACCGGCGGTGGAAAATAGTATCACCGCTCATCTTTCATATGCATTCACTTAGGTAAATGTTTCGCAGAAGGGGTTCAAAAGTAGGCAAAACATACAAAATTTACAGGAGAAATGGAAGATGCAAGTACTTAGATCTAACCAAATCTAACCTAATGAAATTAACTAACTTAAACTAACTTAATATTAATAGGAGTAAGCGAAATTCTATCTAACTAACTAACTCTATGGCCTATGAAACCGCGTTCACAAAAGCTCTCCACTGACTTCTATCCTTAGCTAACTGCATCCAGTTTCTACTTGGTATTCCAATCTCTGCGAGATTCATCTTAATATTGTCCTCCCATCTGCGCCTAGGTCTTCCTAATGGTCGTTTTCCGATTGGTCTTCCAGTCAAGACTTTGAAAGCCTTTCTACTTTCTTCCATGCTAGCTACATGACCCGCCCACCTAAGCCTCCTAGACTTAACGACCCTAACAATGTTGGGTAGACCATATAAATTATGTAGTTCCTCGTTATGAAGTTTCCGCCATTCCCCATTCCCGTTCCTCTTGGGTCCGAATATTCGTCTCAGGATCTTGTTCTCAAATACTTTCAGTCTATGTTCTTCCCTCAGAGTAAGTGACCATGTTTCGCAGCCATACAGAACAACAGGCATAATTATCGTTTTGTATATTTTAAGCTTCAAATTCCTCGATAGAACTCGCGACGACAAGAGATTTTGAACCGAATAGTAACACGAATTCCCTGCTTTTAGTCGACATTTAATTTCTTCGTGCATATGCTTTTCCTCTGTTAATATTGATTCTAGATATTTGAAACTATCTACTTTATCAAAAGTATTATTTAATATTTTAACGCATCCATAATTTGCTGTATTCCGGTCCCGACGCACTTCCATGTATTTAGTTTTCTCTGCATTTACTTCTAAACCCATGTCCCTGCAAGCGTTTAATAAGATCTCTGCATTTCTTTCTATTGTTCTCCTATCATCCCCTATTAAATTTACATCATCAGCATATGCCATAACCTGGTGAATACCGTTAACTCTAGGCCCTGGTTGCTATCTTTGATTTTCCTTATAGCGTATTCCAGAACGAAGTTAAATAATAATGGCGACAACGCATCTCCTTGTTTCAGGCCATTTTCGACGTGAAAGCTCGTGGACAAAAATTTTCCTACCCGGACTTTACTATGGGATTCATTTAAACATATCTTAATTAATCTAATTAGCTTTCTCGGTATTCCAACTTCTGTAAGAACGTTGTATAATGTTTCTCTCCTAACCGAGTCGTACGCCTTTCTAAAATCAATAAATAGTTGATGTACCGGGGTATTGTATTCCCACTTTTTTTCGAGTATTTGGCGAATGGTAAATATTTGGTCGATAGCTGATCGATTTCTTCTAAATCCGCACTGATAATCTCCAATAATTTCATCTGCGTATGGGGTCAGTCTTGCTAACAGAATATTTGAAAGGATTTTATAGGACGTTGACAGAAGAGAAATGCCTCGATAATTATTACAGTCAGTTTTCTCGCCTTTCTTGTGAATTGTAACAATGATTGATTCTTTCATCTGGAGCTTGTAGCAAAAAGAAGCATCTTGAATAGCTCGAAGTTACTTCAGCCAAACATGCACAATATACCGTAAAATGTTGCCGATAACAAGAATAAAAAATTTCCTCGCAGCTGACCTGTTACAAATTCACAACTTCCTTCTATCACTTTCATTAATATCAGTGGGATGTGCAGTATGGTTAGCATAGTAATTCTTCAATTTTGTACTTTTATTAAATAGAACTATTTCACAATGTTGATAAACGTCATTCGGTCAGACAGGAAAACTCTTCACGTGTATGGCACAAAAAGGGTAGGATTTCCTACAAGATATGTCATAACATTTTCCGAAGATAAATCCTAAGATATTTCCTAGGATTGATCTCGTGGTGTATAGCCCGCCTTACTTGCATTTGCGGAGCCTTCTTCTTTGTCGGTAACAGGTTTCGAGTTCACATCGTATTCCCGTGGTGCTGTGTAATGGCAGAATCGGACTTTCTTCGCATATATACTGCATGTACATCTGTCTCCTTTGTACGTTTACTCCTGCATACTTCCAATTCCTCTTTACACTTGTTCCTTTCTCAGTTTTTCCAAAGCTTTTTAGCCAGTTCATCTAGGTACACAGCCCTTTTCCACTGTATGAATTTCTCTCTCGATTTGACCTTTTCCTGATTGTGATCTTTACTTTTGAGCAATTTTGTTTTAATTTCAAAAATCCTTCTTGTGAGGTACATACACTGGCGTCTCTGGCATGTAAAATTTGGGGGGGACATCGAAGAAAGTGATTAAAATGGTGCTACCTAGCCCAACCTATTTATTATCTTCGTTCAAAATTTTTGGGGGGGACGCGACCCCCTCGTCCCCCCCGCCAGAGACGCCTATGGGTACATATAAGACATATTTATATTTGTAATCTACATGAATTATATGTGAGGCACCTTATTCACTGTTAATGGTTTTGGAGAAGAGAAGAAGAAAAGACATTTTGTCTTTGGATACTTAAGTAGTCTGTGTCTTATTATCATGCGGTGCCTGTTCACTGTTCAATGTTGAAATAGGTAATGTGCAAGACGAAATAATATTTTGAGGCGGTACACGTGTGACGATTTGCAAAAGAAGCAATGGATAATTTATCGACTGGGCAGTTAACAAGTGCACAGAAAGATGAACTTATGGAACAAGTAAAACAACAAATAGCAGTAGCTAATGCACAAGAACTATTAACGGTACGCCGGAAACCTAAATGGTCAGCATAGCAGTAGTGCTATGTAATACTTGATTTATTACGTTTCTGCAAACTTGGTGCAAGGCTGAATATGTCGTGGTTTTAAAAATTCTTATATTTATGTTTTAAGGACTATAATTAGCCTTGCACTATTTTCATGTTGAAACAGGTTAAATGCAAGGGTTATTTTAAGTAGTGTAGGCAGTATTTTTTTTTATTGCTGAAGTAATACTGTATCAGTAACTAATTGCTTTTTATTGTAGCACAATTGGGGTAGAGTCCTTAGATCTGAACCAGGATGTTTCACTGAACAAATTGCTTAAAAATTTAATTTCTCGCCTCGTGGTACTGTTCATAGTTACGTTATACATTATTATGTCCTGGGTTTTCTCCGTGCACCTTCACAATACTGGTCAAGCTTAGGCGCACCACATTTTGCAAATTTTCTGCAAATTGCAGAATTAAATACTAATACCGCTGTAGTTTATGTTTACAAGTTTAGCCGTACTGGTGTGTTTTTATGCTTAAATTTCACCTCTACGAGGTTGATTTTAAGTGCAGTTAACGGCCTATGTTTAGCAGAAGGGGTCCAGATCTTTTCTCTAAATAAATGTTACTATTTTGGTAATTTCTGTTCACATTCGGTTAGTTTAGGGTAGGGTTGGTTAGTTTAAGTTAGGTTAGGCTAGTTTAGGTTACGTTAGGTTAGTTTAGTTTATGTTATATTAGTGTAGGAGTCCTACATAATTTTCCAAAAAATGATAGACTCCTTAACTATAACCGAATTTCGCTTATTTCTACTAATATTAGGTTAGTTTAGGTTAGTTCAGGTTAGCTTACGTTAATTTATATTAGGTTAGGTTAGATTTGGTTACGTTATGTTACGTCTAAGTACTTGCATCACTCATTTCTCCTGTAAAT
This sequence comes from Thermobia domestica, assembly GCF_964235325.1. NCBI lineage: Eukaryota > Metazoa > Arthropoda > Insecta > Zygentoma > Lepismatidae > Thermobia > Thermobia domestica. The sequence goes on from NC_137454.1 coordinate 393,440,207, forward strand.
TTTGTGTTTTTTACGTGCTTCTGGACCCCTTGTACTAAACATACTCCCAGTTAACAATTACAGTTTAAGCACAGCGTATAAACATATTCCAATAAAAACTAGAGTGCAAAAATACAACCTGTGTTAAGTTACCACCAAAATCACGAATTTCATCTAACCTATTCGGCACAGGGGCATGGTAGGTGCGTCAACGACGGTGGGTATGTGCGTAAACGAAGATTTTGTAAAAGAGCAATTTTGAATGTAAAGCTTAACGTTGAACAACACAGAACGATGTAACATCCAGAGCCATTTATCCTGTACATTTTCGATTTTTCAGTACTTGTGACTCACATCCGTGGAAAAAACCTCGTAGTCATTCCATATAGTTTATTAGTAACTACAGGTAAGATTCTAAAACACAGATCGCCCTTCCCATTTAGCTATAATAAAGATAGAAAACATCGTGCCCTGCGGGGCTCTAACCCGCTTTCACTCGGTGACGCTCACTCGACAATACTATATGAATTAGATGATAAACTTTGGTACAGAAAAGAAAAACCTAGCTACTAACATATATGGGAGGACTTGTGTTCTAGAACCTTTCCGTTAAGTACACCATTCGTTAGAACCTGGACCGGTAATGTGTAAAATCAAGCTTTCGTGGAATCGAGATAGTATGGTGGAGAACGGTTTACACTGTTGATCTTGCAGGATAGTCTGTCACCTGATTCAAGCCTCGATCATGGTTCGTAGCCACGTGAATAGTAGGACCCGTCCTTCATGATCTCGGTGTTGCATAAGGAGGAAAAGCAATTCATTTTGTGGTCATTATTCGTTTGTTATTAGCCGACGGGAATAGTGTAATAGCCAGATTTTCGTCTTAGGCAATTTATTTTTGATTCTTTCAATATTTCCAATTCCAAAGGAACTGATTCCTTGCAACAGTTCCTTTATGTCCCTTTCACATCCGGCGAATTGCCGGACGAGGTAGAAAGACATTGCAAGCAATGAAGCTCTTCACATATGTGCGGCGGTCACCGGACATTCATCCGGCGAGCAAAAACAGCCGGATCTCCCTGCTAGAATCCGGCGCGGCAAATTGCCGTGTATAGCCAAGCGGAACATTACAAGCAATGACGCTCTTCACATATACGCGGCAAACTACCGGATGGGTGTTGGGGGAGGAAGCAAGTGTTGCCAGGAAAGAGCAGAAAGTGGCTGCTATAATATGGGAGCGTGTGGTTTTGTGTGTGTGTGTGGAGTGTGTTTGTGTATGTGGTTATGTTCTAGCCCAGTACATCTGGAGTAATTAACCAAACCTGTATATACAATATATGGGGAAAGATGACATGTAAAATTAATTGAAAACGACCAATACTACCGAAGTGTGGAAATCAATATAAATTATTATTTTTCTATGTAATAGAAGATTGGGAGATGTCCGGGTAGCACTGGACAAATGAACTTCTATAAATTTGTAGTGACCCAAAATTGAAATATACACTATCAAATATTTCAGCAATACAGTCTTTTGTTATATATTTATGTACTATTTTGCTACGCAAAACAAGAGAGAATTCATGATGTGATATTTGATAAATATACCATACTTTATATATTTTATAATTATCTGTAATTTCTTGAATAGTCGTCTGAATTCAGGGACTAGAGCAGTGCTTTTAAGAGACTTGTGTCAAGTCGGAACGCTTAAAGCAAAAGAATAAACCCGAAATAGTATAATATTAATAATAATAATAATAATAATCTAATATAAATAAAATAAAGAGTTTATGTGTCTGTCTGTCTGTCTTTGTGCAGCCTGGGGACCATACGAGTAGACCGAAAGTTACCAAAATTTGGTAACGGGTACCTTGGTCCAGGCTCCAGATCAAGCCGATGCGTTCTTTTCAAAATTCGAACCAGGAGGTCTCAGGGGGGCGTTTACCAGGACATGTAAAAATAGTTGAAAATGACCGATATTAGTGTCAAATCCATAGTTTTCGCTGTCGCTGAGATGAATGGTGATACTCCCAAGGCGTTGACTTCCAAATACAGCCCCCGTCGACTGGGAGCCAGAGGCGTTGTTTTTTTCAAAATTGGTACCAGAGGAACACAGAAGCGTTTACTTTCTATGTAAAAGTAGTAGAAAATGACAGATGTTAGTGTCACATTCATAGTTTTCGCGGTATCGGCTGAAGGCCAGAGGCGATTTTTTCACAATTCGAACCAGGGAGGGGTCTCAGGGGGCGTTTACCGGACATGTAAAAGTAGTAGAAAATCACCAATATTTGTGTCGAATTCATATTTATCGAGGTCGCTCAGATGTATATTGATACCCCCGATAGTGTTTGCGTTCAAATTCAGCCCCCATCGGCCTTCCCAATGAAAACACGTACGTTGTTGGATATATATTCACACAAAATGTATCTAATTTTAGAAATGTTTCTTAATTCTTCTCTCATTGTTCAGTTTGTTTACATTGATATTTTATCTGACCCGTGCGAAGAACGGGCATAACAGATAATAATAATAATGCCTAGAGACCAGTCTTGGGGTCAGGGGCTGAATGTTGGCTTGAGATTCTCGGATAGACCTCAACGGTTGACTATCCCGAGAGGTCTTTAGCCTGGTTTTCTCAGTCACAACAGTTGATTACCGGAACGGTATTTTAAATATCCAGAACCGGGTCGCTATTTTGCCCAATTTTATCAATTGTGAAAACAATATAGAAAAATCTCTTCCAAAATACCGCTTCTCTAATAAAAAGTGCACATCTTTTCTGTATGTTGCATGTTCTCTTATTTCGGTAACAAACAGGCCCGTATCCACGGGAGGCTAGGGGGCCGGGCCCCCTAAACTTTGGCTGGCCCCCTAAAAGTTTCACGGTAGGCTTGCAAATGAACTGTAATATGGTGATGAAGTATACTATGATTGAGTCGGGCCCCTCCCCTAACTTCTACCGGGCCCCCTCTAAATTTTTCGGCTGGCTACGGGACTGGTAACAAAGCGAATAAAATGCATATTATTTTGCATTTGTCCACTGCAGCCAAGTTAACAAAACTAATGAATGACAATAGTTGATGCGATAGACATACGAAAGTAATTAAAGAATTTTCCTTCGTCTTCCCTTAATTGTGGAAACAGTATAGAAAAATCAGGGTGAACCCATATGTGCTTCTGACGTTTTTTTTATGCCTGTGTCTTAACAAGGCTAGTAAAAAACACGTTTTGCGTCTGTCCATTACAACCACCACAACACGACAAGAATCACAGAGTTTTGTCTCTTCAGTTGCACAGCAACCCTGCTCGCATATTTCTCATCTACGGCAAAACGCCGGATAATATGAAAGGGGCCGAAACCGGATCCGGCAAACAGCCGGAAACGCATCCGGCAAATCGCAGGATAATGTGAAAGAGGCCTTAATGTTCAGGGAACCAGTTCCTCCGAAACGGAATTGGGTTAGGAATCATAGTGGTTCCGGTTGTCAATCTTTCACTAATTATTTTAAATAAATATTTTTAAATTTTTAAAGTAATGAAAAATGTATTACTATTCTAATTTCCAAAGTTAGAATAGTTCTAAATTATTCAATATTTCAAATATTCAATGTTTAAAATAATAAATGAAAATACTACACAGGAAACAACAAAATTTCCCAACTCCAGCAAATTCTACAACTAAAACCTAAAACTAACATTATATCAGCTATATAATACAAAAAAACATTATATCAGAATTCTTGTAGTAGAAGCAAGTGAAATGATACGTGTGAGTTTATTCACTTGAAGAACGGGGGGGGGGGAACCTCCCTAAGCCCCAACAGTAACTACTACTCTATGTAAGAATTAAAAAATAAATACATATCTGAAAAATTATATAGATAAATACAATTCAGATGATTGCCTCATAAATATTATATACTTCTCACTAACACTGGCATCACTACAAAATTTTCTTTTCCATACGTAATAAGCAAACTGCAAAACCATGCTTTCAGAACCATGTGTCTAACTTAAATTAAAGAAACATTCGTCAGAAAATAGCTTACCGAATATAACATTAACCATTAAATATATATTTTTCGAAACTCAAACACAGTATTCAACTGCGCGCCAGATTTCACTCATCACACACCGCTCGACCAACGATTCCAAGTAATTTCAGTATTCCCACACTAAAACAAAATCGAATACAACATTCGCCGTTACAAGTATTCCTCAAATCTCAAACACGGCATGAAACTGCGCGCCGTGTGCGTATCATTCTCATCACACAACACTTGACAAACGATTACTGCAAGAAGGTACAAGCTGACAAAAACACGTGACCTCTCTACTCCCTGCTACAAAACCACTCCGTCGTAGCGAATGGAACAGAATCGTTCAGAAAACCCGAACGAACTGAACTAAATCACTGAATCGAAATAATGAATGAATTGCGTAAAGGAAATACTTGCCTTGTAATATTCTGCGTTCCATAGATGTACTCCGTAGGAAGAGGACGGATGGTGTATGAAAATAGATGACTGTGAAAGAACTGCTGGGATGCGAATGAAATACAAAATAGGAGGACACAGAAAACTCACGGGCGCAATGTCTTTACAAACTCTCATGGTCTAGGATTGAACCAGAATCTCCTGGCAATAGAGTAAAGAGCTGTACCTTTGAGTCACCATGCTCCTTCATTAGCCTAGAAGCGACTAAACGCCGAAAATACAAGGCTGAAATTATTAACCATCAGAAGCAAATATTGTATATATTGTGTAATGGGCACATGATATTGGGCCATTCCGTGTCAAGGAGCCGCGGTGGCTCAGAGGTAGAGCGTTCACCGCTGGTTCATGGGGTTCTTGCTTCGATTCCAGCTCCCGCCAAGTGAATTTTGTGGTGGACAAATCGTGTGCGTGTGTTTTCTTGGGGTTCTCCCACTTTCTTCATTTCATTCATTTGTCATCGTCACCGTCCTCTTTAGCCTAGCCGGCGTATTCGTGGGACGTAAAACTTGATTTTTTTTCATTCTGTGTCAACTTGAGTGAGCAGCAAATAGTTCCATGACTTTACTTGCATTGATTTCCAAAGTGCCCAGGAATAGTAACTGATAACCAGGTCATGACTGGACGCAAGGGTGTTTTAAGATGTTTACTATTTGTAGTACGAAGGCTACTTAAGGTTTTTATTATTATTTATTCAGTTATTTATTTATTTAAGTTTAACGTCCCAGTAGTATGCTTTGCTGCTAAGGAAAACTGCGTTAATGGTAAGGAACGAATGATTGAATTAAGAAAGGGGAAACAATAGGACCGAGAGAGAACCCATGCACCCGGTGCTTCACCACAGTAAAGCACATTTCGCGCTATTTGGAATCGAACCATAGACTCCACGCACCAGGTAAACTCTTTTCCAATCAGCCATTGCAGTTCCCATACGTAGGCATGTCCACATTTTAATAGTCAAAGGTTTTGTCCGCAGACATTTTCTGTAACTTAATTGTCCCCATTTTCTAATTCTCAATGAAAATTAAATGAAATCTTTTAGGTTTTACGTCCTACATTTGTGGCGGCTAGGCTAAAGGAGACTGTGATGATGGAAAGAAAAAGTGGGAAGAAACGAGAGAACCCTGAGAAAACCCATGCACACGGTGTTTGTCCACCACAAAGCTCACTTGGTACGAGCTGAGATCGAACCAGGGAGTCCATGCACGAGAGATGAACGCCTTATCACAGAGCCACCGTGGGCCCCATATTCTCAATTCAATTTCAAACATTTAAAAATATTGCTATTTGTATTCAAAGGAAGAATTGTTAAAAAGAAAAGACCAAATGTAGGTGGGTCACACGGTTCATATTGAATAGGTAAGGATACTTTATATGTCATGTTGAATTGATGATTAGATCAATTCAACGTGATGTGTAAGTATCCTTACTAACCGATGCTATAAGACTGTGGTTCCCAACCTTTTCAAATCTAGTGCCCACTTGGATGCGTTTGTCCTGAGCATCCCCCGTCATCTTAGTCCAATCCATTCATGCACAGGTAAAGATAAAACTTGGAGGATGGAGACCCAGAACCAAAAAAAGGCGTTCAGTTCTCAAAATCAGCTTAGAAGAATATACATTATTATTTCTAAAAAAAATAAATAAAATAAAAATAAAACACGTGATACTTTGTAGAATGCAAAATGGTTTCCATCCAATAATAAGGTAAAAGTCTTAACAGGCCATGAAATCTCAAATGCCCCCTGACAAATCTATCGTCCCTTTTTCTTCCAGCACTCCGTGGGGGGCATCAATGCCCACGTTGAGAAGCTCTGCTGCACGGTACATACAGTAGACCCCCGAGTATCCGGTCTAATATGGCGAAAGAGCAGGCCAGATAACAAAAGATCCGGATAGGCCAGAGTACAGTATACATTAAGCGTACCCCAGGACAGGGTTTGAAAAAACCCGGGTTTTTCTGAAAAAGCCCAACCCACCTGGGCCCATATCGGTTTTATTGGGTTTTTTCGGGTTTAATTGGGTTTTATCAAAATATTTCAAGATTATCATTGTCACAACTTGCAACAATTTTCTTTTCACTGCTGTTTTGAAAAAATGGCCGCCATTTTGAAATTTTACGTTGGATCAATCGCCAAAATGTATACAGCTAATTTAGAGTATATCGTGCTTCTACTCTAAAAATTTCGACTTAAAAGACCGAAAATTGCGCTTTGTAGCATGCATACCCACTATCTTTTAAAAAATAAATTGTCACCATTTTGAAATTTTACGTTGGTATGCCGCCAAAATCTATACAGGAAATTTAGTGTGTCTTGTGCTTGTACTCTGAAAATTTACACTTATAAGACCGGAAGTGATTCCCTGTAGTATGTGTGGTACAAGCAGACGAACGAACAAATGCAGATTGAATCATCCCAGAAGCCTCAGCGACGTTTGCCAAATATGAACACCAAATATATTAATTTAACAGCGTAAAATAAATGGTTTTTATTGTTGAAGTTCACTTTCGATGCCTTGTGCGTTGAATTACGGGAATTTCCCGAGCACTGTTGCAAGAGGGATCTTTCCAGAAAATTAATTTAAGACCATTAAGAGAGATATAATTCATATTTTATAAAATAAACTAACTTTTAGCTAGCTGGGGGCTCCGCCCCCAGACCCCAGAGTTTGCTCGGCCTACGGCCTCGCATTTCTTATCTATCGCCCTTTGCATCAACGGTGAATTTCACGAACTTGCTCTTCATATTTCCTGAACCTGCCCACCCGGGGGCATCGCCCCTCACACACTGTCTTTGCTCGGCCTACGGCCTCGCATCTCTTGAACCCACAATTCTATCATTTCTTTTCCTATTTCAACTATTTAAAAGATAAGATTTTGTATCCCAAGAAAACGACCATTTAAATAACAAGGGAATTTCTTCATCACCCTTTACACTCCTAAAAATATTTAAAATATTCACTTTTGGCTATTTTCCTGTCGGTTAGTCCTGGAATGCTATAATCATGCCAAATTTCATCATTCTAATCATGCCGGAAGGGCCTAAACATTTTGGGGTGTAGAAGATGTCACATATAAATAACATGGGAAAGATTTTTCAGTTCCCCATAAAACCACTCTACGGTTGGAAATTTTTATTTCTGATATTTCACTTCGATAACGCTTACGAAAACGTACAAGCATACCGAATTTCAAGATTTTATTCCAATTCTAAGTACCTAAAACATGAGATTATAGGTCCAAAAAAGGCCCATTTAAATAACATGGGGAATTTTTTCATTCCCTCTTTAGACCCCTTAAAATTTAAAAATATTCACTTTTGGCAATTTTTCTGTCGGTTAATTCCGGAAAGCTACAATCATGTCAAATTTAATCATTGTAGCCTTACAGGAAGTGCTCAATAACTTATGTCAGCTCATGTAGTTTTATATATAGTTAGGATGTTTCAGAATGTCTTAAATGAAATTGAATATCTTCCAGTATAAAATAAATAGTTTTATTGTTGAAGTATTCAGTTCCGATGCTTTGTGCCTTCAATTGGGGAAATTTCCCGAGAACTTCTTTCGGGATGTTTTTTTTTTTTTTTTTTTTTTTTTTTTTTTTTTTTTTTTCCTCCTCCCTCGAAAATGCAGCTCCCTTTACTGTACATTGAAACTTCCACTAGTACGAAAGTTCGAATTCAGCACTTGGAATAGTAAGAGGTACGTAGTTCGGAACTCTGAGCATCGAGTTTCTTAAATTTGACGAATTTTTACGCTTTTGTTGGTGTTGATTCTACAGAATGCTTATTTGAAGAGTACCTACAAATAACTTCACTAAACTACTGTTGTTGGAAAACTAAATTTTACTGAAGAGTACTTGTGTTACCATCAGAGGTAATAATACTAATAGTTTTACTAATGGACTACATGTTTACTGGTAGTACCGGCATCTATGGCTTTAAACGCGTCAAACGTATGAGGGACAACGTCCTTCGGCGTTGCCGAGTTGGCGAGCACACTATTCACGGAAAGTATTTTCTAAAATATAAAATTGCATTTTTTCTTTCAAATAGGCTATAAGCATAATCCATACATTAATTTGTTACTTAATTATCTCAAGCTAAGGTAAGGTTTTTTTTTTTCTTTATTCATTCAGTGCATTCAGAACTTTATAAAGGTCTTATGTTGGATGTTGTATACGTTAACATGAAAGCATTCAATTCGCCCAAGGAAAGTCCAAAACCTGATAAAAAATCACTTTCAATGTGATCACCTTGGTTGTATCAATAATATATTAACAAAAAGCTCAAAAAACCAGGTGGTTTTTTTCAGGTGGGTCCAACCCTGCCCCAAGAACAATTTACGAATACAGTACTATACGTAGTGTAGTTATAATCAGGAACAACGGCAAGCGTATTGTTTCGAGGTCCGTTATACACTGACGAAACAATGAATAAGGAGCAGAACGCTGCTCTTTTCCTGTCACAACTTGTATTATGCACACGACACGCAGGAGGATCGCAGCAGACGTCCGCTTCCAATACTTTGGCAATGTTGCCAATGCTACACCATGCCTTCCTCATTTAAATACGATAAAAGAAAATAGGCTGGATACTCGGAATCTGCTGTAAGGAAATTTGAAAGCAAAATATTAAATTATCATTTTTGTGTTGAAAGTTAATGCTCATGAATAAATTACCTAAATGGACTTGTGTCCATATATTGGCACTTCAGAATATTGTAACCCTGCCCATGTATGTATTTTCGTTTGCACATAAGTATAAGAATATTTTGTGTGTGTGTGTGTGTGAGTGAGTGAGTGAGAGAGAGAGAGAGACAGAATATGTTGTATATCTCACGCAAAATGTCGCAGAAATCATATCATTCAGGAAACAATTTAATTTTTAATATTTTGTAAAAGTTTTCTTTCGTTTTTTTTTTTTTTTTTAATAAATATTTTGTAGGTGCTTTTGTGTAGTAAAAATATTTGTTGGCCAACGCATCATGAAGTATGTTATTTATTTATTTATCTTACTTATGGATAAATAAATATGGATTAATCTTACTTCTTGTCCTCCTCAACCATAGGTTGGTGGGCAACATGGAAATTTTAAAACATCTCTCTCCCTTCGAAGAGCTATTTTATACTTTGATAAGGCCTCTTCTTCGTAACTGCATCTAGATATTCTATCCTTGGTCTTCCTCTTCCTGGTTTTTCTTCTACCTTTCCCTCTATCAACAAGGTGATCCAATCGGAGTGCTGAATAAGATGGCTAAGCATGCTGTTTCTTCTTTCTCCTATTATCTTCGTGATTTGTCGTCCTTTATTAGCTTCCTTTAGTACATCTTCATTCCTTTTCCTTTCGTCTATGATATGCGCAGCATTCTGCGCCAACACCACATTTCAAATGCTTCCAGCTTGGATATTTCAGCTTTTCTCAGTGTCCGCGTCTATGATCCACAAAGGTCACGCTTTGTACCAGTGTCTTAATAAATCTTTTTCGAACGTTCAGCGACACATTTCTTGATGTTAGCATTCCCCTTTTCCTATTGAATGCTTGTTTAGCCTGTGCTATTCTAGAACTTACGTTTTTTTCACACTTCTTCCGTCCGAGGATATTAGACTTCCTAAATAGGAGACCATCTTATCGTCTTCGATTTTCTCTCCTTGTAGCCATACGTGTTCCCCCTTCCTGACCTGCTCTTGTGTACTTTATCACTTTGGTTTTCTTATTTATCTTCATTTTGCTTTTTTTTTTTTTTTTTTCAGTTGGTCGTTCAAGTTTGATAGTTCTTCCTGCAAGTCCTGTTCGTTCTCCGCTATTAGTACTATGTCATCAGCAAACCTTATTGTGCAGAAAATTGGCCATTTACTTTTACGCCTATCTCGTTTTTATCAAAGAATTCTTTCATAGCCTCTTCTATATAAAAGACGTTGAACAGGAGAGGTGAAAGTCTACATCCTTGCCTCACTCCTTTACTTATTCCTGTTTCCTTCTAACCTCTTCCTATAACAGCTGTCTGTTTTCTGTAAAGTTGGCATATTATTCATCTGTCTCTGTAATCCATTTTCAGATTCTTCAACGCTCTGAACATGATATTTCAATCTACGTTGTCAGAAGCTTTTTCTATATCTACAAATGCTATCACAATTGGTTTGTTTATTCGGATGTGCTGTTCCATGATCAACCGTAGACTCAGGATTGCTTCCCTTATTACCCTTTTTCTCCTGGATCCAAACTGGTCCTCCGATAACCATTCTTCGATTTTCCCTTCTATTCGTTGTGCGATAATTTTGCACAGTATTTTTGATGCATGGGAAAGCAAATTTAACGTTCTGTGTTCGCATTTCCTTGCACCTTTTCTCTTCAGGATAGGGACCAATATGCTTTTCTCGAAGTCTCTTGGTATTTTTCCCGAGATGTACATTTCATTAATAAGATTAAATAGTTTCTTCTTTGTTGCTGAATCTTAATCACTTCCATTGGTATTTGGTCTATTCCTGGGGTTTTACCGTGTTGCATTTTCTCCAAAGCATTGTCAAATTCGCACCGTAAAATTGATGGTTCTAATTCATTTTCATCGACGTCTTCTTCCTTCTCTATCTCTTTTTGGTTGACTCTGTCTCCTTTGCAGAGTTCTTAAATGTATTCCTTCCATCTTGTTATCTGTCCCGTCCTTGTCTATGAGAATGTCTGTGCATTTTTTTTTTCTCGCCGAACTGTTTTCTAATCTATTTCCCGTTCTGTATTGCCTTTGACTATATTTTCCTCAATTTCCGTGCACAAGTTGTTTATCCAGTTTTCTCTGGCCTTTTTTATTTCTCTGTTGATGTGACTTCTGCACCTTCTATATTCCTCTTCTTTGTTTTCTTGAACTGTCTTCTTTTCTCCATCATTTCCAATATTTCTGCTGTTGTCAAGGGTTTATATTGGGTTCTCGTTTCTCTTCCTATATGCTCGTCAGCTGCTTTTGTAATCCCTGCTTTCGTGGCTTCTCATTTGGAGTTGATGTCATCACCACCTTAGACGTCTCTTTGTCGCAGTTGCAAACTCCCTTTTCGTATTTTCATCTCTATTTGGATTGTGTTCCACCTTTTGTTTCGCGCTACCACTCGTCTCTTCTTTAGTAGGAGTTCGCTCTTCATCAAAACTAAATTATGGTCTGAGTCAACGTCTCCTCCTAGGTAACTCTTACTGTTCTTCAGTTGATTTCTAAATGCTTGTCGGACCAGTATATAGTCTATTTGGTATATTTCTTTGCTACTAGTTTTGTCCATGTGTATCTTCTTCTTAGTGGTTGTTCGAAGAGAGTGTTTGTTACAGTCAGATTATGGCTTTTGCAGAACTTAACTAGTCGTGTGCCTCTCGCATTCCTTTCTCCTAGACCGAAATTTCCAGTTACATTCTCTTCTTTGCCTTCGCCGACTACTACGTTCCAGTCACCCATGATGATTAAATGGTCCTGGTCTTGAACTTTCATCAATACTTCTTTTATTTGTTGATAGGTTTCTTCTACTTCATCTGTGTAGCTTGATGTAGGCATATATATTTGCATTATCCTCATATTCCTCGGTTCTGTTGCTATCTTCAACATTAATATCCTTTCATTGTATTTAGAACTCTCTATAACTTTCTGTCCTATCTTCTTATTCAAGACAAAACCGACTCTTGCTCTACCGTTTACAGCTCCTGAGTAAATCATTTTGAAGTCCCCGCTCCACATGTCTCCTCCGTTAGGCCACCTAACTTTACTGATTCCCAGGATATCTATCTTCATGCGTTCCATTTCTTTCTTCAGGTTTTCCAGTTTTCCACACTGTAACAGCGATCGCACATTCCAGGGTCCTATCCTGCAGGGGTTTCGTTTGATGACGACCGAGGAGGCCCTGCTGTTTCACTCCACTGCCGGGGACGACCCTCTGTGAAATAGCAGTGTCGTATTCCCTAATATTACATTCTTTTATTTCTCTTTCCATGTTGTTTTCTAGGGACTGAGTAAAGTGGTGGTGTCCCAGGTCATTCCACCTCGCAGTGAAACAGCCATAGAGAACACCCTGCCCCTGCCTGTTTTTGTCCACATCTGAGCCTTGTCGATGTCAATCATCTTCAGCCTCAGTGTGGTAGTGCTAGAGCTGCTGCCCACTACCATAATCTCTCTCTTCGTTTGTCTCCATCATTTGGAACCAATCTGTATATTTTAAAATTGTCATTTTATAATTTGCGTAGCTTTTTACTAATCAAAACCTTCTTTATATTAGTATTATTATTTCTCCTTTACAATATAGCTATTTTGAAAGGGAAAAATAATGTTTTTTTTTTTTTTTTTTTTTTTAATTAAGCACTACAGTTACACGTTTTCAGTTTTTAATTCGTATTTTTAACTGTTTTACAGAAAATGACGGAGAAATGTTTCAAGAAGTGTATAAACAAACCAGGCACAACTCTAGATAGCTCTGAACAGGTGAGTAAATTGCCTTAATTGTTTGTAAACATTTTAATATTTTAGTATTGTTAAGGTTTTTAATTATGTTTCATATCCGTCCTTAGACAAAAGCAGTAAAAGTTTAGGAACTACATTCGCTGTAAAGTTAATCATATCATTTAGTACAGGGTTCCCAAAGACCTGTAAAATTAGAGGAAGTCAGGGAAATTAATGATAAGTTTTTTAATGTCACAGAAAGAAAGTAGTTGTTCTCGATAATTTTAAAGTAATAAGATTATTTCGGGTTTAGAGATCATGCAACATAACAATATAGAATAATAGATTAAAGATGCATTAAGTTATATCAAAGTGTGTTGTGCCATAATTTGTAGTTAGGTTTTTAAACTCTAAAAAATCATTTGAACTAAGGGATTTTGAATCCCTTAATGTAGATAAAGTGTGACATCTCTGACCTGAGGTGACATACGTCTTTTCAACCGATAAAAATAGACGAAGTTCTCCATTCGCCCGTTTATTTATGTATGTATGTGTGTGTGTTCAAAGATAAAAAGACAACACTTCGACACAGGTCATTATCATAGGTATTCTGGCATTATTTGCAGGTCACTTGCCGCAACTGAGAAGCTTCCATGTTCCACGGTCTTCCGTTTACCTCTTCGTCTTCACGTACAATTTTTCTGTTATGATATCGTCAATTAATTGTAGTTACTTTCGCCCCTCCTTTCCTGCCATCATATCCTCTAGCACGTCCCTCATGATACAGTTCCTTCTTAGTCAATGTCCCAAATAGTTTCTCTTCCTCCTCTTAATAATATCTAAAATTGTTCTTTTCTCTCCTACCATTTCTAAAACCCGTTCTAAAAACCGGTTCATTCGTATTCCGCTCGGTACATCTAATTCTCCATACCCACATTTCGAAAGCTTCCAGTCGTTTTTCATCATTTTTGCATAATGCCTATGTTTCTGCCCCATACAGCACAATACACAAAGCATTTTATGAGTCTTTTTCTAAACTCTTTATTCAAGGGGCCTCAAAATAGTCTTTTCTTCTTCCTCACTAGGCTTTTTTCGCCATTCCTATTCTTGCTTTTATTTCACGCTCACACTTCATATCACTAATAATACTGCCCAGGTATCGAAAACTAGTTATCTGTTCTGTTTTCTTTCCTCCTACTTCTATATTTGATACCGACCGCTTCGTTCCAATCACCATGTTTTTTTATATTTCTAACTTGTATTTTCATTGCACTGATTTTTATTTATTTGTTTACATTTTATTTTAATTTTTAAAAAAGTACCGGTATTCTTTTCCTGTAGTTCCACTATCAATAGTCTTCTGACTTAGACATGAAACTGCTCAATGACTGACAGTGTTCATATCATAATTGTATGTATGATCATGCATAGTGTCGATATAGGTACACCAATTTTGTTGCTTTTATTTTTGCAACAGTACTTACTCTTCAGTAAAATTTCATACGTATGCTATTTATGACAAGGTCATATCTAGATGAAAGTGTGCTTTGTACCAGTATCAATCCTCCATAATCAGTTTATTTTCGCAACAGTACTTACTCTTCAGTAAAATTTCATACGTATTCTATTTGTGACAAGGTCATATCTAGATGAAAGTGTTCTTTGTACCAGTATGAATCCTCCATAATCAGTTTATTTTCGCAACAGTACTTACTCTTCAGTAAAATTTCATACGTATGCTATTTGTGACAAGGTCATATCTAGATGAAAGTGTGCTTTGTACCAGTATGAATCCTCCATAATCAGTTTATTTTCGCAACAGTACTTACTCTTCAGTAAAATTTCATACGTATGCTATTTGTGACAAGGTCATATCTAGATGAAAGTGTGCTTTGTACCAGTATGAATCCTCCATAATCAGTTTATTTTCGCAACAGTACTTACTCTTCAGTAAAATTTCATACGTATGCTATTTGTGACAAGGTCATATCTAGATCAAAGTGTGCTTTGTACCAGTATGAATCCTCCATAATCAGTTTATTTTCGCAACAGTACTTTTCAGTAAAATTTCATACGTATGCTATTTGTGACAAGGTCATATCTAGATGAAAGTGTGCTTTGTACCAGTATGAATCCTCCATAATCAGTTTATTTTCGCAACAGTACTTACTCTTCAGTAAAATTTCATACGTATGCTATTTGTGACAAGGTCATATCTAGATGAAAGTGTGCTTTGTACCAGTATGAATCCTCCATAATCAGTTTATTTTCGCAACAGTACTTACTCTTCAGTAAAATTTCATACGTATGCTATTTGTGACAAGGTCATATCTAGATGAAAGTGTGCTTTGTACCAGTATGAATCCTCCATAATCAGTGTATTTTCGCAACAGTACTTTTCAGTAAAATTTCATACGTATGCTATTTGTGACAAGGTCATATCTAGATGAAAGTGTGCTTTGTACCAGTATGAATCCTCCATAATCAGTTTATTTTCGCAACAGTACTTACTCTTCAGTAAAATTTCATACGTATGCTATTTGTGACAAGGTCATATCTAGATGAAAGTGTGCTTTGTACCAGTATGAATCCTCCATAATCAGTTTATTTTCGCAACAGTACTTACTCTTCAGTAAAATTTCATACGTATGCTATTTGTGACAAGGTCATATCTAGATGAAAGTGTTCTTTGTACCAGTATGAATCCTCCATAATCAGTTTATTTTCGCAACAGTACTTACTCTTCAGTAAAATTTCATACGTATGCTATTTGTGACAAGGTCATATCTAGATGAAAGTGTTCTTTGTACCAGTATGAATCCTCCATAATCAGTTTATTTTCGCAACAGCACTTACTCTTCAGTAAAATTTCATACGTATGCTATTTGTGACAAGGTCATATCTAGATGAAAGTGTGCTTTGTACCAGTATGAATCCTCCATAATCAGTTTATTTTCGCAACAGTACTTACTCTTCAGTAAAATTTCATACGTATGCTATTTGTGACAAGGTCATATCTAGATGAAAGTGTGCTTTGTACCAGTATGAATCCTCCATAATCAGTTTATTTTCGCAACAGTACTTACTCTTCAGTAAAATTTCATACGTATGCTATTTGTGACAAGGTCATATCTAGATGAAAGTGTGCTTTGTACCAGTATGAATCCTCCATAATCAGTTTATTTTCGCAACAGTACTTACTCTTCAGTAAAATTTCATACGTATGCTATTTGTGACAAGGTCATATCTAGATGAAAGTATGCTTTGTACCAGTATGAATCCTCCATAATCAGTTTATTTTCGCAACAGTACTTACTCTTCAGTAAAATTTCATACGTATGCTATTTGTGACAAGGTCATATCTAGATGAAAGTGTGCTTTGTACCAGTATGAATCCTCCATAATCAGTTTATTTTCGCAACAGTACTTACTCTTCAGTAAAATTTCATACGTATGCTATTTGTGACAAGGTCATATCTAGATGAAAGTGTTCTTTGTACCAGTATGAATCCTCCATAATCAGTTTATTTTCGCAACAGTACTTTTCAGTAAAATTTCATACGTATGCTATTTGTGACAAGGTCATATCTAGATGAAAGTGTGCTTTGTACCAGTATGAATCCTCCATAATCAGTTTATTTTCGCAACAGTACTTTTCAGTAAAATTTCATACGTATGCTATTTGTGACAAGGTCATATCTAGATGAAAGTGTTCTTTGTACCAGTATGAATCCTCCATAATCAGTTTATTTTCGCAACAGCACTTACTCTTCAGTAAAATTTCATACGTATGCTATTTGTGACAAGGTCATATCTAGATGAAAGTGTGCTTTGTACCAGTATGAATCCTCCATAATCAGTTTATTTTCGCAACAGTACTTTTCAGTAAAATTTCATACGTATGCTATTTGTGACAAGGTCATATCTGGATGAAAGTGTGCTTTGTACCAGTATGAATCCTCCATAATCAGTTTATTTTCGCAACAGTACTTACTCTTCAGTAAAATTTCATACGTATGCTATTTGTGACAAGGTCATATCTAGATGAAAGTGTTCTTTGTACCAGTATGAATCCTCCATAATCAGTTTATTTTCGCAACAGTACTTACTCTTCAGTAAAATTTCATACGTATGCTATTTGTGACAAGGTCATATCTAGATGAAAGTATGCTTTGTACCAGTATGAATCCTCCATAATCAGTTTATTTTCGCAACAGTACTTACTCTTCAGTAAAATTTCATACGTATGCTATTTGTGACAAGGTCATATCTAGATGAAAGTGTGCTTTGTACCAGTATGAATCCTCCATAATCAGTTTATTTTCGCAACAGTACTTACTCTTCAGTAAAATTTCATACGTATGCTATTTGTGACAAGGTCATATCTAGATGAAAGTGTTCTTTGTACCAGTATGAATCCTCCATAATCAGTTTATTTTCGCAACAGTACTTTTCAGTAAAATTTCATACGTATGCTATTTGTGACAAGGTCATATCTAGATGAAAGTGTGCTTTGTACCAGTATGAATCCTCCATAATCAGTTTATTTTCGCAACAGTACTTACTCTTCAGTAAAATTTCATACGTATGCTATTTGTGACAAGGTCATATCTAGATGAAAGTGTTCTTTGTACCAGTATGAATCCTCCATAATCAGTTTATTTTCGCAACAGTACTTACTCTTCAGTAAAATTTCATACGTATGCTATTTGTGACAAGGTCATATCTAGATGAAAGTGTTCTTTGTACCAGTATGAATCCTCCATAATCAGTTTATTTTCGCAACAGTACTTACTCTTCAGTAAAATTTCATACGTATGCTATTTGTGACAAGTCATATCTAGATGAAAGTGTGCTTTGTACCAGTATGAATCCTCCATAATCAGTTTATTTTCGCAACAGTACTTACTCTTCACTAAAATTTCATATGTATGCTATTTGTGAAAACGTCATATTTAGATGAAGCTCAATTCCTTGCTATACCAAAGAAACTTTTAAGTTTTCCTGAGTTATTTAAATTAAGTTGTTTAAATTAGGATTTCATTAAGATTGTTTCTACACAAAACTGTTCGGAAGAATTTAAAGATTTGTTGTTAATCATAATGAAGTTTCTAGTTTTGTCTCATGGACAGGCTGCTGTCGAACGAGGCTACAGCATAAATAAAAATGTGCTTGTTGAAAAGTATGAAGAAGAGATCATTGGTCGGTTTGAGATTGGTGTATGATAACATTTCCCCATAAAGACCTTACTTCAGTCAATATCACGAAAGAAATGCTGCATCATGCCTTCAAGGGAGCGCTATTTGACAGAACTGGAGAAAATAACGACTGTTTAAAGAGAAAGTCAAATGCAGAGCAGGAGGAAAGAGATAAATGAAAATTTACAGCAGCTGCAGAGAAAGGAAAGGAAATTGATGGAAACAAGCTTTGGAGACTGAAGCAAACTAGGTTGCACATGAAGCAGAGCAGAAATCTTGCTTTATTTTATTGACAATGTCAAATGCTGTCCGTAGAGCAGCTTTGCTAAAGAAGAAAGAGATTATGTCTATAGAGAGGAAATCACACTGCACAATACTTAGTTAAAAAAGTTATGTCTATCACACAGTCACGCAATGAAAATGCCACGTACGAAAAATAGATTTTTGTTGTTTGTAAATTTGTTCGGTGCACAGTTAAAATATCATGTAAAAATAAAAATATATGTTGGATGTGTGTAAACACACTACTCTCCGCTTTGTGCATTTAATTATTGTATATTAATACTGTACTTACATTAATATTCACTGCGTAAGCTATTGTACTTTTCATTTCACTGTTGTGAGTTTTCAACGTGCAGTTGCAATCCTGTTATACCTTCCTGTGTCGAAGTCCTGGACAATAGGTGATTTGTCCTGGATTTTTTTTTTTTTTTTGGGGGGGGGGGTGATTTCTTGATGTTAGGAGTCCACTTTTCCTATTGTGCTTGTTTAGCCTGCGCTATTCTGGAACTTATGTTTTTTCAGTTCTTCTGTCAGAGGATATTATACTTCCTAAATAGAGGAACGTCTTAACGTCTTCGATTTTCTCTCTCTCTCTAGCCATACGTTTGCCCCTTCCTGTCCTACACTTGTGCACTGTCACTTTAATTTTCTTCTTAACAGGGTAAAAACGAATGAAAGAAATATTATAGGGAACAGAAATACATACCACCAAATCTTCATTGTATTTTGTTTCTGGCAACAGTGACGTAGCATAGACACCAGCTTCTGTCAAACTCTTTCTTTTCTTTCGCTGTACTTTGCTCGTTCTTTTCAGGGGGCCGCGGTGGCTCAATGATAGTGCATTCACCCATGTGCATGTGGTCTTTAGTTCGATCCCAGCTCGCACCAAGTTAACTTCGTAGTAGACAGACACCGTGTGCGTGGATTTCCTCGGAGTTCACCCGTTTTCTCCTACTTTCTTCATTTCATTCATTTCTCGCCGTCACCGTCTCCTTTAGCTAGCCGACATAAACGTGGGACGTAAAACAAAGATTTCATTTCACTTTCGTTGTTTTCAGTTTTTTTACGTTCATTTGATGGTGCGTATTCCTGTTCCGATGCTATACTTCTCTTACCCGTTATCTTTATTACCTCACCACTGAAGATGGGACTAACTTGTTGTTCCGATACGTCTGGAGAATATTTAGTTTTCCCACGGGAGGGTTTATCGGTAAGTAACCAATTTTTTGTTAATTTCGATCATCCTCTCATGTGCCTACATAATTTTAATTTTTAAATGGGGAATACTTTTTTGAACGATCTGCTTTTTTTTTTTTTTTTTTTTTTTTTTTTTTTTTTTTTTTTTTTTTTTTTTACGCATTCATAAAAGCGCGACTTTGCCAAAGAACTGCAGATATCTATTAAGCTCTGCTTCAAAATCTAAGTTTTGACTCTGTATCTTAGACGTACCTTTTCATATATGTGTGATCATTTATAAGTGAACACTAAAAATAAGTTTAAATCATTTTTCTAAGAACGTTTCGTTTATTTTAAAAATTGTTTGTATTCATAATGTACATTGTGCATGATTTTGTTCCTTCCAGTTAAATTGGACATACTAAATGAAATTAAATCTTTGTTTCACGTTCAACGATTATGTCGGCTAGGCTGAAGAAGACGGTGATGATGAGAAATGAACGAAATGGTGGAATGAAGAAATGGGAGGAAACGGGAGAACCCCAAGAAAACGCACGCACACGGTGTTTGTCCACCAAAAAGCTCACTTGGCGCGAGCTGGAATCGAACCAAGGACCCCATGCACCAGAGATGAACTGGACTTTGTAAATAATTATAATTACATGGGCTCATGGGGGGATATTCAAAATTAAAAAAAAATTATTGGTAAGTAGCCAATTTTTTGTTAATTTGGGACATTATAAAGTTTATCTTACAATGTGTACTATATTTTTACTCGTGGAGTTTCTTTTTCTGTAATAAATTTACAAAACGTACAGTACAATACATAACAAACATTTATAAAATACTAGAAAGAAGTCATTCTGTAGTAAGAAGTCAGAAAATACCAATAAAAACGGGTTTTGATATGAATAATGTGTTATAAATGGTATGGGTGGGGCAGGAAGTGCGTAATTACAGAACCCCGGCTTGACTTTCCGCCATATTAGGCTTTATACTGGGAAGTCCAATGTATTTATTCTTTAAAGTTTTTTTTTTTTTTTTTTTTTTTTTTTTTTTTTTTTTTTTTTGTTTGTTTGTTTAGGATAGTACACAATTTTGTTTTTCATTATAATGTTACATATAATCATTATAATACATCGATGTATGCGTATGAACGCACTAACTTGAGTGTTGTTACCTGTGAGATATACTCATGTCCGAAATGATTGTCGCATATCTATAACTGTCGTCTTGTAATAATTTGATAATGATTTTGCAGGGTACTTTTAATACTGATACTATGTGTATAATCGGGAAAGGTATATTTGTGGTAAATTTTATAGCAAAAGAATTATCAATACGAAATTTAAAATGAATAAAACAAAATGTTGCTAAATGGACAAGAAAATTTTATTTTCGTTTTATTCTTCTTATTTACTGCTCTTTTGACATGAAATTTGCCACATACATGTCTTTGCCGATTATACACATACTAACATTATAAGAAATACCGAGCGAATTCGTTATCAAATTATATTCCTACAACAACATATTTATAGACATGCGAAAATAATTTTGGACATGAGTGTACATCAAGGGTTATCATTTTGTTCCCATATTATGTTTCTTGAATCCTTCTTAATTCATTTTCCTTCTGTCAATGTGTGTGTGGTGTATATATGTGTGTGTGGTGTCAATTGTGCCCGCTTAAAACAATAACAGTTAAGGTCGAAATTCAGTAGATAGTATAACTTCCTTGGCTTTTCTGAGTAATTGCAAAGAGTACACAAAACTTGCACCTTCTTTGTGCGAAATACGAGGGTTGTTACATAAATTGTAAACCTAATCAAGAAATATTACAACTAGACATGTAATACTTTTACGCCGTATTTGTCGAACCTCCCCATGATGTCATACCAGAGAGATCTCTATTGGAGATGACACTCGATCAGGAAGTCCTGCAGAAGGACTAACTCGGTAGAACATTGATAAAGTGTTTGAAATCATCATGAATGATCTGTGAATGATCATCAGACAGATTTTCGAGACAGTGAACTTATCTACTGTAAGCATTGACAGAATTATCACCCAGTATCTGCTTAGGAATGAGCAAGGTTTCCACAAGATGTGCCAAATATTTTGACATCTGATCAAAAGCTCACCAGACGCACCATTTCAAGGAACAATTTTCATCTCTCCCGTACACGTCCAGATGCCTTTTGCACTCGATTCATAACGTAGATGAGATCTGGATCCACTATTACCAACCAGAGTCTAAACAAAGTTCCAAGCAGCAGAAACACCCCTCATCCCCCTCCGAAGTCAGTGCCCTCAGCTTGAAAAGTGATGGCTACAGTTTTCTGGGATTCGGAAGAGATATTGATAGTGAATTATCTTCTAAAGAGGGGAACAGTGACTGGAGAGTACTATGTAGATCTTCTACGACAGCTGCGTGATAATATTCAGCAGAAGCGTAGTGGGAAACTGACGGCAGGTGTGCTTCTCCATCAAAACAACGACCCTAGCCACTAGTCAGTCATCACAATGGCAGAAATTCACGATTGCGGCTACGGATTGATCCCCCGCCCATCTTATTCGCCTAATTTGGCACCTTTTGGCTTTCATCTCTTTCCAAAGCGCAAAGAGAAGTTGGAAGGTACTGATTCTCACACTGATGATAACATCATGCGTGCCGTAGATGAAATTTTACACGCCTTCGACAAATCATTTTTTACCAGCGGGATTAACGGACTTAAACATAGATGGGCGAAATGTGTTGATTTGTCGGGAGACTATGTTGAAAAGTAACACCATCCATAAACTCTCTGTTGTCCGTTCATAAGTAGGCTTAAAGCTTGTAACAACCCTCGTATATATATAGGAAAATACTAACTCGTGACGCAGCACACTTTGCAGCCCACCGGAAACAAATAATGCTACTTCATGCTTGACCTATCTATAGTATCAATAAACAGTTATGTTGAGGTTGATTACTTTTAATCTTTTCTCTTGTAATTGCAGAAATGTATAGCAATGTGTATGGACCGGTACATGGATGCTTGGCACTTGGTCTCCAAGGCGTATACCAACAGATTGCAGAGAGAAAGACATCGGTTATAATTATTCATTTAGTAGGAGAGAAATATATTTGTAACATAGAAGATAGTGCAACTGTAGACTGGTGGAGAACATATATGTGTGTGTGGAGTCCAATTGTGACTTGACTTGTTATTGTGTCAAATTCAAGACAATACTGAAAAAGAAAAAAAAAAAAGTAATAAAATTATTTTATTTTCTTTGGATATTTCAAAGGAATTGTACTTGTTGTGTTCCCCTACGAGCAACGCAACAAAAAAATATGAAGTTTTGCTGATGAATTTTTGAAGGTTGTCATTATTGCTCTGGTCAAAAGTTATCTCGCATTTTTAGCGCAAGAAAGAAATTATTGTTAAGATTATTTTAATGTTGATATTGTTGTAACAAGAAAGAATTGTACATACCTAGAAATTGTGTTGTGCAGCCTGTAGAAAGAAAATCTCATATTGAGTAATGCTAAAGCGCTGTTAGATTTGCGAACAAGTTGATGCCATCATGTAGTTTAGGAAAACAATCTCAGGGTGTAGCGTTTTAGAGCAATTGTAATCTCTCACACGTGGGCGAAGGCAAAATAAAAATTGAGAACTTGCTTAATAGAATCTGTAGATTGTGAATCTCTTAGGTAAGTAATTTCTACGTTGAGTAAGCATTGTTTCTAAACCATGATAAAATTCGGATTTTAAAGTCGTTTAGAGGTACAGTGTGCCCGTAAAATTGTGCAACCTAAAGTTTGATTGCGTATATCTTTTGAACCAAGAACGTTAAAGACCTGAGACATGAAACGAAACAAATGTAGGCATGTTCTACTAGGTATGTAGATATTTTCGAGATCATGACCAATGTTGGAATTTGTAACGTTTTTGTATAGTAACGAAAAAAAGTACCGAAAGTGCAAAAATTTAAAAAAAAAAATTGTACAAAATGGAGAAAATCAATATACAGTTACAGAAAACTTATTTCCTGCGGGTGATTTTTGACAAACGTGGCCCTACTGTTATCGTAAAATTACTACAACAGATGTGTTGTAAGTTAATTAATGATAAGCTATGAGAATTTGCACATAATTAATAACCTGAGTTTTTATGCAAAAATTTGTGATAAATTACATAGAGCTGGCATTCCTGGAATCCTCGTGGAAAGAGAAGGGCGCTTTACAGCAAATGCTCGAAGTGGCTGCTGCGTCCTTGTAAAGACAAATTTACACACTTCACCATGTTTCTTGACACATTTTTAAGAGTGTTCCTGGTGATTGATTGAATTTCTGTTTCAATGTTCGTCTTCAGTTCCTCAATGGTCCCTCAATGGTTATTCCTGTACATCACATTTTTCAGGTAACCCCATAAGAAAAAGTCGGGATATTAAGTCCGGAGAACAGGGCCACACATTTTTGGAAACGATGTGGTCATCAAAAAATTCCCCTAAGATTTCTAATCTCTTTCCACGACGATTCCAGAGTTGCCAGAGCTCCTTCGTGGCTAAGCGGTTAGCGTACGCACCTTTGGCGTGAGAGACCCTGGTTCGATTCCCGGCGGGAGCTCATGTGGTTCGGATTCCACGTTAATCAGTAGGTCCACGTCTCATAGCCTCGCTGCTGAACGGGACGTTAAACTCAAAATCAACTCAACTCCAGACTTGCCAGCTTAAGTGAGTAATTTTTTATCTCAAATTTTTCCATAAAATCTCAGATTATCAATTATGTGCAAGTTCTCATTGTTTATTATTAATTAACCTAAAATACACCTGTTGCAGTACAGTGTTGGCAGAGGCCGCGTTTCTGTCAACAAATTAAAGCATTTTACGGACTTGCATTAAATAGCCTTTTTACATGGCAACACTGCATCAACTTTGTCACATTTTTGCACCAATGAATAAATGTTGATGTATACTGCACATATACACTGGGATTCGCCTGCAAAAAATCAGTTTTCTGCAACTGATTTTTTATCATTTTGTACATTTTTTATTTTACACTTTCGGTACTTTCGTTGCTACAAAAAAAAAAAAAAAAAAAGTTACAAATTGTAACATTGGTTATGATATCGAAAATATCTACATAGAAACGCGTACATTTGTTTCAAGTCTCAGATCTTAATTGTTCTTGGTTCAAAAGAGATACGCAATCAAACTTTGGGTTGCGCAACTTTACGGACACACTGTAGAACTCAATTTTATTTCGGAGAAAATAGCAGATGAAAAGGAATATATTTTAAGTGGAGCTGAACGATATTTATTTCCATCAATCAAGTCTCACGGTTATTCCCTTAAACGAGATGAATGGTTAATGAAAGAACTAATGGAAGAGGAAACATGTCTACTCCAAACTCATATGGCCTGGGGTCGAAAGGAAACCTTTGCGCTTGAGGTGAACCCTTTGACACTGAGTCAACGTGCCTGCGAACTGCAGATACAAACTAAGCACTATTCGTCTACCTCTTCATGTGATACGAAACGTAGCTATTCAGTGTACAAGACAATGCTGAGAACAACAGTAATGAAGATTTGTAATATTAGCGCAACAATCAGTTTAAAACAATTTGCTGGGTAACCTAACAATGAATTATCAATATGCAGGGCTACTTATCGTTTTGTGTTGTTCTTTGGTCATATTGACTTCCCAAACTTCAAACCGACTGAGAAAGTTTACAAGGGTTGGATTTTTAGTAATGACAACATTGCTATACATATACTCGGGAATAAAGCAATCCATTATAATTCATACCAGCAGTAGGTTAGATGCCGACCCTCCCTCAGAGCACATGAGCTTGCAGTTAGAAGGCAGTTCTGAGTGCGTGCTCGTGGACTACAGTCACGCTGCGTGAGTGCTCGCGGAACACAGTCAAGTTTACGAAGCAAGATCAGAGGAGCTGGTTGAAAATTGAATGCGCTAAAGGTAGGAATGCAAAACAGTGCTACGGAGTATTGCAAGATGTTTACGGTGCAAGTGTATTACCATACCGTACAGTAGCAAGGTGCGTCAAAGCCTTTAATAACGGACGACACAATGTCTCAGACATGCCTCACTCCGGCCATCCTCATATAAATGAAGAAGATGCGCAGAACGTGAACGTGTTAGTGCTAGTGGATCGGAACGCCACGATTCGTCAATTGGCCAACGATACAGGACTAGCGCATTCGACTGTGCTGAATATTCTGAAGAAGAACCTGGGATTGCGTAAAATCGCCTCAAGGTGGGTTCCACATGATCTGACTGAACAACACAAGTGGCTGCGATATGATGCCGTTCGGACACACTTGGAGCGGTATCAACGTGAAGGTGAGGCCTTACGGCGAATCATTGCTATAGGTGAGACCTGGGCCAGAGCGTATGAACCACAGCTGAAACTGCAATCAAACGAGTGGCGTCATCCTGGGTCACCGAGAAAAAACAACAGTTTGGAATACCCCAACCAATGTAAAAGCTATGCTCATCATTCCATACGACTGGGATGGTGTAATCAGTGTAATCATAAACAATACCGTCCCCCAAGGACACACCGTTAGTGCAGAGTACTACTGCTATTTTTTGCAAAACAATCTGCGATCAGCTGTAAGACGAAAACGACACCACTTCCTGACGAACCCACCCATCACTCTGCATGACAATGCAAGGGCACATTCAGCAGGTGTGGTCACTAATTTGTTGCATTGTTGCGGCTGGGAAGTGCTGTATCACCCCCAGTATTCTTCACATTTAAGTCCCTGCGACTACAATCTCTTCCCGAAGATGAAGGAACCACTTCGTGGGACATGCTTCCGTACAGTTGATCTCCGGGAGACCGATCGCTGCATCCGCAGTATCCAGAGATTAGGCACTGCCAACAGCATCCAGCGGCTTCCAGATCGCTAGGAAAACGTGATTCACAATGCTGGTGATTACATCGAGGACCTGTAAAGCTTCGAACCTTGTAAGTACTCTACTTCTCAAGATATACCGTTGTTACCATTACTAAAATTCCAACCCTTGTATAAAATCTACTTTCAAAAAAGAAATGTACTAAAAGTTTCATTCTTTTGTTGAGGATAAAAGCACGTATACGGTGTCACGCTTCCAATTCTAGCGCACTTTGTAAGAACTTCAAATATTCTATTTGAAGGCCCTAAGTGTGAATTGGGTTTGTAAAATTAACTGCCATTTTGGGTATGCTAGCAGTAAAAAGTATTTGATTCTTTCTTTTTTATATATATATCGTGTCAGTACGTGGGAACAGCATAAAAATAAATTGTTCCTTCACGAATTTTAAAGACCTTTTTGAAATTCAATATAAAGACCAGGGGACTCTTGATTCTGCCTTTCTACTCTAATTTTTCCCAGGATACTTTGCGGTCGGTGACGTCACGTGGAGGCATCGCCAAGGATGTTATAAAATAGAGGATCTGCCCGTCACAGCCATACGTTTCCTATGGTTGGTGATTTTCTTACCTGTGAAAAGTTATTTTTCTCACTTCTATTTGAATACCCATACGTGCAACATGTAACCATTTTATAATATAAATCTGAAACAACGAATTAAATAAAAATAAACGACAAACACACGTGTCTACATGTCTACATATGAAGATCACAATGTTTTGAGTCAACATATATGGCGGAAACGAGAATAGCCAATCAGACGTGCCAATGGTAGTTTGTTTTTTGGCTTCATTCAGTTAATATAACATCCTTGGGTATCACAAGGTATCGTTTTAGAAAACAAGTGAAATACTGCATACGCATTTACGCTGTAGTGTTACCAAGACGTCTTGTTTCCTGGCAAAAATGCAAACTAAAGCTCACACTCATGCGTTGAGCCAATAATGATTCAGCTGTTACTAAGCGAGAGGAAAGGGGTGGAATTTGTTCAGCCGATAGCAGCGCTTGGAACGGAAGACTAGGTGTCAAGTCAATGTGGTATATCTATAGTAGGTATACCAGGGTATCTATCGGTCACGAAATCAGAAAACGGTCATGAAAGTCACGAAATTTAGCGTTTGGGTCACGATTTTTTTTTTTTTTTTTTTTTTTTTTTCAAATGTAAGTACAGATTGGAAAATTTTGTTCTATAAAACATCAAAATTCACCACCAAAAATGTCTACGGTCGGCTTTAGACGCTACCAAATCGCAAGCAAAGTACGTTTCTATCGCATGGATGAAAATTCGGCCTAATTCGCTATTGAAAATGTTAGGAAATTTTATGATTTGGTAAAGAAAAAGTTACGAAATTTCACTTTGGAATTTGAGTAGACACCCTGCATATTGTTTTAAAATGGGCCAAAGTTCCTCTATATGACGTCCTGGACAGGGAGCCAATCAGAACGCTAAACGTGAACTGAGGCTTCCCGGCGGGAGCTCATGTGGTTCGGATTCCACGTTAATCAGTAGGTCCACGTCTCATATAGCCTCGCTGCAGAACGCGACGTTATACCCAAAATCAACTCAACTCAGCGAACTGAGGCTACTTGTTATTTTATATACCTTGATAAAGACGACCGACATATTCCCCCACATCAAATATGACTGAAATTCTAGTTTATTGATGTAAGTGTAGTTCTGTGGAACAAATTCTATTTATTTCTAATCGAGCTAATTACTGACACACACGATCTGATTAAAAGCTTTTGTCGTTAGAACATTAACAGTTCAACAAATTAGGAAATTACGAATTAGTTGGAATTAAAGAATCCAATGCATTCACAATTTTATTTTATTTTATTTTATTTTTTTTTTTTTTTTAAGTGTAATCAGAAAAGAAAGTAGTATTTTTCATTAAAATTGAAATATTGTAGAAAAGCCTTATTACTGGCCGAGCTGGGACTTGAACCTTGATCTTCAGTCTGCTAGACAGTTTTACTAATTGAGTCACGAGCAACACGCTCACCTTCCTGTGTTTGTTACATCAGGTTGTCGAAAAAGTGTTGAGTCTTTGAAGGTCAGAACTGAGTCATTTATTGTGATTTGAAAATATGAAACCACATAGTAGTGCGAGGAGTGATCAGAAAGTGAGGTTACAAAGCTTGCAGTGAAACGTGTATATATTATTTCGTACAAACAATACAGCCAACAGATAGTACACTCATGTCCAAAATTATTGTCGCATGTCTATAAATATGTTCTAGGAGTATAATTTGATAACGAATTCGCCTGGTATTTCTTATAATGTTAGTATACGTATAGGCGGCAAAGATATGTATGTGGCAAATATCATGTCAAAAGAGCAGTAGATAAGAACAATAAAACGAAAATAAAATTTTCTTGTACATTTAGCAATATTTTGTTTTACTCATTCTAATTTTCGTATTTATAATTCTTTTCCTATGAAATTTACCACAAATATACATTTTCCGCTTATACACATAGTATCAGTATTAAAAGTACCCTGCAAAAATCATTATCAAATTATATTCTTACAAGAAGACAGTTATAGATATGCGACAATAATTTTGGACATGAGTGTACATACATTAGGTTATTTTTCGACATAGTCCCCATATCAGTTGAGGCAATTGTCTCATCGTGGGATGAGTTTTAAGATCCCCTCTTGGTAAAAATAATGTCTTGCGTGTTTAGGCACGTTGTGACGAAGTGTTTGTAGTCTGAAGCGAAGCGACGGCCTCCTAGGTGTTCCTTCAAGTGCGGGAACAGATGAAAGTCACTTGGAGCGAGGTCCGGGATGCAGAGAGGGTGGTCAATGATGTCTCAGAGAAACTGCTCCAGCAGCATGGTGCTCTTCTGCGCTGTATGTGGCCCGCGTTGTCGTGGAGGAGGAGGATGCTCTCGGTGAGAAGTCCTGGCTACCAGCTGCCGGTGAATTTCAACCGCGGTTACATGTTTCGCCTACAGAAATTGAATGACTGAGCGGGTCTCTTCGCGAGACCAGTTTTCCAAACGAGTCGCCATTCGTGTTAAGCTATAACTAGTACCGTACGTAGCGGGTGGCAGAAAGGCACAGTTGCCAACTGTGTATTAAAATTACCGCACACTCCTCATTCCTCTGTAACAGACGAAAGTCCAGAAATTGTAACCTTAGTTTTTGATCCTCCCTCGTATTTTGTTCGATGACCTGCCATGTTTCCAGCAACACCACGTCAGAGACCTGGGTTCCATTCCCGGCAGTTCATATTGTTCGGATCCCATGTTAAGCTGTAGGTCCACGTCTCATATAGACTTGCCGGCTGAAAATACGCAAAACCAAAAATCAGTCAAAACCAGCAACGTGATGATCCCGTGGAACTTCCGTGGTTTCTGGTCAACAAATTGTGACATGGTTTTCACAGGCCTCTTTTGAAACTAACTTAAGACCATTGAGGAAGTTTTGCACAGATTGAAACAAATGATAGTCAGATGGTGCCGCTTTCAGGCATTAAAACTTCTTAGCCAAGTTCTCGCAGTTTCTGACGAGTCAAAAATCTATGCGATCTGGCGTTG
Source organism: Thermobia domestica (assembly GCF_964235325.1). Lineage (NCBI taxonomy): Eukaryota > Metazoa > Arthropoda > Insecta > Zygentoma > Lepismatidae > Thermobia > Thermobia domestica. The sequence goes on from NC_137454.1 coordinate 393,470,222, forward strand.
TCAGCGTGGTATACGACGCCCTTTCTGTTGAACAGCTTCGACCATTTCTTTTAACCCTTTCCCTGTGTAATTTTCTGACTGGAGTCTTCTGTTTAGTGTGTTCGGCGTAATAATACGCTCGTGGTCGTTGTAGCTTATTTTGTGTTGGGCGTAATAATACGCTCCCATACACAGTATAGTTAATTTGCCTGTGTTGAGCGAATTAATACGTGTTTCGTGATACAATAAAATGATGATGTAAGCTTTGCGCAGTTCTCAAAAAAAAAAAACACTACGGAAAGAGTTTCGCTCAGAAAAATATGCTGTAATTCTAGGTTGACCGTGGGCGTAATAATACGCCAAACACAGGGAAGGGGTTAAATTCCTAGGTGCAATCGCGGTAATTGTCGACAGTGCAAATTTGAGTCTCGTTCTGCGTGGCGACATCAGCAGCAATTTTTGATACACGATGCACTTCCAATCCGCCAAACGGACAGCAAAATCTTCCTGGGCGTCAATGTGGGCTCTCCTCGCTTCGACCGCAATCCTTTTCACATATTGTTGCTGTAGGTTATCCACTTTTCATCACTCGTAATAAACCGCTTTAGAAACGGATCGATTTCGTTACGTTTCGGAAAGAAATTCTCAGATAGAAATTCGATCGAATAAGTGTTCTTGTCAGATCGTGTAGCACCCAAATGTCGAGCTTTTTGTATCAAACTTTTTGCAAATGGTTTAATACTGAAGATGAATGTTTAGACCATGCTCGACTTCTGATAGAATATCATCCAGTTTTTCTGTGATTGGTTACTCAATGTGAGGAGCATCTTCGACATGGAAATTTGCAGAACGAAAGTATCTTTTCTCTCTTGCTTTTCATAACATATTTTGCTCATTAAATATATATGTAACATTTACGCCTTTATCGAAATAAAATTGTAAAATGTAGGACAGTTGGACGAATTGCAACATGTTTTATACATCTATTAGTGTCAATTGTCTCATGACGTTAGGCCTGACTTGCTGCAACTCATATACCCTGCAATTTGAAACACTAACGCCATCTAATGTGCGAAAGGCTCACTACTTTTTTAGACTACCTGATATATTGGGCTCCACGTAATTAAATTTCATCAGCCAGTTTACGAAAGGCAATCAATCCACAATTAGGTAATCTTAAGGATCTATCATAGCAAGGAGAAGATTGGACTTCCATGTTCCCTCCAGTTTAACTGATCAAATTTTGTGCTTACAACATTGTTCTAACTATAGGCAATGTGTGAAAATGAATAGCTTACTCGTTTAAGAATGAAAACTAGTTACCGGAAGCTTCTAGTGTTTGTATGAAATACGATTCTCTATGAAATTCAAAGAGCAAAGAAAAAAGAAAGAAAGAAAAACACGACTGGACAGCGCAATAACTAACCACCAGTACGGTAAGTCGGATACCCAAGCATAATTCTCGATCCAGTCATGTAATTTTTTTTTTAAATTTGAATCTCATTGAATTAGCAACTACAGAGGATGTAAAAGAGGGAAAAATCGGTTGTTTCCACCAATTATAATAGATTTTTTTAATCATGAAGGAAAAGTTCCGTTAATGTTGAAAGTAAATTCTCTATGGCGTCCTTTCACAATATTCAGAGTATTGCTTATCTTTCATCAACTACGAGGCGCATGTACAGTAAGCAACAAAAAAACCTGCAACATGAGCATGTAAGTTTATTGTGAAACAACGAAGTCTTTTGCTCCAAAATAAGTGTGATGGGGAGGACGACGAGGTTTCTCCTGACATGATTCATGCCACTTAGACATTATGTTGATTCCCTTCGCTGTTAGGCATAGTTTCACAATGAACTTACATGCTCATGTTGCAAGTTTTTTGCTACGGATTTTGCAATATATAGAGAGAGTGTGGCCCAAAAGTAGGTATACAGCTCTGCATTGATCAAGTATAACATTCTACTTTATGGGTTTATTTGCTTCGGCTCTTCCGAGCTTAAAATGTAAGTAAAAACACATTAAGAACAAATAATAAAGAAATTAAGTCTACCTGATGGATAATACGAAATGATATAAAATGCAATAAGCTGATCAGTACGGTACTGTATACCTACTTTTGAGCCATCCTGTATATTTCAAAACAACACCGACAACGTTTGGGAAGTGATTCCTTACACCAAGATAAGACAAAAAGTATAGACCAAATGTGGGTGCACAAATGCTTCCTAGAGCACCTGTGCGCGCCTTTGGCATGGGAGACCCGGGTTCGATTCCCGGCGGGAGCTCATGTGGTTCGGATTCCACGTTAATCAGTAGGTCCACGTCTCATATAGCCTCGCTGCTGAAAAGGACGTTCAACTCAAAATCAATTCAACAAATGCTTCCTTTTGGAGTTGCTGTCGTTATGCTGTCGAAAACATGAAAAATGAGCTTTAAAAGTCCAGAGCTCGAAAACTATGGGATCTACCGTAGTCTTGACCCGACTATGGTAGATCTCAGTTTTGGAGCTCATGTTTTCGACAGCCTATAACTCTGAAAGGAAGCATTTGTGCACCCAGGTTTGGTCTATACCTTTGTCTTAACTTGGTGTCAGGAATCACCTCTCAAACGTTGTCGGTGTTGTTTTGAAACACACTGTATATATAAGATGGAAGTGGTAACATTAACGAGATCGTCCGCGCGCGTAGTATGCGCTGATCTTCAGTGCAGGAAACACGCGTGTAATCATCAGTGTACAAGAGGCAATGACTACCAAAATACAGCATCTCGCCAAATGCGAAGTTCAGTCAAGGTTCCTCTTTCTTTACTCAAAAAGGCAGAATGCACCATACATCTTGAGGGAATTGTGTACCTCCATGAGCCAGCAAAACTGAAGCAAAAGTACGGCAATGGTTCCGATATTTTCGAGAATGTCGTTGAATTGTGTATGGTGGTGAAAGAATCGGTCGGCGTAGTGTTTGGACGGACGACCTTGAACATGTGAATGAAACTGTAATCCAATCCGGGTCGCTTCACAATTATTGTGCTAGCCATGGAGTTTCCAGAAGTGTCCGCGAAAACAGTACACCGCATTGTGACGAACACCGTAGGTTACAAAAACTCGGGAGCCAGATGTCGCAGAAATATCGAGTAATGTTCACAAAGAACAGAGGATCGCAGCTGCATGTGAGAGAAAGAAAGAAAGGAGTTGTTCACGTCAGTAGCATAGAGTGCTATGAGACATTGAGACACTGTCTACCCTTTCAAATTAAAAGAAAACATAGCTTTAGAATTTCCTTATTAATAAGAACTAATATACCGTGTATTTGTGTTGAAGAAAAATACAGAGTCAGTGATAGCTTGGTTAATAATAATAGTGGTAGAGTCAAATTTCTATATAATTTTATTTTTCAAAACTCGGGAAGAAAATTTCTATCTCCGTCAAACAGGCTGCACAGAGACAACAAGAAATATGTCTCTAACGCGGCTGAAATAAATCCACTAGATAGCGATGCGCGCATGTGGCTGTGGGCTTCTCACTCGCTGAAACAACCAGGCGAAGAGACATCGGAGAAAGTCTCAGCAGCAGTGATACCATACTTAGCGCAATGATACCATTTTAAATCCAGTATATTTTTCATTCTTCCTTTGAGATATTCAATCATATTTCAAGGAAAATAATCAAGAAATAGAAGGAAACAGAAACTGAAGTTAAGAAAGTTTTATTGATACAGTAATTCATATAAATCTTTCACGATCTAGGTTCAGCTTCTGTTTAATCGCAATACTAGTGTATGGACACTGGGAAAGGGAAAAGCAAGGGCGGGAGTTTTATAGTCTGCTATTTTGTTGTTGCTTTTAAAATCGTTAGGTAAATTTATATTTGGGTCTGCCTGAGTGAGTTATTTATTATGTGCAAATCAAATGATTGGAAATAGATTTACTGCACCAGTTGTTATTAAATAGCATGTCTAAGTTCTCATAAAAAAAATTAGTATTAACTTTAAAAATAGCCAATTTATGAGTTTACTTTTTGAATCAGAAATCATGCAAAGCTAATAGGAAGATTATACATAAAGGTAAATTATTAATTCATTTTAATGTCTTTAGTGTGTATACCGAGATTTGTCAGAATAAATTTATATCAATATACTGCTTTAATTTAATCGTTAAGGAATGTGTCTATCGTAATTAGTTTTCCGTATATTATATATAGTAGCGTGACTTTGCGAAAATAAGTTTCTAACGAAATTTTGTTAGGAGTTTCATATATATATATATATATATATATATATATATATATATATATATATATATATATATATATATATATATATATATATATATATATTGTTAGCGGTTTAACCTGTTCTTCTCCATAACCTCAAATGCATAGCATGTAACAGGCCACTACATAATTAAGTATAATGCTTCTCTCATAAAGCATTTACTCTTATCTTACCTTTAATAATAAAATAAATTGTCTTAATCCTCTTCTTCTCCTACAACCGAAGGTTTTAGCTGAAATCTAATTTTTATCTATCAAACTAAGGTGGTAGGTTTTTGCTCTGAGACATATATATATAATATATAACACTTGTAGAATTGATATTAATTTATTTTTAGAATAAAAGTGCAAATATACATATGTACAAATAATCAAAATTCTGTCATCGAAGTTCTTTCAGCCTTCTAATTATTAACCTTTGTATCTTTTTGATTAGAAAATATCTTAATCGATGCCCACAGATTCCCAAATTTACTCTACTCGGAAACCCGCTGTCCGTCACTTCGAACAAGCTTCGACCGATTTGCCTACTTCTATCAAGAAAGTCTGACTACAATTTTCCGTCAGTAAAAAAAAAAAAAAAAATAGATTAACCTTTCATCTATGACACCCACTTGTGAACATAGAAGGTTAACTTCCTTAAAGAGAACACCATCACTTTGGTCTCCTCTGGCCTAAATAAAAAAATATCTAATACTTCAATATATTAGCCATTTGAATCTCAGAACTCAGTTAAATCAACGCTTCTGTATAGACCATCACTCAGGCCTTCCCTACATGAATTTATTTCAACATATTCTACGGCCATCACTTAGGCCCAGAGAAAATTACTTCTCTCTGCAACTATCATCACTTAGATAGTTCGGACCTTTTTTGTATAGCCTTGTGTGAATGACCTCTCCTTTTCTTCTTCCCGGGTGAGGTTACTGGGGAAAACAGACCCCCTGGCGTTGCTTGCCTTCATTCTTCTATTTCTAGTTGTTGACCTACAAGTGTTTGTATTGTCGAGGTCGTCAGCTTCATTGGGTTGGGCAAACGGAGTGATCTTATGCTCATTTTGGAACCTCCAACCACCCTCTCTCAAATGTAATGAAATCCCCATTTTCTTTATCAGATCTGCCCCACATATGATCGGAATATTTATGTCCTGAAGAACGTAGAAGCTATGTCTAAATCTACCCTTTTTCACGCAGAAAGAAGGTGTTATTATGCCTATACTCTTCGTGTGGCCGCTCGCTAGAGAAATTTCTAGCTCTTTTTTCTCAAAAGTAGCCCCTCTCCTCCTCCATTGGTTAGCAACAGACTTGCTAACTAATGAGATAAAACTACCACTGTCCAGATATAAAAATTTCTTAGCCCGATAGAAATATCCATACAAATAGGGTTGGATTTCTTTCTTAACAGGATTCCTCCCGTCCAACACAGAAGCTGATACTGTGTTTTTCGATCTTTCCTGCTTTTTCTTTTCAGAACATTCAAAACTTTTGTTATTAAATTTACGGCAAAAGTAACATTGAATTCTCTTTTTCTCTTCCCGTACGCTATTATCTTGAACGTGCTCTTTTTTGTTTCTATTAAATTTTGCCGGATCCAACGCTGAAACAGCAACTTGGGACGTATTCAAAGAGTCTGTTTCCTCTCTTTCTGTAATTGCCGCCACTGAATGAGAAGCCGTGATATTCACTGTTTTAGCCTGCTGCAAATAATTGTACTCTCCTAATAAATAAGACTGAATCTGTAAAGATTCCATCTCTAATTTCTTCAAGGACTCAAATTCCTTTCCATGAAGAAATTGTCTGAATTTAGGATGCGATTTTGATATTATCTTAGTTATTTGCTCTTTCTCTGTCGGCGGATTTCTTAGGCGTGAGAACAGTGTTGCCATATCTCTGATGAATTTTGCCAAAGATTCATCAGGATTTTGTATTTTCTTAACAATCTGTGTTTCTATTTCCTGATTGTACTCAAAAGAAAAATGTTCCTGCAGAAAACTGTGTTTAAAACTCGCGTAGTTATCGAAAGGTCTACGGAATTTGTACCAGCGTCCCGTTTCCTCTAACAATATTTTCGGAAGAACCTGATCCAGAACGTCCTTTTCACTTATTTTCTTCTGTTTTACAAACTCATCTACCGCATCCAAAAACTCAAACGGGCATTCATTTTTTGAACCAGAAAATGTCGGAGTAGATAACTTAATATCTATAAGATTTTCTACTTTCCCGCAATTACACTGTTCTTCACTTCTACTTTCATGATTTCTAGTTTTTAATTTTCTTATTTCTTCTAATAGACTGTCAAGGCTAGTTTCAGCTTCCGGTGCTAAACCCAAAGCACTCTTGAGTTCGTCTAAACTTATTGAATTTTCCATCTTTCCTCTTTTAAACCTACCAGATCTCAGTAGCATAAAGGTTACGATAAGAGCTTTTCAAATATCTATACAATTCTATGTCTGCTGTTCAATTCCGGCTACGAGCCCCCATTTATGTTAGCGGTTTAACCTGTTCTTCTCCATAACCTCAAATGCATAGCATGTAACAGGCCACTACATAATTAAGTATAATGCTTCTCTCATAAAGCATTTACTCTTATCTTACCTTTAATAATAAAATAAATTGTCTTAATCCTCTTCTTCTCCTACAACCGAAGGTTTTAGCTGAAATCTAATTTTTATCTATCAAACTAAGGTGGTAGGTTTTTGCTCTGAGACATATATATATAATATATAACACTTGTAGAATTGATATTAATTTATTTTTAGAATAAAAGTGCAAATATACATATGTACAAATAATCAAAATTCTGTCATCGAAGTTCTTTCAGCCTTCTAATTATTAACCTTTGTATCTTTTTGATTAGAAAATATCTTAATCGATGCCCACAGATTCCCAAATTTACTCTACTCGGAAACCCGCTGTCCGTCACTTCGAACAAGCTTCGACCGATTTGCCTACTTCTATCAAGAAAGTCTGACTACAATTTTCCGTCAGTAAAAAAAAAAAAAAAAAAAAAAAAAAAAAATAGATTAACCTTTCATCTATGACACCCACTTGTGAACATAGAAGGTTAACTTCCTTAAAGAGAACACCATCACTTTGGTCTCCTCTGGCCTAAATAATAAAAAATCTAATACTTCAATATATTAGCCATTTGAATCTCAGAACTCAGTTAAATCAACGCTTCTGTATAGACCATCACTCAGGCCTTCCCTACATGAATTTATTTCAACATATTCTACGGCCATCACTTAGGCCCAGAGAAAATTACTTCTCTCTGCAACTATCATCACTTAGATAGTTCCCTACATAAATTTATTTCAACATAATATTTCTACGGCCATCACTTAGGCCCAGAGAAAATTCTTTCTCTCTGCAACTATCATCATTTAGATAGTTCCCTACCAGAAGACAGAGAATTTCAAAAGGACATCACTTAGCCCTCCTGACCATCTTCTAAAAAATTACGACTGAGGGTCTTCTTTTATATGGTCGGTGGACGCGTTACTTTCTCTTTTTTTATTAGGTTTATATTTTCGCTAACGAAAAAGAACAGCTTGGGTAGGCAAAACTTCCGAGATTCTAGTAATTCCATTCTAAAATTTTCAGCCACCAAATATTTAAAAGCTAAAGGGATAAAAAGTACGTTAGAAAGAAAAAAAATAAGCACAAACTATGAACACAATTCTATACACAAGTTATCCTCTACAATTATATATGTATATATATATGTGTGTGTCTGGCCAGACCTAATAGATTATAAATATATAGTCTTACTAATTAAACATATAAATATGCATAAAATATATTTAATCTTTTTTTACCTTATTACAGCAAACCAGTAAGGGCGAAGATACGTCCTTACAATATATGAAAATGTAAAAATTATTACATTAAAAATGTTCCTTTCGGGAATGATTAATACAGAGTTCCTATAATTTTATTCACTCAGAGGTTTTCATCAGGAATTAAAAACCTCAAGCAAGCTCAGAATTTTATTAGATTCTGGATATCGATGTGATATTTTGTACCATGTACCTGCTCTTTCTAATAATAGATTAAAAATGAAATAAAAGTTTTGAGTTTTACGTCCCACGGTTATTACGACTAGCCTAAAGGGGATGGTGATAGTGAGAATGAATAAAATGGTGGAATGAAGAAAGTAAGAAAAACGGTAGAACCCCCAAGAAAATCCACACGCACGGTGTTTGTCCATCACAAAGTTCACTTGGTGCGAACTGGGACCCCATGTACCAGAGGTGAACGCTGTATCACTGAGCTACCGCGGCCCCGAATAATAAATTATATAATTGATGATTTTCATATATTTGGATATATGTGGAGTATAAACATGCGGATTTCAGGTTACAAGAGACGCCAAACTATCTCAATATTGATGAGAGATTTTAAACTACAAATAATTCCACAAGAAATAAATAATGGCCGTGTTATATAGAAAAGTCTAAAGCTACTACTATTATGGGATAATGTTAATGGATATTTTTTGTAATAAGTATTTAAAGAGAAGCCCCGATAGCTCGGTGGCAGAGCAGTCACCTCAGACGCGTAGGGTCCCAGGTTAGATTCCAAATCCCAACAAGTTGGTTTTATACGGAACAAACCCTGTTTGTAGATTTTCTCGAGGTTCTCTCCTTTTCCCTTCCACTTTCGTCACTCCACTACTATCACCCAGCTCACCATCATTTGCCTTAGTCTCGGAGAATAATCGTGGGGCATTGAACACACACTCTCTGTCTACCCATTGCGAAACTTAACGTTACGCTACTGGTTCACGTACATTGTGACTGGTCACGAAATCAGGATTTTCCAATAACAAACCATGTGGTGGTGTTATCTAAGTCTCTAGAAACTGAAGAATTCAAGCAAACACAATCGGCCCATATTAAAAAAAAAAAAAAAAAAAAAATCCTTGTGGAATTCATCCGTCAGAACTAGAGAGATCGATCAGAAAGTGTACTATCAAACATGGGATAAACTACGTGCCACTCAGAACCATCGAAGTGACATGTGAAGGTCTGAAATTCTGATTAATGATAGCATGCGCCCCTACACAGCTATCTGTATGTACCATTCAGACAAAACTAAATAATCGTAGTGGGAATTTTTTGATCACTCTCCATACAATACCAACCCTGCACCCAGTGACCTGTTTTTTCACCTCAACAAGTGAGTGACATCCAAACGGTTTGAAGACAATTATATTTTCTTCCATGCGCCAGGTCTGCTATGATAAAGGTTATATGCAACAGACAGCAAAGTTTAAGAAAAGATATTTCCATTTTTTTTATTGTGCTTTAATAAAATTTATCTACAAATATAAATAAAAAGAACTCTTGCACCGAATATTCTTCAGATCGTTGATGGGCACTAATCTGAAACAGAAAAAAATATGATTGTTAATATCTTCGAATATATTATCCACATAATATAATATAGATACAATACAAACGTTCATAAAAATTATGACACCAAAGTCACTTTGTGGCAAAGTTCCAAATCGTATAAATATTTTTATAAGTTGTATAAATATTTTTAATGAAATTCTGCTTAAACTACAGGATATGACTGTCCGTCTAGTGAAGCATTCTCAAAGGACACTTCACTAGCCTTCTTTTAACATGCCAATGCAGCTTAATCTTCATGTATTTCAGCAGCCATTTGCTGATTTCCTCGGCTTAAAAAAAATGTTTTTCTAGAATTTAGTCAGTTCTTTTCTTTCAACGAAATGAAACCCTGTCATTGCTTTCACATCTTCAGTGGTCTCAATATAATGTCGTGCTTCAAATAAATGCATTAATAATCATAAACTTTTAACAAAAAAAAAAAAAAAAAAAAAAAAAAAAACACTTCAGCAGAAAACAGCAGACCTCTGATGATACTAAAGTGAACGTTCCCAAGTCTTCACAGTTTCCAAATTCAAAACGTCATCACAACACACTGAAAGGAATGTATTCGACAAAACATCCAGCGTTAAGCCGGGATGAAGGCAATCGCGACAATAATTGCGATGGTGTTATTAATTGTTTAGTTCAGAAATATAAGTGTCTTGTTTTCACGCGACTCCCCCAGTTTGCCTCATGATGCTGGGTGGATGCCGAAAATTGGGAAGCACAGACTGAGACCACGCGGACATGAGTCCAACGCTGTAACCACTTTACTACGGGGTCCCCTCTTTTGTACATAGCTAGTGTTTATAATTTATTCATAGATTTTTTTTATTTTTTTAAGCTATCATGCCAAGTACTGACTGAGACTACCAAGAAGTAAAAACAGTGGCAAGTTTCCAATCCATTATTAGAGAACTAAAGTGAACTTTATGTGAATGCTATTAGCTCCCTTATTTTAAACTTGGACGAAAAAAGAAGTACAGATGGTGATCAGAAAAATGGAAACACCTGAACGAAATTGCAACGTACCAGATTAATATGGTGTCGGGCAACCTTTTGCCTTCAGAACAGCATTGATGCGACGTGGGATGGAGGCATAGAGGTCGTGAATGGTAGCAAGTGGAATTTTACACCATTCCTCGTGCAGGGCATCGGCCAGTTCTGTGAGAGAGGATGCAGGTTGAAATCGTCGCCGGAGTCGTGTTTCCAAGACGGACCACAGATGTTCAATTATGTTGAGATCTGGGGATTGGACGGGCCAGGGGAGGTGTTGAACTTCATCCCGATGTTCCTCAAACCACGCTGCAACAACGCCAGCGTGAATGGGTGCATTATCATCCTGGAAGATGGCGTCATTGTCCGGGAACAACATCCGGGCTATAGGATGCAAGTGGTCTCCTAAAATTGCGACATAATCGTTGGCAGTGATTCGTCTGCTAAGTGTGACCACAGGACCCAATGAAAACCATGATATGGCGGCCCACAGGATCACCGAGCCGCCGCCATGTTTCACAGTTGGGCGGAGACACTACAGATCATAAGCTTCTTTGGGCGTTCTCCACACATAAATATTGCCCGTGGTTGGGAATAGGGTAAAGGATGACTCATCCGACCATATCACACGTTTCCAGTCCTCAACGGTCCAAGTTGCATGGTCGCAGCACCATTTGCGGCGTGCGAAAGCGTTATGGTACCTGATGAGCTGTTTGGCCCGTGCAACACGACCCCGTAAGTTCATGTCATGTAATTCGCGGCGGACTGTGATTGTCGAAACAGGGTGGGGGAGGTGCTGATTGAGTTCCTCCGTCACTTGCTCCGCAGTGGCACGACGGTTCTGCGTGACAATGCGATTTTATACCCGGCGTGACCTGTCACTCATGATTTTCTTCCGCCCACTGTTCCGCTTCCCCGATGTGGTTTTCCCGTGTGTTGTGTAGGCCGTCATCACCTTCGACACTGTCCCACGCGAAACACCTAACACAGTAGCCACTGCAGTCACACTCACTCCACATAACCGCGCACCAACAATTTGCCCTCTGAAAATCTGAGAGGTCTCCCATTTTACACTACCCCCGTCTGCTGCAGCCACTGGACACTGCTGTTCCACCGCGCCTGACGTAGTATGGAGACCGACCTAACACACCACCACCAGCGGTCCGGCGCTGCGGGCGCCACGACACCACTGCCAACCCATACATCTGACATGTTGCCAACTACAGGTGTTTCCATTTTTCTGATCACCATCTGTAGATAGACTGTTAAAATATATCCAAGATGTAAGTTTCATTGGCACATAAAAAAAAAATAGTGAACCGTTTATTTCAACAAATATGTGCGCACACTTTTTTGTATTACAGGTACAAAAGGCACTCTTTAGTCCTGTTCTAACTCCTTCAGTTTTCTCGAAAAGTATACGAAATTTTTCTGCGTTATTTTCCCAAGAAATACAAATATTACTAAAACTATTCTACAAGGCTCTGTTTCCATATTTTCAAACTACACAACAACAACACACTCAGAAAAGCTATGTGATAAAAATATATAAAAACGCAATCTTTCTTTTTAAATAATCAGTTAGCTTTGCTCAGTGTGTTATTATGTTTCGTTTGAAAATTACCAAGTGAACTAGTTCATATGTTTGGCAGTCTTCATTCTTCTTTAGATGATCTCGTCATCTAAAGCCCACGATCTTATTATTTGTTTGAAAACATGCTTGACATTGCGAAAGTATTGACAACATAGACTATTTTACTAAGCAGAATTTTCTAAGTATCCTGGATTTTTGCAATAACTTGAAACATGTCAAAAATTAGTACTGGACCGATGCAAGTTTTCAAGATAGTTAAAAGTTAAACATATTTAAAAAAAAAAAAAAAAAAAAAAAAAAAAAAAGTCATTTGATCTTAACACGTATGAATCAAAACAATTCTAGCCACCTCGCTCCAGCCCTATCTTTAAATCATACGGGGGAGGAGGACTGAAAAGTTACTGGCTTTGTTCCCTTTAAATTGAAGTAGACAAAATTGTTGGCATATGAAAGTTGAGTTGAGCTGATTTTAAGTTTAACGTCCCTTTCAGCAGCGAGCCTATATGAGATGTGGACCTATTGATTAACGTGGAATCCGAACCACATGAGCTCCCGCCGGGAATCGAACCCGGGTCTCCCACGCCAAAGGTGCGTACGCTAACCGCTTAACCACGAAGGAGCTCTTGGCATATGAAAGCCTCATATCTTAATACGAAACTCTGTTAAAATCAATTGAATCCTAATTGTACAACATTTATCATTACATTTAGAACAGCGTTTCCCAACCGGTGTGCCGCGAGGAAATCAAAATAAAATTATTAATTTTGTGTCAACCAAATTGGAAGACATAAGAATAAATGTGAATTTGAATTTCACATTACTATGGAAAAAAATAATTGTAATATATTATTGTACATACATTACTGTGAGGAACCCCTTTACGCATTCTGTCCTACAGTCAACAGAATTAAATGTCTAGGAGGAAAGTGAATTGGTTGATGTGAAGGATGACTGATGTTTGAACCTCCAGCACTCACAGCAAGACAAGGCATCATCTGGATTTCTCTCCGGTGAGAATACTACAAAGGCTGTGAAAAGTTCTCATTCTCTTTTCAATATCGTGCTTAAGTAAAGCAGGATATTCTGCAATGAAGACAAGTGTAAGAACAGGTCACAACTGTTAACTCCGGCACACGATATGAGAGTGTGTTTATCAACTATTCGTCCACAATTGACGGATAGTTGCACATTATTTTTGCTTCGTGAACCAATTTGTTTTACTTATTTTTGTAAATTTGTAACTTTCATATATTATTATTAAACAATTGTAACTTTCAATAGATATTATTGAAAAGTTGTTACATTACTAATATTATTGAACAATTCTAACCTTCATATATTATTTTAAAAGTTGTAACGTATATTAACTATGTTAATAAATTGTAAGTTTTATGTGTTGCCTTTCTGTACATTTTTATGTTTTAAAAAAGTATTTGTTATCATTGTTAGGACCATTATTGCTTCTTTATTGTTGCAGACTATTTCGTAACTTGAAATTTTAAAATATCATTCAGCCCTTTCGACAAAGCAAACATGCATACAAATTACCTCCATTTGTGTCTTAGAAGTATTAGAAATTTGTTCGTTCGTTATTTAGTAATCTTCCTTCTCGGTGAAAGGTTGAATAGAGTTTTCGGAAGCAAAGTGAATTTTTAAAAACTTGAGTCCTATATTTCATTGCAATTGTTTTCTATTTTTAAATTAGAATGAAAAATAATGATTTACCACGGGAGAAACAGTGATCGAGCTTTCTTCTCTGAGAGAAGGAGACCAGTAATCACAAAAAATACCACGGTATTTTATATTTACAAATAATAATAATAATAATAATAATAATATCTATAAGTGTGCCGCGAGAATTTAAGTTACACCAGTAGTGTGCCGCAAGTTGGAAAAGGTTGGGAAACGCTGATTTAGAAGGTGAGATGGAAGAGGTAAGAGAAAGTTTCACGTCGTCGGAGCAGAGGACCGTCATGAAATTCTTATGGTTCCAGGGAAAGTCTGCAAAGGAAATTCATACTGAGATGTGCCAAACACTGGGGAAAAATGTCCTTCATACAGCTGTGTAAAAACCCGGATATCATGTTTTAAGACTGGCCATTTCACGATGGAGGATGAGCCCCGCAGCGGATGCCCGTCAACCTCAACAGACCAGTGAACATGCACTGATTCTTGAGGAGCGTTGAATATCCGCCAAAAAGATTGCCCAAATACTGAACATCTCCACGAAGCAAGTTAGTTATATTATTACTGCAGTCTTAAACATGTGTAAACTTTCAACGACGGGTAGTGAAACTTTTTTGAGTATAGATCAAAAGGAACGGGTCGAAGCATCCAAAGCCACCTTGGCTCATTTTGAAAAGACAAATGACTTTTTGGGTAGACTTGTGACAGAGGATGAAACCTGTCTCCATATTTATGATCCCGAAACGAAGGAACAGACAAAGGAATGGCGCCATATTTTTTCCCCCTCCCAATAAGTTCCGTACCCAGAAATCGGCCAAAAAAAAAAGTCACGGCGTCGGTTTTCTAGGACAAAGATGACATTATAATGATGAACTATCAACCGAATGCCGCCTCTATCACCGGAGAGTGTTATGCTAATCTTCTAGACCAACTAAAAGAGGCAATTAAGGGAAAAGGCCGGGCCGTGGAAAATCACAACAGAGATCACGATATTGCACGATAATGCACCCGTACCCAAGTCCAACATTGTTGCTGCCAAATTGGCCACTCTGGGATTCTAATTGGCCCACCACTCATCTTACTCTCCAGACCTGGATCCTTCTATTTTATATTTCCCAACCTGGAAAAACACCTGAAGGATCACCGTTTTGAGGACATTTCTGATGTCACACAAGCTGCTGAAAGCTAGTTTAAGCTTCAACAACGCTGTCAAAAGTGCATTTATTTCAATAGGGAATACGTTGAATAAATATGCAAACTCGGAACTCAACACTTGTTTTTCTTAGTAAAACCAGGGACTTTTCAACACTCCCTCGTAGCATATTGTGGAAATGGATTCTTTTCTCATTGAACGTCTTATCATATCTGTATCGCCAATAGGAATGTATTATGAAATATGTACGTAAGAACAATATACCTATATTCATTGTCAAAATACATAGGTAATTTTAATATTGGGACAATCGGAATAAAGATGTTACAATGAAGCCAAGTTCCAGAATATGCTGGAGGCTAATTTACAGAGCAATAAGTTATAGATAGCTTATGAGAATTTGCCTGCTCTACAAAAATGAGGTCAAGTTATGCAGGTTTTACTATACTGTTTAATTTTATTCGTGTCAGCTGCCAAGAAGCTCGTTGTTTATCGAAACTTGAGAAGACAATTTGGAAAACGTAAATTTGGTACTTTATTTTTAACCTTTAGAGGACAGCCAGGGATTTAAAAATAAATCGTAAACCTTCACGTTGGCGGCCCTAGTAGCTCTGCTAATTGTCACAGGGACATGAATTATACATCATTCAAAAGCTGATGGAGCAAAGTCCAACGAGGTAACTTTTGTCCCCCCTCGTTTCAAACCCATAGAAGAAGAAAATGAGAAAAATGTTTTTTTTTTTTCTAGGACTAGCAGCCCTGTTCGCCGTCGTACGCTGAAAAAAAAAATCAGACGTGTAGGCCAGACATTGGGTGCAATCATATAAAAGAAAAGAAAGGGCATAGGTCCAATAGCAAGGAAGATAAAAATTCGGAACCTCATACCTCCGATAGTCACCCTTTGCTATTGGCCTATGGTCTAGCCTCACGTTGGCAACCCTAGCGACGCCCCTATTTGTCTCTGGGACATGAACTATACCTTGTTGGAAAACATATGGAACACAGATTTTAACGAGGTAACTTTTGTGCTCCCTCCGTGGCAAACCCGCAGAAGACGAAGAAAATCAAAAAATGAAAAATAAAAATAAAACGTTTTTTGACTTTCCTGGGACCTTGGCAATACTGATATGGGTCGTACCCAGGAAACAAAGATTCTGGCATGTAGGTCAGACATTGGGTGCAAACATAATAAAGAAATGAACGGCCTAAATTTAATACCAAGGGGAAAAATTGGGAACCTCGTACCTACAGGTCGCCCTGCATATTTTTTGCTAATGGCTTGTGGTCTAGCCTTGTTGACAACCCTAGCGACGCCCCTATTTGTCCCAAGGACATGAACGATACCTTATTGGAAAGCGAATGGAACACAGATTTCAACGAGGTAACATTTGTGCTCCCCCGAGGCAAACCCGTAGAAGACGACAAAGAAGAAAATCAAGAAATGAAAAAAAAAAAACGTTTTTTGACTTTCTTGGTACCCCAGCAACACTGTTATGAGCCGTACGTTTGGAACACGGAAGCACAAAAGTTACCTCGTTGGAATCGTTGTTTCATAAGCTTTCCAACGAGGTATCGTTCATGTCCCTTGGGCAATTACGAGCGTCGCTAGGGCTACCAGCATAAGACTAGACCACAGTCCCTCCAAGGAATGAATGAATATATATACATATATGATTTCACCCAATGTCTGGCGTACATGTCAGATTTCTTTTCCTGCGTGCGACAAAGAACCGAGTTGCTAGAGGCCCAACAAGGTCAAATATGTGAGTTTCCTTTGTTTAGAAAAAATACACTGAAAAAAAGGGTAAATTCAATACTCTCTCATTTAAACCCTTGCAAGCCCAAGAGCCATATACTGGTTAGTATGTTCCTTTATCTCTATTGATATCAATTTTTTGTGCTTGTAGCTCCTTTGGGAGAGGGAAGTGGCCCTCTCAAATGCAGAGTATGGGACGTGAAACTAAAAATACTCAATTTTCCCCCACTGCTCCTTCCCCTCCCCCCATATCGATGAAATGCACATCACTGGAAACTTTCATCCTTTCTGAAGAGATTGGCACCTAAATCATCTCTCTAGGTTAATACGGAGCTGAGCTATAGAGGTTTAAACAGCCGTCCTCTAAAGGTTAACTGACTACAGGAAAAAAAATATATATATATTATGATCAACCTCCAGTAACTAACACTTACCTCATCACAGACGGTTTCACTATACATCTTCAATATAGTCTGCTACACCGCTTGGATTCGAAATGGTAACATCAAGTGTTAGGTCATCCAATTGCTTTAAAAGAAATAAAGAAAATCACAATAATAAGTTTTCTATATAGTTATAAATATTTTGTAAATTAAAAAGCTATATACTACAAATTTAATAGTAATTTTTGCGTTTTACTAGAGTCAAATATCATATATTCAACGTAAAGATACACTTTCCACACATGCACAGATACTATAAATACGAAAAAGAAGAAAACAGAAAACAATTGGTCTTCATTATATCATTAGTAGGCAGGGTTGGCTAGTTTAAACCAGCTGTTTTCTTCCACACACACACACACATACAAAAAAAATGGTTTAAACAAACAAACAAACAAAAAAAAAAAACGAAAAATGCTTTAAAACGTGTGAACTTCATGGTGACATTTCCACATATCAAACCATACCATCTGCATTACGTTTATCTACTTTTCACCTTTTAATCAAGGGGTCCCGTGTTCAATTCTTGGTCGAAGCATAACCCATCTTTCAAGTGTAAACCAAGTAGCGATTCGAGGAGTCCCTTTAAGCGAAAGTCTTCTCCGTGATAACCTTGGTATTTCATAAGGATGTTAAGCCAAAACATACGAAACGAAACCAAATTTTATATATATTTCTCTTGAATGAATGCCTGTTGTTTTATAAAGATACTGCTTAAATATATTGATAGAAATTGGCAAAATTTATCAACAGCCTACGCAGCTTCCAACATCAACTTGGATTTGACTTTGTTTTAATTTTATTGAATGATATCTATATACCAAATGTGTAATTTAATACCTCAGTTTTAGTGTAGTGTTTATGATATGTTGACTTTAAAATTTTACATACAAATACATTTAAAGTAATAACAGGATTTTCCCAATGGCTAAGACGGGAGTTTCCCGATTTATATATAATTCTACTTGTGTAACTGTTTATCTTTTTGTCCTGAAATGACTGTTGACAATTATATTAACAAGTAGGTCTATGTAAAGATCAGTACAACGTATTTTTATCAGGAATCCTTCGTGTGTGAGTCGGCAATCGCATTTGTGACCAAGTAGTCCCGGTTTCGTGTCCAAATGGATGTAAGTCGAGAAGCGGTTTGGATTCCGCTTTAAGGTTATGTGACCCCTTCCAGCATAATCTTGTTGTTGCATAATAACACCAAGGCGAAACAAACTAATTTCTGTCCATATCTAATATAAATACATAGAGTAAATTATTTAAACCAAAAAAAAACATGGTTTAAACCAAAAAAAAAAACTTTTTTTTTTAAATAAAAACCATGGTTTTTGCCAACCCTGTTAGTAAGTAATGTACAGTTCTCAGTCATCGGTAACAGGAGGATATGTACGTGTTGGTGGAGAAACTGCCCATAACATTGATATCATATTCAGGAGATAGTCCTGTGTACCACTTTACACATAGGCTACAAAGATTCGTACGAGACAGAGAAAAAGAAAAGATTTTATGTGCGATTTCACTCTGGCAGACTAACAACACGCCATGAGGAATTAAACGATTGAACTGCAGAATTCTCGCTTTGATACTTTTGATATAGTGGGTCTTACGCAGAGTCGTTTTGACGTCTGATTAACGCCATACTACGGGGTTGACTAACGGATGGTTATCAAAAGTGTATTCAGAGTCTTTGATTAGGAAGAAGTATTTGACAAAGTTAATCAAATGTGACTAATTAATCTAGAGCAGAGTCTAATCTTTTACCCACGGTTTAGCGTGCGACACAACATTTCGTACTTCGTATTTCATGTGTTTTTATTTTTACAGACTACGCATGCGCTTATCTACTTTTCCGTAGTTGCCACATTTATTTTTCTCACCCGATGCATTGACGTTGTGTAAGTTAATCATACTCAAATCATCTTTTTAGTTGTACTCAAAGTAGACTCTGAATACCAAAAAGTGCACCTTCCTTAGTAAAGAGTTAGTATGCTACTAACTAGTCTGTGACTATAACTCGATTAACGAATTCTCTCTGAATACCGCCCAGTGTGTCCACAAAAATAGTATCATATTTTAAAGTGGTATTACGTCGCTTTGGATAATCGTATTTAAATGAATTTGGTCATATTTGAAAGAAAACTCAAACATTTTTGTGCATGTCAACAATGGAAACAATGTCAATAATGGACGGGATCGAACACAGTAAAAGAAAATTGACTCATGTTTACTTTGTGATTAGTCGACATGGGCCACTGTCACAGGTCCAACTTACCTTGACAGGCTCACTAATTGGTTATTTCCACAACTGGAAGAAGAAGAAGGAAATGACTATTTTCCAACAAATGGAGCACCTCCTCACTGGCATTTACATGTTTGGGAACATCTGAATGAGCGGCTTCCAGGAAGATGGATTGGACGTGCCGGAAATGATGATAATGTCTTTTACAAGTGGCCGCCGAGGTCGCCTGACTCGAGAGGTGAGACCCTTTTTTTTTTTTTTTTTTTTTTTTTTTTTTTTTTTTTTTTTTTTTTTATAGGATTACGTAAAGGACTGTGTCTATGTACCCCTATTGCCTCAAAACCTGCAAGAAGTGCAAATTCGTATCATTGCTGCCATCCAGTCCATTTCATCAGAAATGTTGATGTGTGTGGCGTGAATGGGAATAGGGTCTATCGTCTTGATTTCTGCATCGCGTCTCGTGTGACTCACATTATATGTCTATAAAGTGTAGTAGTAGTAGTAAAAAAAAAAAAAAAAAAAAAAAAAGGAAAAAACAAGGAATGTCCATGTGTGTGCTTTATTGGGTACTTTGTCCTATCTGTTGGTGACTTTTGGTACTATTTGAATGTATATGTAAGCATCCGTAGGTGTAAAAATATCCATGTATAAAGGGGCAAAAGTTTTGAATGATTCTATTCCTTTTTACGCGGCTTTCAATATTAAAACGCCGTTTTCTCGAAAATACAGTTTTGAGACATTCCTTCTTTTTTCCCCTTACCCTTCAAATATGACGAATTCCAATGAAATACGACTATCCAAAGCGAAGTAATATCACTTTAAAATATGATTGTATATTTATGGACACGCTATATATAGTATTGTGTGTTTACATGTAAACAGTTCTCTACATTTCTTCTTTTCTGGGTCAACCAATTAGAGCAGAGTCTTTTAACGAGCGCTCTGAACGACAATTTGTACTAACTGAGAGTGAAAAGACAGTGTGACTCGGCGCAGCTCAAAACTTTTGATATTTAATTCCTCAATATATGGAGGTAATGCATACTTAGACAGGGTGTCTACTAGTTTGGAAAACTTGGAAATTCAGAGAATTAGTTAATGTCTGGAAAAGCCAGGGAATTTTCAAAATTTTCTGAAGTTTTGGTAGCTTAATATGGGAAATTATTTAATCATTACATTTTATAGCTAGAATACTAAAAATATAATTATAATATTCACAGACATACAAAACTATTTAGTAAATTCGCTAATTAGAGCGCTTCCGGAGTCATTTATTGTTTCAAACGTTCCCTAACAGAAAAATGCTATTTTAAGTGCTAATTAGTGTGCTACATTTCACTAAAATACAATGTCGAGAAGTTTCTCAGTTGGTGTGGGAAACCTGGAAAAGTCAGGGAATTTTATTTATCCGAAATAGTAAACATCTTGTTAGATTTAGATGAATTACTAGCATCAATAACACCGGATATATATGTTGAACTCCAATTATAAGGAAAAAAAAGATTATTAGATTCGGCTAACACCGCTGCTGATGCTGGGAACTCCAACCTGGTGCTGAGGTCTCTTAATATTCTAAAACAATACATAGTGAAAACTAGCCAATAGAAAAATCGCACTCGCCACTGCTATTTGATAAGTCTATTGGCGATGATAACGACGTTTCTTTTTCTATCATGGTTTAAACAAGACTGTCAAATTTTCACACTTGCCGGTCTCTTCCTGTATCAATGGCGTGATAGCCTTCCACTTAAATATAGAATTGTTTGTTTCCTAGTTCCGTTATTTACAGGAAGACAGCTTTATTCTGCAACTCGGCAAAAATCTTACGTATGGAGTCTTTATTCCCTAGTTAAAAGAATGTCATATGTATATGCTTGAGCTTCTTCATTTATTAAAATGTTATGAGACTAACCTGGAGCGCCAATGAATGATCGTAATTTATTTTCATATTTAAAATATGAATATTTTACAAATTGTCTTAAAATATACCAAATTAATAATTGTTTCCCTTGACTTTTATTTTTTAAATCATGTTACAGTATAGTTGTAGTAGTGCTATTAAAATGCGTAAGAAATAAAACATGGTAAATCAGTCACGGATTAATATTTTCCGCACATTTTGTTTTAAGTGAATTGTAAAATTATTTAATTTTAAATTTTATCATAAATCAGTGCTGTAAGCTAAGCATACGTTTCGCTAACCAGAAAAAAAATCTAGTAAATAAGCCATGGTGTGCACGTATTGCTGTCAGAGAAATAAAGCTCTCTTTTCGTAAGACTCAAAACAGGAAATGAAAACTGTAAATAAAACGGAATAAAAGAGAAACAAGTAAGAGAAACGGACGAAGTTTATAGTGGAAATATCACCAAACTCATCGAATACATCATCACTAACAAGGGGAAAGCAGACTTTAGTAAATGAACTTCGAGGCCACCTTTCGCGAGGTATTAGTACACATTGAAAGTGTTAATATTACAAACTGGGAGAGTGCAATAGCCAGTAATAGCAGACAAAAATCGTCTTAAAGTTTCTGTTAAGATGAAATGCAATAAATAGATGGTTCATCAAAATGTTTCGTAAGTAAATGTATTATCTATGCTGGTGAAGATTAGAAGAAAAAGTGTAACAACACGCTGTGGTAATATCTATGGCTACAATGAGAAGATCTTATTTGTGAAGTAATTGTCATAATTTATATATGTACTCGTTTATATTTCTATGTTTTTTACTTATAAAATATAATGTAAAGTCGCAGCATAATATACATAAAAACTTACGTATTCTTGTTACATTATAATTATATTTTATAAGTAAAAAACATATAGAAATATAAACGAGTACATATATAAATTATGACAATTACTTCACAAATAAGATCTTCTCATTGTAGCCATAGATATTACCACAGCGTGTTGTTACACTTTTTCTTCTAATCTTCACCAGCATAGATAATACATTTACTTACGAAACATTTTGATGAACCATCTATTTATTGCATTTCATCTTAACAGTTTCCAACTCGTTGCATATATGATACAGCGTGGCAGAGTGAGGAGCACCTACACCTCACGTGAAAAGGGTCCCGGGTTCTCGTATTTCCGGTTTTTTTTTTTTTTTTTTTTTTTTATCAATAAAATAGCCATTTGTAAATACAAGTAAAATATAAATTCATCTTATGTTTATAATGCATAAAACAATAGAAATGTTCAAATCAGTTGTAAAACCTTGCAATGTTTCATGTCAACTAGCAACAGAATGTAACCTACTTCGTAAATATATTGATATTACAAGTTGTAATATTGTTACCACAGTAGTTATGTAAAAAACGTTCTTGACGCTTCGTGTGTATATCTGTGGACAGAGTGCGAATTACAAGGGGAATGAGAGAGACATCCCCTGTGGCTATAGCATACATCCAGTATTTCCAAAGGGGATTTCCACCTCATCCCCCTTTAATTCGCACAACACATTTTACATAACAATTGTAACCATAATATAGCTTATGATATCAATATATTTGCGAAGTAGATTACGTTCTTGCATTACATTCTGGGAATATGCATAGGACATCAGTAAATATTTTTTCCCGCCCTTATTTCTTAAGATAGGAGCCTGGAATTTTGTACACGCAGTCAGAATACCAGTTGATATTTCCTGAATTTTTTCTGCTGTCTGCGTTAACACAGGGGCAGCTCCAGAGGGAGAAAACGGGGGGAAAAGGATTTTTCTTGTTAAAAATTCCCTTTCTTCCTGATTTTCTCGCTGTATATACACGATGGAGAGATGCGAGTAGTACCATCTGAAAGGTTGTTCTATTCTGAAAAGAACGAGCTATGAACCATGATCCTAGGTTAATTGGGCACGTCTTGGAAAATTTTAAAAAAAAATTTCCCTTCCTTACTTTTCAAGATAGGAGTCTGAAATTTTGTACCCGTTGCTAAAACAAAAGTCTCAATGCAATGTCTCCTGATTTTTTTCTGATGTCTACGTTAACATAGGGGCGGCTCCAGAGGACCCCAAAATTTAAAAAGAGGGATTTCTTAAAGAAAAACAGGGATTTCTGCAATTTTTTTCCTCAGGTTCATCATAGGAACATTTGAGTAGTACTTTTAGAAAGGCAGATCTATTCTGAAGAGAACGAGCTATAAGCCATGGTCTTAGGTTAATTAGGGACGTCTCAGAAATGCGGGTCATTTAAGGTGAAATGGGGCATTGTGGGGAATTAAAAAAAAAAATCCCTCCCTTATTTTTCAAGATAAGGAGCCTGGAATTTTGTACATGGACTCAGTACACCAGTTGTTATTTCGTGATTTTTTTCTGATGTCTACGTTAATACAGGGGCGGCTCCAGAGGGCCCCAAAATTTGAAAAGTGGGATTTCTTAAAGAAAAACAGGGATTTCTGCATTTTTTTCCCTCAGGTGCATCATAGGGACATTTGAATAGTACTTTCGAAAAGGCAGCTCTATTCTGGAGAAAACGAGCTATAAACCATGATCCTAGGGTAAACAAGTGCGTGTTAAGAAATTTTAAAGTTACATTTTGTGTTTTTAGGCCTATTTTAGGTGCATTTTTGATGCTTTCCCACAGAGGTAAAAAAAAAAAAAAAAAAAAAAAACTCCCTTACTATTCAACCTATGAGAACAAAATTTGGTATAGTTGTTTAGTACACTAAGTAGTATTTTTTTTAAAAAAAAATGAGTTGTGCGTAGACCCATGAGGGGCCCAAACATCTTTTTTTTTAAAAAAAATCCCAAAAATACCGATTTTCCCTCAAATATCTCCCCTCCGGTACATCAAAGGGACATGTAAGTGGTACTGTTTGAAAGTCTGTTCCATTTTGAAAAAAAAAAAAAAAAAAAAAAAAAACGAGCTATGAACCACTGTCCTAGGGTAAATAGGGATGATACTGTCGCTGCTTATCTGAGACTCAAGAAAAACGCCAAAGAAGGCCAGAATTTAAAAGAGTTAAAGAGTTCTGGTTCTTCAAAGAACTTCCTGACCATATAACAGGTGTCTAGTATTATTGGTTTTCATAGTTTTTTTAGGAGATGTTTTGCGTTTTTTTTTAATAATAATAATAGGAGGAGGAGGAGTTATTATTACTAGAGCCTTTGGCTCATTTGCGAACTGCCTGACATGTGAGTCTCTTGGCGTCAGATAGGAGGCAACGCAGCTGGCGACAAGTATTACAATTTGCGTTACTGACAGACTGATGCCTCTTGCTTTTATAATGCGGACTGATCATGGTTAAGTACAAATTGGAGAAACAAATTCAAGAGTAAAACAATTTTCCAAAATGTATCGTGTACACGTCGGCCCTACCTACATATATACCCATTAACATCTTGTGGTAAGAGGAAACAGAAGCTTTCCTAAACTCATTGATGCTATAGCAGGTAGAGCTATGGTCGACCAGATAGCGTACACGGATCGTCTTCCATGCTATTATTCCTGGCTTTCTAAACCGAAGTTCGTTACCTCTTAAGCAGCTCCGTCTTCAAACAAATTTGTCACATTATTCATATATTCCTTGGCACTAAATCTTGCTGTTACCGACCACTTTTCCTCGAAAAGGATGGACTTGTGTGTAACCACAGGCCCAGTGCGTACGTTTGTCTCCCATTCAACCCCAGTGTTACCAGATGTAGTAGAAATTCATCATATAGGTTTAGTGAAAGTAATTCACGGGGCAGAAAATAGTCTATTACTTGGGCACATACTCAGTTCTTTACGAGTTGTGAAGGTGTGTGCGTGTGTAAACGAGAAAAAATGTTTGTTTTGTAGTTAAAATCAGATAATTTGTTTTGTAGTTAAAATCAGATAATTTATTCAAAGTTAGAGATTTGGTAATTATAACATCCTGTGTGGAGTTGAGACAAAACAGGGCTGTCACGAAGGAAGAAAGAAAAAAAATAATAATAATAATTTGTGTTCATTAATGAAGAACTGTGAAGTGTATTAGAGGAGTAAATAAAGTATAAGTAAAGGAACAAACTTCATCATTTGGTTCCATTGTAAGTAATCACGATTCTTTCTAAGCTGTACTTAAGAATCTTAGTCATTCCATGCATAGTTACTCTGAACGCAATAGTACCTAACAGCAATTTCTTATTCAAGAGACAGTGAAACTGGAGATAAATTTCACATAAACAAAATCCAGAACAATGGTACATTAATGAAGTGGACGATGTACATTACAGGAAGAGATAATGTAAAGAAGAAAAATTAAATGAAATACTTAAGTTTTACGTCCCACACTTACGCCGGTTAGGCTAAAGGAGACGGTGATGATGTGAAATTAATGAAATGGTGCAATGAAGAAAGTGGGAGAAAACAGGAGAACCCCGAGAAAACTCACGCACACGATGTTTGTCCACCACAATGCACACGGCACGAGCTAGGATCGAACCAAGGACCCCATAAACCAGAGGTGAACGCTCTACCATTAAGTCACCGTGTCTCCGAATGTAAAGAAGAGTAGAAGAAAAAACTTCCTACTTACACCAGATGCATTGCTATTTAACAGATCTTCCACTTCGGACGCAAGTTCTTCCTCGATTTCTTCCGATACGCTTTGCTGTGAACTTTCTCTCCCATCATCATCCTCCTCCTCTTTATCTTCCCTCGGAGTTTTCCCTCCTCCGCTGGCTGACGAATGAAAGTCCTCCTCGTAATTCTCACACGAATCTACAAACAATAAAATACATTCAGCACTAGAACGAAATTTTCTACAATTAATTTTTAGATGTTTCTCAATGTATAACAATGTAAAACGAAATAACAAATAATTCAATAGGTAATATATATAAACTGCTCGCCATTAAAACTGCAACACCCAAAAGGGCACAGTGTAGGAGATGATTGTACAAGTAAATGATTAGGTGTCCAAGACCGTCATGCATCACGTACGCCTGCCACGCCATCTGGGAAGAGGTACCTCGAGCAGGTCACAGAGGCGCAGAAAAGCGGTGAATATGTGTAATCGTGAGTGTAGTGTGTCAAAAGGGGTCAGCAATGCGTCGTCATTGGATACGACAATGCTTCCAGCAGGTTTGCAGTTCGATCGGGGCCGAATTGTTGTATAGCATGATTGTGGTTTATGTACCGAGAGATCAGTGCCAGGGTAGGGCGGACTGCATCTACCGCGGCACGTGTGTGGGACCAAAGGGTACAGGAAGGCACAGGAGAGCGACGTAGAGGTTCCTTACGTCCGCATCGGAGGACGGCTGCGAGGACAGAGGCCCGGTACGCATGGACCTAACAGACCATATGACCACGTCAAGACTGCTGGTGCAGGAACTAGAGGCGATTTTACGACGTCTAGTGTTTCCACGAACCGTGCTTCTTCGTTTGGCGGAGCACAATTTTTCTCTCGCCGCCTACTGCTGCGGATTCAACTGCAGGTACAACAAAGGCGTGTGCGTGCTGCGAATACCATTGTGCATGGATTGAGCAATGGAAAGCTGGACTCTTCTCCAATGTATCCGCTTCCGTCTCTGGCGGCACCGTGGCACTAAGCTTCATGACACCTGCATCATGCATCGTCACACAGGCCTTTCACTGAACATTATGGTATGGAGTATCGTCCCCTTAGGTGTTCGTTCGCGTCTCGTACGCATTCCAGGGACACTGAACAACCAACGGTACATCACAGAGGTGCTCACCCCTGTTGCTCCCATTAATTCATGGGCTGCACAACGTCACTTTCCAACAGGATAACGCGCGACCCCATGTTGGAAAAAATGTCCTCGGATTCCTGGAAGCTAACCACACGCCTCTGCTTACATGGGCTGCACGTTTGAATGATCTCTCGCCGATTGAGCATGTCTGGTACATGATGGATCACCGGCTGGCTGAACACAGGTTTTCTCCACCTAATGTTGAGGAGTTTTGGCGCTGAGTGGAAGCTGTTCTGGACGCCATACTACAAGCAGACATAGATGGACTCATTCTCCCCATGCCCCGTCGTGTTCCAGCAGTTCTGGTCATAAGTGGAGGCTCTACACGCTACTAGCTCCTGGAGGTTCTGCAACACTTCTACGCATGTCACATGTCACATCACCGACCTGTAAGTGTAATCATTTTCTTCTCTGATTATTACCTTTCTGTTTGCCAAGTTGCGCATTTCTACCTCATCTCCTTTTGCGTGTCGCAATTTTAATGATGAGCAGTGTACATAAAATATTTCAGAGTTTGTGGAAAAGCACCACCACAAACTCCGGTACCGGAGGATTGTAAAACAGGGTGTTTTAAAAAGAGATACTTCGCATTTTCGTCGGTTTGTAACTGAAAGAAGGCGTTTTTTGTCCCATGTTTATTAGAACTTTTTCTTTCATTTGATAGAAGGAATCATCTGGTGGAGTTTGATGGTGGTATTTTTCCATGGTTTGGCCAGTGGTTACCGGTTACGATTGGTACCAAAATATTTGTCATCCTCTTAGGTATTGATCTACACCAATATCATCTCTCTATGACTTACGATTCCCGAGATATGGCTTCTTAAATCTTCCGAAATCGGAAATTTTTTGGCCAATATCTCGGGAACGGTAAGAGTGACGCGAAAAATTCCGTTAACTTTCTCAGATAGCTTTTGATGTTCTATCGAATAAAAAACTCGCAAATAACGGAGTCACACACAGACATAGAGAATTCAGTAACGAGCTTTTTAAGTTTGTTGAAAATGGATTGTACTGTATGTATTCTAAAATGACATTGTTTTTACTATTAAGTGAGATAAATATTTTTTTAAAAATAAATCTATTTTCATGAAATTATTTAATGTTCAAAATTTCCCGTTTTTTGAATCACCCTGTATAATCAACACACTAGTAAGAATTCATTCCTTGATAATTAATTGCTACATCAATGCTAAAATGTTTACATAGAAACACACTATCTTTTAGTTCTCGCCAGCTAGTGCACAATATGAAAGCACTCTTTATCAATTCAAGAATTTTATCAACTAAAATACATTATCACTTTTTTTTTTTTTTTTTTTTTTTTTTTTTTTTTTTTTTTTTTTGTAAGCTTAACGGTTTCATGTATTTTTTTAGATGATGCTTCTCGTGCACTTACCTGTCCCTAATCCCAAATCAATAATCGCCTTCAGTTGGTTCATATCAGCTCCTGCTTTTTGACTGTTTGACCCGAAACCTTTTTTACTGGACGTTCCAGTCAATGGAGGTAGACCCCCAAGCGAGGATAAGAGACTGCCGCCCACTTTCGACGGTTTATCCTTTTCTTCGAAAAGCAATTTCCCTCCCAAATCGGTCTCCTTCGACCTGAAAGAAATTACAAGAGTAACAACAGAAATTCTCCACAAACTTTAAAATGTTTATCGAGTTTTCTCAAGGCGTTTTGGAAAATTAGTTACTGAAATTTGAGTATTCCCAATTAATTTTCTGATTTAAATGCAGAATAATCGAAAAGTCTTGCAACCAAAATCGAAAGATAAAATTTCAGTACACTTTTTATTTGGTTATACAGTTTCACCTCGATAACTCGATTTTTTTCCCATTCCCTTGAACTTTCCATAACACTTACCTCTGTAAATTGAATGTTTGAAAATCATAACTTCGATAATTTGAATTTTAAGGGTTTCATAATATTTAAAAACCTCGGTAGCTTGAACTTCCGTCTCTGTGAACAACTACAAGTCGAATTTCTCTTGATGTGACTTCGATAACTCGAAGCTATAGCTCTATGCTTTTATGTAATTGTCATTATTGCTAGTGTGTACTGTAATTGTGATTTACTCATGTCTATTATTTTAATTTTACTAATTATCTTATTTAACTTAATGAAATCTTTTGAGTTTTACGTGGCTAAAAGAGACAGTGATGATGAGTAATGAATGAAATGGTGGAATGAAGAAAGTGGGAGGAAACGGGAGAACCCCGAGGAAACCCCACGCACACGGTGTTTGTCCACCACAAAGTTCACATGGCGGGTGCTGGGATCGAACCCGGGACTCCAAGCACCAGAGGTGAACTCTCTACCACTGAGCCACCGCGGCCCCTAAGGAACTTTCACAACTTCGAGTTAGAGTGACTGAATGAATAAACCTTCTAGTTATAGAGGTTATATAGTCACTTTTCATAAGGACCGCGGAAAAGCGGTTTCTCAAATTTTTGTTGTAGCCACGTTGGTAACTCGAACCTTGATTATTGGAAAATTTTTATCTATTCCCTTCATCTGCGAGTTATCGAGGTCCCACTGTAGTTCATGCTTACGCACTTACAAATTAAAACCTTTTACATGTATAGTGGCAATCTCGAAATCAATTCGTTCCTCGAAACTTATTCGCATCATGAAAATTACTCGACAGAAACTGGCGTGGAGGAAACCGTCTTTAGGGCATTCCTCTTCCGGGCGTCCCTGTGTTGCGATTTCTCTAAACACAGCACAGATGCATTAAACATCCACCTGCTTCGAAAACAGACGACAATAGCTCGTAATAATATTACAGTACTTTCAAGTATAACTGATTCCGCTTAGGTCAGTATTACATTTGCCCGAACGTAATGAGAACCCTTTCCGAATAAATTTTGTCTCCAAAATTAGAGCGTGCATTAGTTCGACTACAAAAATACAAAAACTGTTATATGCCAGAAAGCTGATGTTGCTCTGCAATACTTATGCATTGTCAAACAACGATAACATCAGCAAAAAAAGGACATAATTAATTAAAAGAAATAAGTTTTCGGTTGTAAATCAAGACAAATTCACTGCTTATCATCGTTTACGATGCACTTGTTGTATAACATAAAATGTTTCCTGTGTATATTCTGTTTTCACGATGTTGAAGTTCGCTGAGGCTTTAGATTCGAATATTCTAATATGAGGGTAGTACATTAGAAAAAAAAAAAAAAACTTTGAGTAGGTTAATAGAAAAAGTCTTCGTGATAACGAAATTTTTAGAGGAATAGTTTATGGAAACTTCTGAGTTTGCATCCACCTAGTCTTACCATAAATACTATCTCAAAGTTTTAAGTACATTGACAGAAAATGGTTAGAGATATTTTAATATCCTAATAGCATGAGTTACATGGATCCATTATGAACCAAAATCACAAATAATTATTCAAAATAGCCACAATCAGCATGCACACAATCCTTAAGTCTTTGTGGCTATTCATCAATTGCATTACACAACAAATCAACTGGAAAAATCTGCAGCTGATTTACAGAGAGACTGCTTTAAACTTCCAATATTGGGATGTCTCTTCTTGCAAGCCATCTCCTGAAGCATGGACCACGATTTGTAGTCCAAAGGATTTACGTCTGGACTTGCAGAAGGCAATCTGAAGTTGAAATGAGTTCCGAAACATTTTCCTCCAGTCATTGCTGGGTTATCCATGCCTTGTGTGCTGAGGCTGAGTCCTGCTGGAAGCTCCAGTTCTGTCCATGGAAGAGGGTGTTTGTGTAGTATCTCAAGCACTGTCTCCTGGTAGACTTTAGCTGACGCTTTGTCCCCCTTTTCACAGAAACGGAGCTCCGTTGTGCCTTCGTAGCTCACACCCTACCCACCAGAGGATGCTGACCCCTCTGGATCCTTGGAGCCTTTTCACCAGTTTCTCTAGAGAATGTGGCATATGTCTCCTCAACATTGAAAATCTTTTCAGCAGTGAAAACGATTCGATAGTGCCTATTTGCAGCGTAACGCTTGAATAAGCGCTTTGCTTTTAGAAATCTCTGGCGCTCTAGTTCATTTGTCAGGAGATGTTCTTTGCGTTATTTTTAAGCATGGAGTCCCAGGTCATTGCTTAACGTGCGAGACATAAACATTTTCGATATCTTTAGTTCACGAGCCATAACTGACTTTTTCCTAACTGAATTTCGTTGGACGCGCGCCGCCACTGCTTTAACAAGTTCCGGTGTTTATACTGTGCGTGATCTTCTTTGCCGCGGGCGACCTTTTACAGTTCCAGTCATACTCGCTCCATTCCATTTTGAGCACTTACAACTGACACCTTTACACTTCTTCAGCTCATCAGCAATAACTCACGCTTCACGATACCGCTTTTGACGTCGCCCGCTTGTACGGGCGGAAGTACAGCCATCCTCAAAAGCTGGGATAATAATTATGGTAAGACTAGGTAATAATGGGAGAAAAAAAAAAAAAAAAAAACAATGTAATTACCCTGAATACAAGTACTCACCCTGATGATGAGGGCGGGTGTTTTATACCGCTATTGCTGCCAATGGGTTGTTTCGTGGAGTCACTCACTAAATTACTCTCACTAAGTCCTTCCTTCTCCTCTGTCTTCTCTTTCAGTTTTTTGGTGTCCGACCACCCTTTACTCACACTCCCCCCTCCCGCTTTGTGTTCACTGACTGTAGCAGAAGTCCAATCACATTGATACATTGTATCACGACTACCACTGTTGTCATTCGAACGTCGTTTCACTACTTCACCCACCAACCCATTGTGATCACTTTCTATTGGGTGATGCAATGGTTCACCATAACCATACACTTCGCGAGGTTGTTGCTGGGAAAGAGAAAATAAATAAATAAATAAACGTAATTATTACGAAATCATATCAAATGCTTTTCAAAAGGTACTTCACTAATCGACACTAAACATATGAGAATTTTAGACATAGGATTACCATATATTTTGAGTTGTATTTAGACAATGAAATCAACTTACATGTGCCGCCAATTCACAAAATAATGTAGCATATATATATTAGGTGAAATGCTCGTTCTTTGCAGGGGAAGAATACGGTTTATGCAAAATATGTGGAAGCAAAGAAATAAGTGAAATAAAATACAAGGTAACCAAAAACAGTTCTTGCCATTTTTGACGTCTCGTTATTCATTTGCTCACAGACAGGAAACGAAATGAAAAAATGAAATGAAATCTTTGAGTTTTACATTCCACGATTATGCCGGTTAGGCTAAAGAAGACGGTGATGATGAGTGAAATTGTGGAATGAAGAAAGTGAAAGGAAACGGGAGAACCCCGAGAAAACCCACGCACACAGTGTTTGTCCACCACAAAGTTCACTTAGCGAGGGCTGGGATCGAAGGGACCTCAAGCACCAGAGGTGAACGCTCTACCACTGAGCCACCGCGGCCCCAATGGAAACGAAATGATACACCTGCCTGTCAAGCGATCGGAAGTTAGTCTAGCCATGGAATTTCAGTAATACAGGCAGATTGTACACATACAGCAGTCATAGCTTGTCCAGTGTCGAAGAGAAATGGAGGTATCGAAGCAGTTTGTTCTTGTGTGTTTGTTGTATGCCTTTAACTCGTACGCTGCCACTTAATGCCATATGACATCATTCATACATATTGCTGTGTGCCATTGACGCCATTTGGCGTCAAGAGGTAGTTCTCATTGTAGATATTCTCTGTAAAGTGGCACGCAGGTATAGAGCTTTTATACTCTGGTGGCACACAGTGTTGACCTGGTCATTTTCTGTAGTGTGTTTGGTTTCTGCTAGATGTAGCTAGTTTGTTGCAAAAGGCTAAATCAGTGTTCGAAGTGGAAAAAAAAAGCAGAGGCGGTATATGTTATTACGATTTTGACTCGACATAACGGTTATCTAAATGTTGAAATGCAATGAGGGTATGCTGCCTAAAAGATCGCATTTTAGAACTTCTCTATAACTTTGGGGGGGGGGGGGGAGGAGGGGGAAGACGACGAGATACTTTGATCCCCAGCCAACAACTTTGTAAAACAAATTAAGTATCCCCTGATTTTGTTTTATAGAGAATTATACACGAAAATGCTGAAAAACCGAATGAGGATATTAACAATTTAATGCGTGAAAACTCCCGGTCCCCCACTCGACTATGGGGTATTCCAAACACCCGGAAGGTTCGCCCCTACAGCAGACAACCCTCAAAACACGACATTTATATGCATTAAAGCAAGAAGACAGACATACACATACATAACAAAGAAACAATTCAATATGGCACATCAAAATATCTCTTTTTAAAAACAAAAGAAAAGAAAAAGATAAGAAAAATGTCGATGTTGTCAACTTCGAAATAATTTCTACATAAGAAATAAAATCTTTTTATATGTGCAAAGCCATTCGTCAATTTCGATGTATAAAAATGGATTTATTACAGATATTTAGCACCTACTTTCCAGTTTTAGTCATTGAAAAAATATAGACGGTATGTCTGCATTACTGAAAAATCAAGAGACGGTATGGTATAGCACCACATACCGTCTCACTTCGACCACTGGGCTAAATGCTACAAAAATGTGGGTGGCACATTGGGATGGCGTACTGAAATCAAGGTGGCAGCGAAAGAGTTAAAGTGGGCCTGTCAGCTACTGCATCAAATCGCCGCATATGCCAGGCATTTGGGGAAAATGCCGTGAACGAACGCACCGCCAATCATTGGTTCCAGAAATTCCGTTCGGGAGATGTGAGTCTTTCGGATGAACCTCACAGTAGACAACCACATGTGTTGGATGACGAGGCTCTTGTGCTGCTCTGTTCATCACTGCTCTAGAACGGCAAGAACCTTTTTGGTTACCTTGTAAATAAATAACAAAGAGCAACCCCTTCGGCCATGTCCCTGTCAATATGAGTGAAAATTCAAAGTAAAATGAAATCTTTCAGTTTAAAGAAATGAAATCTACATCTAAACACAGCATTACAGAAATCTAAATTTTTCGAAAATCATCATCACATATCGAAATAATATTTTTCGAATCGTCTATATTAGAACTATATATCCAACATTAAACCTAGACAAGAATTGGAATAAACAGTTTCATTCAGGAATATGAGTCTCAACATCACCAATCTCAATAGTTAATCACTTAGAGGCTGCGTGAAGGAGCATATTGTTTATAGATACAGAATTTGGGGCAATGAAGATTAAGCAATAACTTTTTTTTACATAAACAAAGGTGGTTGACTTTTAATGGTAAATTTGTGTAAAATAACTGTGTTGTGAATACACATTAGTGCACAATAAGTTTATATACACCGTTTCAAAAACAATAACCTGATTTTGGACGGGAATAATTACGGAACATGGAACGTGCCGGCAAGGAAATGAGTGTTGTTTGAATGAGCGTGACCTAGAGCTTCAGAAAATCGCCGTTAGATGTCAGTCAATGCGTTTTCTCAATTTGCAGTCAGTCAGAAGTAAGGTGGTGTCCGCTCAACAGAAGGCGTTTTGTGTGCTGCAGTTTGCAAAGATTAAGTCCGTGATTTCGGCCCAGCGTGCTTTTCGTGGGCGTTTTGGCATTGATCTGCCTGCATCCAAAAAACATTCGTCGTTGGTATCGCCAATTTGAAGAGACAGGATGCTTGTGTAAAGGTAAGAGTCCAGGTTGGCCTCGGACTTCCGATGAAATGGAGGAAACAATTCGGCAAACGTTTGCTGTTCGTGCTGCTGGTGATGGACACGGAATATTTGTAATAGCATTGCTAAACCTTGAAGATTTTGTGAGTATTTTGCAATTTATCCCATTTTTGTAGTATGTTTTTATCAATGGACTTTTAAAATCAGGTCATTCTTTTTGAAACACCCTGTATATAGGTATATAGATCTATAGAGGTTTTCTATGCTTTCTATAGATATGGAGAGAAAGAGCAAAATATGCAGAAAAAAAAATTCATGCAATAACTTTGGTTTATGTTTTGTGAGTAGTGGATTTAAATTTAACTTAGGGTGAATTCCAACAGAAATAAATGAAGCAGAGACTCTCATTTATGCTTTCAAGTGGACTGAGTTAAGCATAATGACATTTTATAGAAGCATTTTTACGTGAATGAATCTTGTTTGTGAGTGTTGTTCCACGTGATATAATTAGCAAGAGGTGGATACACATAAAACTCCCCGTTGGTCCAGTGGCTAGCACGCGGACCTTTGACGTATGGGTTCCTGGTTTCATTACCGATGGGAGAGCATTAAACACATTACGGGCGTCCATATTTGAGAATAAATTGGAAGTTCACGTCTCATATAACCTCGGTGCTGAAAAGGGACGCCTAACTTTAATAAAAAAAACAAATAATAATAATAATAATAATAATAATAATAATAATAATAATAATAATAATAATAATAATAATAATAATAATACGAGGGGGAGTCCGAAAATAAGTTTCCCCTTTATTGCAACTTTTGGGTGGGAGCGCCTTGCCCATACGCCATACAGTCCTGATCCCGTACCCAGTGATTTCCATCTGTTCCCGACTTTGAAAAGACTCTCGGCGGCAGGCGCTTTGGAAGCAATGCTGAAGTAACAGAAGCTGTTCGATGATTCTTTCGTATGCAAGAGCCCTAAATTTTTCCTGAAAGCGTTTTTGAAGCTTACAGACTGGTATGAAAAAATTTCTAAATGTACGTAGTACACTTATGTGGAAAAATAAAGGTACGTCTGATCTTGAATGTCACTTGCTATTTTGGGTCTTGTATGTCCATCTCTGTCCACAGTCGCCTGCAGAAGCTTATTTTCGGACTCACCCCTCGTAATAATAATAATATATGAGGTTTTCTGTGCTGTTCAGTATTCCAAGAACTCTCGATATTAATCCATAATCTAAAATAACAGTTAAGGAATATTTTATTTTGATGATTGCGTTCTCATTACTACGATAGCTGAAAACACTAGAGTTGTGCTTTCGAAATGATGTGACAGACCAAAAAGAATAACAATATAATAATTAATAAATTATACTCATCAATATCACACTTTATTTTTTCATAACGACTATGTACAGTCAGCGATTTTTTTTTTTTTTAATGAAATTAGTTTCTTAACTTCAGAATGGAAGGATAATTTGAGTATAGTTTTCAGTAAATTAAAAAGAATAATTTTCTGTACGTTCCAGACATACCACCGTTATTTCTTTAAAAAAAAAAAAAAAAAAAAATCGCTAGATTGAAAGAACTTTTGTTGCTGACTGTAGAATATACCTATAATGACAACATCCTTTATCAAACGATCGTGTTAATTCTCCGTTACTTATATTAGTTTCTGGATCTACTGCATCTTAACAAAGAACGAATGGGCAAAAGTCCCTTACAAATGGTCCGACCAAGATTAATACGGGGGACGGAATAAGTTCGACACGAGTTCTTGGGGAGAGAAGGTGAAATAATAATACCACTGTTGGTTAGATACTTACCTTTTGAGCTACTCGGACGCAATTCGTATGTGTTTGAGCAAGATGAAAGACTTCAGTCAATAAAGGCCCTTTCTTTCCTTAAAAATATAAAAAATATACATATATTAATTAGTTTCGTTTTTTTAATCATAAACAAGTACACAACAGCTCTCAATATTTAATTAATGATCTATTGTTATTTATAACGTTGCATTCATCATTTATGTTATTGTGTAATATTTATTTCTATTAAATACTAGTTACGTTTGGTTATGTTATTAATATACTGTACTTATTTTATAAAGAATCTGAAATGTAATATATGTATTTTAATTTATTTACTTTTAAGCTAAAACCAATATTCTCACAAGTAGAAGATTTTCAACATGAGACACTGGAGACTTATAAACAAAATATATTCACAGTCAACAAAAGAGAACGTTTTTAACGAAACAGGTTATTCGTCATAATTATATATGTGATATAATATCGGCCAATAGGTCATGTCTCCAGCTTTTTAATGACCGCCGAATCCCGTGTTCCAGTTCGTCGGTCGCTTCTGGTGTAGTACTGTAGTCTAAAGTTTTCAAATAGCCCTAAAGGCAATAATCTAGAAAATTAAGGTAACGTAGCCAAAGTTTAGGAGGAAATTCTGTTATTTCTTCGGGTCTAAGCTAGGAATATGATGCATCAAGCTGAGCATTCATTTTCTTAACCTATATTTCTCTGAAAATGTAGGCTAAACCATACGAACACATGGAACGGTCAAGTTGTCCAGAACACAAAGAGCAATGATATACAATACATCTTTCGGATTTATCAGTATAATACAGGGTGTATCACATAAAACAGACTCGTACCGGTGAAAACAGTCGACTCACAGTAGACCCTTTCTATTTCAAGTGTGTCCTCGGAAAATATGTGAAACATATTTCAGCCCCACCTCCGCCAACGTTTTACACAGAACACCTTCCTTTTGCTTTGGGGAAAGAAGTGAATGACCTTGACTGTTGCTAATTTATCATTTAGTTGTTTCGTTTTGGCGAGTCAACATCGTACGCTCTTCAGAATGGCTAACAAGACAATGTACAGCGAAGCCCGTGAAATAATTCAAAGCGGCAGCCCTGTTCGCATCCAACTATTGAAGAAACTCGGTAACACAATTTCCCTTCTCTTTCGAAGGAAGTACGAGAAAGCACACATCGACAGAAAGAACATACTTGAAACAGAAAGACTCTAGAAGGCACATCGCTAGCGATTATCGTCATTCATCATATCTCACCCTCCTTTATTATATTCAGGAAACGATAAAATTGCATAACTTCCGTAAATATCTTGTAATAAACTCAAAATCTTATCTTTTACCTCTAATTTTCATTCACGTTTGAGCCATAACCCTTATAATAGTTCGATCCTCACTGGAATCATTCTCAAGCACAAATGTAATGCTAGTCGGAAGCTATTTTTTAATTATCTTATTGTATCATTCGAAACCTGCATCGAAGTTACGTGTTCCGCGGTACTTTTCTGTAAATTCTGTTCCCCACTTCTGAGTTTTTGTGCAAACACGCCGTTGCTTTAACTTCTATCGCTTAAGTGTTCACCGCTGTTATTCCTTACACCTGTTTATGGGGTTCCAAAAGAACGGCACAAATGTCATATACCCTTTGTGCACTCAGAGCGCTGAGCGGTTATCTTTTATGTTTGTAATTACTTGTGTACAATACTCACACTTGCTCGCTTACTGTAAAACAAACCGTTTTATTTCACAATTATTTAAACTTAATGTTTAGGTTATGTTAGCTTTCGCCAATTATAACAGCCCGAATATTACGGTAGTTGAAGAAAGAAAAAAAAATCAGTTCAAGCATGCGGAACGAATTTATCAAAAAGATCTCAAATTCTTGTTTAGTGGCTGGTCGAAATGAAAGAAGACTCAACGTCGTTAACTTAAATTGAATGAAAAGAAAAAAAAATATCAAACTTACATATGCTTAACTCTATGAGCAGTATTCGAAATTATAGAATTGAAATTTTGTCGTGATTGTTTATTTGTGCCAATCAGTCAACAGTTACATTGTAAAAATTATCAGGAGTAACAGAATAATGTTTGTCAAATATTTGCCTACATCGCAGTATGTTCAAATCACTTACGATATTATGTTATTACATTAACTTAATATAAACATTGTATCAATTCTCAAATTTTGATATCTTTATGATACATATTCAGTTCGTGATCACTCAAGAACTAATGGTCCATACGCTCTAGTTACTCATTTAACAAAATGACATTATTATTACTAAGATTATTACTAAATAGACGTTCACTATTTATAACCCTGTCATTCGTTTGAATGAAGCGACAACATAAGCCGTACATGACTGCTACTACATTCTCATTGTACTTTAGGACAAGTAAGTAGCATATATCAACCGTACATAATACATCTACGAAAAAAAAAAAAAAAAAAAAAACTCTACTATTAATGAGATGAGATATTTACAAATGAAAAAAAATGCTCTACTTCTACTTCTCTACGCCAGGGTTTACATATCTTATGAGAGATTAGAACGTCATTATCAACATTATTATCACTTTTAACTTCACAATATAATGTCATTAATTTTCAAGAGCAATGGACACATGATAAATTTCAGATTGTGTTTAAGAACGACAAATTGAATAACCGTAAGTACGTATATGTTTATAAATAAAGTTGAACATCGATCAGCTATATTAACTCCCGATGAGGCAAATATGTACTCATAACGCGTTAATGGCACCCTTAAACTAAATATGTGCCCAAAACAGAGTCTTGCACGAAAGCATATTCGAATAATATATTTAAAAAAAAAAACTACAACTTAAGGTTAGCTGAAATCTGCACAGACCGAGTATGCACTCGCATAGCATGAGACCACATCAATGGAAAGCGGCAGACCGAGTATGCACTCGCATAGCATGAGACCACATCAATGGAAAGCGGCACATTTACTATCCTTTAACATTAAAAAAAAAATACAAGTTACATAGACGAAATCACATTCAGAATTGAATTTCCTAACCTATATAAAGCCCTAACCTACGCAATTGAAATACATATTTTCACAAAATATATCGCGAAACAAAATAAAGGACATTATTTAACCGTAAGTACACAAATTCAATTTACCTAACCTAAGCAAGCAATTGAAATATACATTTTCCAAAATATATCACGAGACAAAAATAAAGTACATTATTTAACCGTAAGCACACAATCAGATTTTCTAACCTAACAATCGAGGTAGATGTATATTATGGGACACGTTCAATTTAAATCTTACCTAACCTAAACAACCTAAACAAATTATTTAATGGGACACACGTTCAAAATGACATCTTAGAGTGAAAATATTACTTAATCTAACAATAATAAAAAAAATGTATCAATTCTCACATGGAAAATATTAGAGGCACATTAATATCAAATGGTGCGCTCAAAGTAAAGTTCACCAACAATTTTCAATGTTGATCACATATGCTTATGATATCTTTTTATTGAGTGGAAACGAGATGAGCTGTTTAAACGCGTAACGCCTTTCGTTTTAACTATACATATTTATTTCGAAGCACTCCATTTGGTGAATTCGTGATTCTGTTTATAATCGAAACAAGAAGAAAATAAAATAAAATGGATGGAGATTACCAAATTAATGGAGGTTCCTACAAATAGTCCTCTCGGTCCTTGTCACCTGGATCTTTGGCTTCACAGGACAGAATAGGTTAGCAAACCTATTTATTTACACGTCGAAACTGATCTCCTCGGGTATTAGTCCCACGTCCTATTAAATATGGGGCCTTGGTTCTATTAACCGACGAGATGAACTTCAACAACTATACTTCCTGCCCATTACTTCATATCACTCGTAATGGCGGAAGTAACACTCGATGGCTTTTGGCCAAGACTTGTTTTGATGAATTTTTAATTCGGTCAGACTCCTCAGTGTTTCCTTTCTTCCAAAATAAGTCAGGTTATTCCAATTAACAATTTATACTAGGTTAACTTCCAAAATTCTACACTTTTGATTACGAAATTTCTAAGTTTTGAGGAGCCGACCTAAGCCATCGTCTTTTTACAATGTAAAACGGCGTTGCACTGCGCCATCATACTCGCGTCACCAGACCTTAATAATAGCGGTTTTAATATTGCATAGTCGACTACGAACAAAAACAAATTTATATTCCTTCTGTTATTATACAAAACCCTAGATAAGTAAGCAGTCGTTTTACCTATTAAATAACATCTCCTGAGTATTGGAAGTAATCATGTAATGAAGTTTTTAAAACTCACCTAGTTAGTTCTTGCAATTATTTACTATCGCTATAGTAACCATCGTTCCCGCTATGTGAGAGAATCGCCATTTTGACGATGTTAGTTTCACGTATAGCGATTCAAATGCCCTCTTGCGGTCGTAACCGAAATGATCGCTATGTTCTTAACAAAAGAACGACGTAAAGCAACAGAGCGAAATAGCATGAGAAGTTAAATTTTCTTACAAATGTAGTTCTGGATCGATATTTCTATGAGGTAAAGTAAATTGAGGTAGAGTAAAAGTGTAAATTAAATTTCACTATATTAAGCTATAACATGAGTGGAATTATTACAGTAACGCGAAACAATTATAGAAAGAAACAGTTCGAAATTTTCGGGGTAAATTATTGGTGTGTTTGCGTATCTCATATAAAATTAATCACATTTGTGCCATTTATTTTATTGGCAACGGAAATAAATTAACATTAGAACAAATCTTTAAAAACACTAGGGTGAAGTATTACAATACAAGAACCAACTTTAACGCAACATAACAACCGGTAAACATTACAATACGGGAGCCAACCTAAACAGAATGTAAATAGCCGTTAAACGGTCGGTTACAACTGCTTTGTTCCTGTATCTAAGCAATCTCCCTGTTGAACCCACGTGTAATCGCGTCTGTGCTTGAGAATGATTCCACAGATGATCGAAATATGGTGAAAATAATGATTTAAACACGAACGGAAGTTTGGGCTACAAGGTAAGACAAGTTAGGGGTATGAGTTCTGAACTATGTACCCAAGAGGACAGTTTAGAAACTATATCTCGTACTAATTTTGAGTTGAACCGAAGCTAAAACAAATTTCTAATTTAATGTCCCTAGATTGTGTATGCCTTGTGTATTTAAGGCAAAACGGGACATTGATTATAGAATTCATGTATCACTGTCATACGTACTCTGCCATTATTGGTAGGTCACTTGCAGCAATTGAGAAGCTTCCATGGTCCAAGGTCTTCCGCTTACTCCTTCGTTTTCTCGTATGATTTCTCTGTTCTGTTACCTCCGTCCCCGTCCATTAGCCTCCTTCATCCCCTCTCCCTCTTTCCTGCCACCATACCCTCTAGCACTTTCCTTATGATACACTTCTTTCTTATCCTATGTTGCAACCAGTTTCTCTTCTTCTTCTTAATAATATCTAAAATTGTTCTTTTCTCCCCCACCATTTCTAACACACACTCATTCGTTTTCCACTCGACCCAGCTAATTCTCTCCATTCTTCTCCACACCCACATTTCGGAAGTTTCCAGTTGTTTTTCACCATTTTTGTGTAATGTCCATGTTTGTAACCCATACAGTACAGTATGCCTCAGAAAGCATTTTATGAGTCTTTTTCTCAACTCTCTATTCAAGGTCCCACAAAATAGTATTTTCTTCCTCCTAAAGGTTTCTTTCACCATTCCTATCCTTGCTTTTATTTCACTTTCACATTTCATATCATTACTACCCAGATATCGAAAACTAGTCACGTGTTCTATTTTTCTTCTTTTACTTCTATATTTGACATCATGCACTTCATTCCCATTACTATGGCTTTTATCTTTCTAACATTTATTTTTATCCCATATTCTTTATAGTCCTTCCTCACGTTTTCTAACATCTTACTGGTTTTCTCTTCAGATTAACAAGCACCACATCATCTGCAAACCGTATACATCTAAACATTCTACCTCCTACTGAAATTCCGTCTTCATTTTGTAGGGAATTCGTGCAAGGAAACAGAAAAATCCAGAAAAAACTCACGAACACAGTAGTCACCACAATTTCACAAATC
Organism: Thermobia domestica; assembly: GCF_964235325.1. Taxonomy (NCBI): domain Eukaryota; kingdom Metazoa; phylum Arthropoda; class Insecta; order Zygentoma; family Lepismatidae; genus Thermobia; species Thermobia domestica. The sequence goes on from NC_137454.1 coordinate 393,512,982, forward strand.
CTACGATTCTTCACGTGAGACGTGAACGCACTATTACTGAACCACAATGCTATTCCGAAGTGATGTAACTAGAATACATAATGCTTCTATCACAAACTCAAATGGCCTTGAAAGCTGGACCAGGATCCCCATGTAGAGCCTGTCTATCTCATCTATGCCCTCGGAAAGTATGCGAACTATACTCTCATCAGCAGCACCCTCTGAGAGGAAATTTTCCCTTTGCTTACGGAAAAGAAGTGAATGACCTCAGCTGTGTCGCCAGTTTGTCATTGAATCGTTTGGTCTTGAGTGAAGACCGTAGGCTACTTACAATGGCTAACAAGACAGAGGACAGCGAAGTCTGTGAAATAATTCATTTTGGCAACGCTTCCGCATCTAACAATTGAAAGATCTCGGCCGCAACAACTTCTTCTCATCTTTTTCGGGAGGTACGGGAAAGCACACATTGACTGCAGCGCTAGAAGGGGCACAGATCAAATAGAAAGACTCTAGCAGGATACACACTCTACTATCTCTAATCTACCGTGCTTTCTACACAAATACAAACGCAGCCAAATAACTCCAACTACAATACATGAAAATAAGTAACTCTTGGGTACCTACCATTAAGAGAAGGGATTTTTAAATCCTTGATTAGCTTTTCTCTTGTGTCGTAATTATAATCACTTCCCTTGTAAGTCTCTGAATCAAATACTGACAGCGAAAAGTCTAAACTAAAGTATTCTAAAAATTCTCTCACTAAACACATCACTAGAGGTCCTTCTGGAGTCTTCAAGAATTCCTTCAAAGGCTTGTTTAGAAACGGAGTCTTGTTCTGCAAAATACAACACAAAAATATCAGTATACTCAATGCTATACATCATGAAATAATATTTTTAAAGCTATTACATAATCTAGCAATTTTCGTTGTCCTTTCGCAGTGTTCAAATTAGAGAACATCATTTACCTACTTACGTTTCCGCACTTCCTTTGAGTAAAATATGCCAACACAAATACAAAGAAATCAAGTACATGAAAACTCATAGAGTGGAAAAGGCGTGTCGAGGCCGAGAATCGAACCCGTCTCCTGCTTGCCATGCCAGTATGTTAACCACCAGTAGCGCAAATCTATCTTCAAAATTGCGGAGAAGGGGACGGGTAAGACCGATTCCATATATATATATATATATATATATATATATATATATATATATTTTAAAGCGATATTCAAAATATTTATGAAGTTGAAAAACAATGCTGTGGAGGATCAGGGTAGCAGAGTTATCTTAAACATTGGGAGGAGGGTAGATTTGAGGCTTATTCTTGGGGAGGAGGGGGATGACACTCATATTACGGTAGATAAATCTGATTTCTGAGGTGAATCTGTTGTATATTATATATCAGGCGATGAAGATGACGTAGTGGTATATATCGGTATTACAAATCAGTGTCGCGAACACATTCTGAAATCTAAATAAATGCATATTTATAATTGTTATGTTTCTACTTAGGCAAGCACAATGATCCACATTAAAATTTTAGGACACTCGTTTCATAACAATATAAATAATGACTTCCCCAAAACTATGAAGAAAGAAAATCAATTATGTATGGTGTAATATTTTTATTTGAGCCAAATGATGATGATCTCAATAGCATTTAGGAATCGTTACAGAAATTAAACAAATAGTTGAATTAAAAATAAAACAAGCAAGGGACACCAATTTCATCTCACTTTCCTTTGTGGCAGTCGGACGCAAATCATCACACATTTCAAATTGGATTATTGGGGACGGGCAGTCCCCAGTTCCAAGATTGGGGGAACATGTTCCCCTCATCCGCCCGGGATTTGCGCCAGTGCTAACCATTACCCTGACCATGCTGCTTCCTGAACAGCCAGGGCAGAAGTCGAGGATATATTGTGGTATACGCCGTACACCCTCCCTTTAATCTTAGTCATTGAATTGTGTCTTCTACTTCAAGGCGAACAGTACTTTCTACTTTTGTTTCGTTTACATTTATTTAATGGCGTCATGACTCCAGTATCAAAATAATTATTACTTTCTTTGCTGTTCAAGTATATTGATCATATGATTATATATATAAAAAAAAGATTTCCCCGCTACTCTAGGATCTCAAAAGAGATTAGGCAGATAGAATCAGAGTTCAGTGTCTCCTTCAGCATTAAGGATACATGAGAAGTGAACCTACAACTTAACGTGAAATCCGAGCCACGAGCTGCCGCAGGAAATCGAACCCGTGTCTCCCGTGCAGAAGACGCATACTCTTAACTATATAGCCACGAGGGAGGATCACAAAATAGAAAGGGGGAAGAGAAAGAAAAATGGAAAGATTACGTGAGCTGTCCCCATTCAGAGAGCTCCCTTGTGGCTAAGCAGTTAGCATACACATTTTTGGCATAGGTAACCCGGATTCGATTCCCGGCAGGAGCTCATGTGGTTCGGATTCCACGTTAAGCTGTAGGTTCACGTTTCATACAGCCTCGCTGCTGAAAGAGACGCTAAACTCAGATTCAAAATGTCCCTGTCCAAGTTCATGTTGTTTTGATTAATAAATATTACTGAGAAAATCGTGTTTACGTAACTATGATAATCGTATTTTCACCCTGCTCATCATGATTTCCTTAATTCATTCTGGTACGTCGGGAGCAATTTTCTGTTTTTCCTCGCAGTAAGACTCGTTCATTCTGAGTATCCACACCCATTTATGTTACTAACGGAATGATTTATTCAAGGAATATCATCGAGAAAATAACATAAAATGCTTCTAGACTATCGAACAGTGTCGCAGCCTTTATATTTTAATAGAATTATTAACACGTGCGTTTTGCATTGTTAATTATCTATTTCTTTGTGATTTCTACTGTCATATATTTTTATGTCAATCATAATGTTCACAAAACAACGCACCCCATGAAAATTTTAGGACCACAGCAATACCTGCAGCCATACATATCATTTCATCCCTGAGTTCGGTGTTAGTCATTCAGATAGCCATAGGCTACGACTCTTGTTGTACTTGCAAAACCTACTGTTTATACAAATGTCTTATCTATGAATTGTCATGGTTCAAAAAAATGGAATCTTTGAGTTTTACGTCCCACGGAGATGCTGAGAAATGAATGAAATGGTGGAATGAAGAAAATGGGAAAAGACAAGAGAACCCCGAGGAAACCGACGCACACGGTGTTTGTCCACCACAAGGTTCACTTGGCGTGGGCTAGGATCGAACCAGGGACCCCATATATTAGAGATGAACGCTGTGCCACTGAGCCACCACGGCCCACTCTATAACGATTGAATTCGATATTATATAACAAACGGAAGAATCAACGAAGTTCTGCTCTCCAAAGGCAGAGGTTAAGGTGCAATGGAGATACTAATTGCAGGCTGATCATATGACCACAGGGTATTAACTGACAAAAGCAGAAAACCGTATCTAATATTGATGACGTTATCTCAAGTATAAGCCTTACTGTACCAGTAAGCTTGCAGCTTTCGACTAAACAGTAAATTATGATTTTCTAAAAAAACAGTTTCTCAGCAGATACGGTCTTTTCGTTTTGAACAACAGATCTTCTCTTAAAATATATTAAAACTACAACATTTTTATACGTATGGTGTTTACGAATTGTACATGGTTTTTCATTTAATTAGTTAGCAACATTTACATGACTGAGAAACTACAATCAGCAATTCTCTCACGAAACGTAGTTCTCCGCTAGAAAATCAATGTTGATGGAACTGAATATTTTACTTAGAGCAATGTTTTGATATGTTTTATCTATCTATCTATCTATCTATCTATATCTATATATATAATTACATTTCTTCACCTTGGGTATTTAAACAAACTACTCTCAACCCTTCGGGATTTTCCCCGTTGAAAGAACAGTACATGAGCCACCCTGAGAAACACACTCTTAACTAACAGTTATGCATTTACATTAAGAAGAAGGAACATCGAGAAATTATGTCTTCTGTGGAACATTATATATGCCGAAAACTTCACACTAAGATCGGATTATAACATAATGACTGTTTAACTTGTTTGACCATCAATCATGGCAAATTTAGAAGAAAATAGCATCTCAAGAATATCATGGATTGTAGAATTATTCCCATCTAGAACAACATCTTCGCCAGGAGATAATCCCTTGGGGCTGCTATCCCCCCCTTTTCCCTCTTGGAATGTATGGTGTTGGGTCAGCATCGAGGCTATATCTCCCCGTCAGGATCCCTTGGAATATAGTATGGAAAAGTCTGAACAGTAAGAACGTGAAAGTTTATAAGTGAATTACCTTCAAAGGCATTTCGTAGAAAGTTGTTAAATATTTTTTTAAATCATTATTTTGAGGTTTCAACCTATAAGTTTTATGATTTTCTTTAACAAATTCAATTGCTAATAAATATTCGTTATCCATGTAATGCACTTTTTTATTTATATAATCAGAGGTGTTATGTAGTTACACAGGGTGTCCCACATAAAACCGGTAAGCCTCACGTACCGGTTAATCATCTCTAGTTAAATCGCTTGTGGGGTGACAACACTGTCTCGACAGTTGGCTACACTGCATTTTATCGGAAAGTTGAGTGCAGCACTGTGTTCATGCGTCACTTGTTGTGAGAAGCTGGTATTGTTGAGTTGTTGCAATGTGTTACGTGTTGAATCAGTGCTTATGGTAACAAGAAACATTTGTGACACGAATGGGGCAGTTTGCATTAGAACAGTGAACTGATATTGTCGAATTCTACAGGCTCCATCAAGGAATGAATGACAATCCTCACACAATAGACGATATTAAACGAAACATTATTAGAGAAATTAACAACAACATCACGCCTGCAGAATTACAGCGTGTTGCTGGTAACGTCATGAAACGAGGTCACCGATGCCTGGATGCCCATGGCCACTTATAAACAGTAACTGTTTAACGTTATTATTATCTATTCATTGTTGCTGTTAAAGTGTTACTTGATTCTCGTGCGTGAGCCGTACCGGTTTTATGTGGGACACCCTGTATTATGTCGCAGTATAAATTTTCAGCATTCCAAAACACAGATAAGAAACGGTGCAAATGTAGCCTTAATTGTCAAGAGGCTCAAACTCAAAACCAGCTTACGGTACCATTAATGTTACCCAACCCAAGTACTAGGAGTAACTTAGAGGACAAACGACTACAATTACCCTGAATGGCTAGCTACACATTTCCAATAATTAAACTTACCTGTATCGATTCCTGTTCTTCTAAGGCCAAAAAAACACTCGCTCTCAATTGGGCCTGAAGAAAAAAAATAACACCTATAATGATTTATTATAGTTCTCCAATACCCAGTCTAAAACTTTACATCAATACAAACAAGCCGAACTCGGAAGTATTAACTACAACCTACCTTACAATACGTCGTGATGCTTATTTATCGGAACATTTTCGACAGGCTCCCCTGCGATTCTGAGTGCTATTACTCAGAACATCAACTGCTAATTTTAACTCACATCTTCTGATCTCATCAATTACTTCTAGAAATTTCACCAGTATGTTCACCAGTAATACATAGTTACCTCTTACCCGAATGAAAACGTAAGAAATAAGTCAATAGGAGAGAAAGTATAACAAATATCGCACTTGTTGAATTACCTGAAAGTTATAAATAACGCAACAGAACCAACTCGAAACTGTCTCCTCTGAGATGAACCACTGAGAGTTGTTCTTAAGCTACAAAAGGCGATAATAATTGGTACGGAAGTTTCATTCCTCTTAATATTTATAGCCCTTTAAGTTTCTAACAATTAATTGAACAAAGTTTTATGTGGTTAAAGATTTTGATATATATATATATATATATATATATATATATATATATATATATATTTATTCACTAAGGTAGTAATCCGTTAGTACATTTGAACACTACTGATGAAGTTTCTTGAAGTCATTGTCTGACAATGCTTCCAACACGGCGAGAATCTACACTGGATCACAACAAAGACTGTAAAAACCTTATGGAAAGCTGTGCTGCAAAAATCAATTTTGAAGAGGGACAGTTTCTTTTTTTCTTTTTTTTTTTCTCTCTCGAAATTTTTTTCCAGAAAATTATAAGTGTACTATTTCGATAACTCCAGAAAGATGTAAAAGACTGAAATCGTGGTCCGTAGGAAACTGCCCTAAAAATTCTCTCCGAAACAAGATGGCTCAAATTTGTAGGACTCTGGTTGTATCTTGGAATACAATCCACAAGACTGTCGTTTCTATTTCACATGACTCTTATGAAAGAAAAAAATCCGTTCAACGTCCCACAATTATACCCTTTAGACTAAGGGAGACGGATGATTAAGACAAGTGAACGACGATGGAAAAGTTGATGGAATGAGAATGTGGGAGGAAACGGGAGTACCTCGAAAAAATCCACGGACACGATGCTGTCCAACACAAATTTATTGGCTGGTGATCGAACCAGGAACCCCACACACCAGAGGTAACTGCTCTGCTACTGAGCCACCACGCTCCACCCTCGTGAAAAGAAATAGGTTTTATGCAAGGCTGTTAGACTGTTGGAAGAATTTACATAGTTCGAAACAGGATTTATGGCAGTGTTTTGCTTTTTTTTTTTTATCGGAAAGAATGGATGCTGTAGATAAAAAGCTTGTCAGCTAATGAAGACTTATTCATAGTAGTAACGATAATCATGCCTGTTGTTCTGTATTGTTGCGAAACATGGTCGCTTACTCTGAGAGAAGAACATAGACTGAAAGCATTTGAGAACAAGATCCTAAGACGAATATTCGGACCCAAGAGGAACGGGAATGGGGAATGGCGGAAACTTCATAACGAGGAACTACATAATTTATATGGTTTACCCAACATTGTTACGGTCGTCTAGTCTACGAGGCTTAGGTGGGCAGGTCATGTAGCCAGAATGGAAGCAAGTAGAAACGCTTTCAAAGTCTTGACTGGAAGACCAATCGGAAAACGACCAGTAGGAAGACCTAGGCGCAGATGAGAGGACAATATTAAGATGGATCTCGCAGAGATTGGAATACAAAGTAGAAACTGGATGCAATTAGTTAAGGATAGAAGTCAGTGGAGAGCTTTTGTGAACGCGGCATTGAACCTCCGGGTTCCATAGGCCATAGAGTTAGTTAGTTAGTTAGTAAAGCTATGAATCTCTGATTGAATTGGTTAGCATCACTAATCTGATTGCGTTACATTTGAAGCAAAAGCAATGAAAATATCTCATTTAAAAAAATTTAATAAATGGCATTCAAAGGAAAAGAAAGAAAGAAGAAAACAGTATTTCTCGTTATAAATGAAAAGTTGGACACGGAACTTGCGCAGGTCATATAAATTATTTTAGAAAGTTTGTACTGTTTACGAATATTATTAAATTAGATGCAACTGCAGTAAGATTCAGCCAAAGACGCTCTTAAAACACTACCCAAAAAACTTAAAAGAATCCTTTGTGGGTGTGCATTTCCAAGCTCATCTGAAATCCCTGAAAGTAAATCAGACGGGCATTGCAAGTACTCTCGCCAAGAAAAAAAGTAAGAAAATCTAATACAAAAACAGTACTTTATCTGGATAAACAACTAAAAGTGGAGTTTCATGAAAAAAAAAAAAAAAAAAAATTAAGAGAACAGCTCTCGAACCATCAAAACTCATGAACGAGAAGGAACTTTAATCCATGTAGCCAAATGCTGGCATCGCTCTTCGGATATTGCTGTACATGGCTGCTTCAAAAGTGTCAATTTCAGAAATAGTGAACAATTATTTAAGATTATTATTTACAGAAGGCCATTTGAACGACTTAGCAATGTGCATTGGAAATGAAATTATATCAAAAGTTGTCTACAACAGTTTGATTTGTGCTTTTCGAGAAACAAAGCAAGACACAAGTTTTTGTAAGATGTATGTTATTTAAACTTTGCGACTGAGATTTGAAATGTGATGATTAAGATTTAAGAGCGTTAATTAAACGCGTTTTCTCATTTAGAATTGATTTTTTTTTCTTTCCTTAAACCATTACACCCCAATTATAGATAAATCAACCACAAATTTTATGCAAATTGGTATTGCACACTAATTAAACTGCCGAAAGGTACACAGTTGATTCTGAGTGCATTTCAAGTGACATGAATATTCAATAAATATTGAATTCTTGTAAATATTGAACATTCATCCTACTAAATCAAGTAGAAAGACACAATTCTTGCTTGCAGTGTTCACCTAGCACAGGTTGATGTACACGAGTGAACAATCGTATTTAAAACAATATAAGTAGTTACTAATTTACAGGAAAATTTTCCACCGTTGCATCGTCTGTTCCCGCTCCGGTCAGTTGCTTCGAACTACCATACACGGAAATCGATGCAATTCAAACTTGCAGTGATTACCTAGCACAGGTTTGTGAGTGCTTTTCGCATGAATAATAAAATTTCAGGCATATTATTGATCAATTATTTGACATGTGCCAAGAAAACAACAGTCCAGAATGTATCCTATTACTTAACAGTTAACTGCAGAAAAAGTGCAGTAGTTTGACATGTAAATATCACGTTTGAATTTTATATAAAAACAGATTAGTTGTTAGTAAGGCATTTATTCCGTTAAGCCCTGCCAGCTTTCCAACATGACATTAATTACTTATGAATAGATTAGTTTAGTTTACCTAATTTTATACACCTTTAAAATTTAAACCACTGAGGAAGGCAGTGTAGATTTCAATACCTACTGCAGGAACGCTAGCAGGCGGGAAAAAATGGTTACACAGAAGAGTGATTTGAAAAGAATCTGGCAAGTTGGCCATTTCATTCATTTTATTCGATTCCTCAATTCAGTGATTTGAATCTTTTGGTTCCGGTTTTGAGAACGTAACTGTTCTTTTAGGTTCGTTACCGGATCGAGTCACACGGTGACTTACTGTTGCTTTTCTATATGAGTGCGGAAGTGTGGATATGATTTAACGTCATGCTCTAGTGTTCTTCTTCATGTAGGCTTAGTCTTACTTACGATTTGATCTCATGTGCTGTGCTACGTTGTTGCAGGTGAATTTTGCGCGTGTTCCTGTCTACTGTGCGTTAAGGTGTTTCCCTGACGGCACATCTCTAACGTAGGGAATGTTTCTTTTCACAAATAACAAATCAGAAATTTGACTTCATATCGGCTGTCAACAGTAATATGTGTAAATGAAGTTAACACTCTTTTTCACTGGTTACTCATCTTTAATGGTTAGTGGGATATTTAACTGTGAACCGCTCCTTTAATTATATTCAGTCCTATTAATGGAGCGTACACAAAAAATTTTGATAACGTTTGGTGCCATTCGAGGAGTTTGAGCTGTACACATATTTCACAAGGAATATCGATGAAGCTCAACTATTATTATGGAGCAGGAAATTTTGTTCTAGTTTCAATATTTTGGAAAAAAAAAATATTCATGAATCAAGTTGCCGAACTATATCTATCACACTAAAATTCCATGTATTTTTTTATTTATTATTTTATGATACATAGTTAGTTCCGGTCGGAGGGTTCAGGGAATTGTTCCCTTTGAAGTACATAATTTTGTAAACTAAATTTTAATTGTTGTTTAGAGGGTATGGCAGGCTTGCTCTTTCCCCCCCCCCTCCCCTTCATGTATATAGTCTATTATGCGGTTCATATTTTTCGTTCATTCTCTTCTATGTGTTTTTCTACTTTGGCTTCCGGACCTTAATAATTTGCTTATTATCTATTGTGTACCCTTTATAGCAGACAAGAAATATGATGGTTCTTTCTGTACTTTTTTTCAATTTTTATTTTATTCATTGCATAGTTCAGGTTTTGATTGATTTAGAACTGTGGTTGATTTAGCTTGGTTCTAAATCTATCAATGTTTAAGATAATTGTAGATATATTACACTCTGAACCACCATGATTTCTATTCGATTTGATTCTTAAGGAACTTGTTCTTAGTGATATTTAACAAACTGTACCGAGGAAGCAGTTCCTTACGAATCGATTCACTGAATGATTCATTGACTGAAATGACCAAAGTAAAAACTTGCCAAGATTTTTAGATAAAAGTGCACTACGAGCAGAACAAGTGACTTTGTTACAGGATGTGGCATTGGAGGAATAGAATCACTGTTATTTGAAGGTAATAGAGATCGCTGTTTTTGCTTCTGCTGTTGATAATATTGTTTTGTAGTGGTAGGTCACACTAATATTGTGTAGTGTGCTGTGTTGATGACGCTCATTGGGTATTGTGTATTCCTGACTGATCATGCTCTATGTTTGTATGTTAGAAGTTGAACGTGGGTGAGGTGGTGTTGTATTGGTCAAGTGTGCTGTTATTGGTTTCGATTTCGGTTTGTTCCTCTGATGGTGTGCAGAAGTTAAACAGATGATTTTTCGAGATTTCTGCTACAAAATTTATTTATTTGTTTGTTCAAACATGTGCGTAATAACGTTGATTCATAATTACCCGTCAGTGTTATTTTCTTGCAGCTACTTTTTATACGTTAGATTTACAGGGGTTAAGTGCCGTATCGCCGGACCAATTTTAGGAAATTTACCGGGTCAATTGGAGAATTTATTTAAGTTTGTGAGGGGGAATGAGTGAAAGTGAGGTAAGTGAAATAGTAAAAGTGAAGAAAGTTGTTGCTTTTGTTGGTGGTTTTTGATGTTGTAAGCGGCACTGTATGTGGAGGCGGAAGGACTATTTCGCGCAGAGGTACATTATTTATGATATGGTAGCGCGAAAAGCATGGCGTTGGGTAATAGGGAATACCCTTGCTTACGCGTATATCCACCGTCGCTGACGCGCATTCTCCCTTAGGGCGCATCCCCTTACTCTCCTCCTCCCTTACTCGGTTATATAGCATTCGTGCTTTTTGGTGGCCACTTAGTACAGGTCGGCTTGTTTTTGTACTGTGAAGTAACGTCATCTACCGTATCTTAATGTAGTCCAACAAAATATAACCGAATTCAGTACATTTTGGTGCTTCCTTTCAGTTTTCGAAGTGGTCTGGCGATACGGCACTAATGCCGATTTGCTGTAGTTGTTTCATTATTTACTTTTGGCTTGGATGATTACTCATTTTATTGCCTTTTGAATGGGGTTATAGCAGTAGATCCTTCAATTTAAAAATCTGAAAATTGATATTCACCGTTTCATCTGAATTGATTTCCCGGAATAGTTTAGGTATCAGTTCCCAAGAACGCTTCCATTATTCGTAGTAATTAAAGAACAGATTCTTGGTGAGTGTGGGATATCATTTGGTTAGCAATCGTAACCCAATTTTCGCTGATGTAATGTACCTGGGTATATTAATTTTACATTCTGTGGGTGAATTACTGGGGCGAACTTGAATTACAATTGCTCATTAGGTGTTCTCCCAAACTCGTCAAGAATTTACTTTTTGATTACTTCGATTCATAGAATAGTTCTTGGGAACTGATCTTTGAACTGTTCCGAGGAATTGTTCAGGTGAATCGGTTCCTACGAATGTTCTGCTCAAAGTGCACTTTTGCCTATCTTCTTTTTCAAACTTTGGCTGCCATATTATTCTAGGAGTATGTTTATTACAAGGGGTCCAGAAGTACGTAAAAAAAAAAAAAAAAAAAAAAAAAAATTACAGGAGAAATGAATGAAGCACGTACTTAGACGTAACATAACGTAACCAAATTTAACCTAACCTAAGCTAACCTGAACTAACCTAATATTAGTAGAAATAAGCGAAATTCTATCATTTTTTTTGAAAATTATGAGGGACCCCTACACTAATATAACAAACTTAATTAACCTAAACTAACCGAATGTGAACAGAAATTACGAAGATTGTAACATTTTTTAGAGAAAAGAGCTGGACCCATTCTGCTAAACATAGGCCTTATTCTACTGCACCATCAATTTTCTTGGTTAAACATTATCATTTCATTTTTTGCCTTCAGTAAAATTTTGTGTACAATGTCCCTCTATGTTGAAAAGCATTTGTTCATCATGATTATAAATTTTAATTTTCGAAAATATAACAAACAAACGCATCAAATAAATTATACATCAATAACATTGTAGCAAAATTATTCTAAATGTTTGTTATACATTTCGAACTAATTCAGCTGTACTGAAAGAGCTAACCTGAAATAAACTTACTCTTATTTTTCCCAGAACTCCATTATTTTCTAAGGTTTGAGCTACCAAATCACGTAACTCCGTATCTTCTTCCACAGACATCGTCGTCAACTGTAATAGTTAAAATTGCTACACTGCCAAATAAAATACTAAAGCAAATTGTCAAATAAACAAGAAGTAATCATCTGTTTTCCTGCTGCACTATTCTTCTTCTTTTTCTTCTACTTCCTCCGAAATAAGTTCGCGTACTTCTTTTTCTTTTTTTACCATTCGTTCTGATTTGAAACGAAATAATTTTATGTCTTAGGATAAGTGATATTTTGGTGCACTGGAACCAGGATTTCCACGAAAATACAGATTTAATATTTAAATTCAGAAATAATTGTGAAACATTGATATAAAATGTCACTTAAAATATTCCTTAAAACTTTTCGATATTTCGAGGGTGCAGATCTACTGTAGGAATTCACATATTTTTAAAATTCACAGAATAAATTTTTGCAAATGACCTTATCCTAAATACAGATAAAACAGTCGCAATAAACTTTCGTTTTCCAGGAAATAATCCATCCTTCCCTTCGCTAAACATTAATGGAAAACAAATTGAGTATTCTAATGCAACAAAATCACTTGGTGTTTACATCGATGATGATTTGTCTTGGCAAACCCATGTTAAAACATTTAAAAAAATTGACTACTTTATGTTTTGTGTTCTTTGGGTTATGTGATACAGTTTCACGAAATAGTTTATTATCAATATACTATGCACAAGTTCAATCACTCCTCAGTTTTGGAATTATTTTTTGGGGATCAGCCGCATGCAGTCAGGAAACATTTCGGATACAAAAGAAAATACTACGAATAATATTCAGACTAAATAAAAGAACATCCTGTAAACAAATATTTAGATCACAAAAAATTTTAACACTTCCAAGCTTATACATATATAAATCTATACACTTCGTGAAACAAAACAAACAGATGTTTATACAAACAAGATATATTCATGCATACAACACGCGGCAATTAAACGACATTTACGTAGTACAACAAAATTACTCCAAATACCAAAAAAAACATGTATATTTAAATTGTACGAGACTTTATACGTTACCACCACATTATAAAGAAGTAAATTTTAATACCCCCAAAAATGTGTACTCTGTTTCTTTCTAAAGCATATTATTCAGTTCAGGGATAAATGATAACGATGTATGAATATGATGTAATGATGTAACAAGTTTAACATGTGACGTTTGTTTATAATCTTTTACTATAAATGGTGTAATAAGTTGTAATTACAATTTGCATTTATATACATATGACAATTGTAGAACTTATAGGAGATACTCTCCATATTGTAAGTCAAAACAGGCAAAATAAATAAATAAATAATAGACAAGTACGTAAATATTGTGTTCTTACCTGTAACATGTGTATCTACGTAGAAATACAGTAATGAAAGCCTATCTGCTAACCACGGATTAGCTCATAAATAACTCATTAATTCTTGAAATCCTATTTTTTAAATTTTCCTACTGTGTTATTTTTTACAATATTGTCATATTTACAAATTTCGATATTAATAATATATTTGTCTTTTCATTTTTTATATCATGTCTTGATTTGACTAGCTTTTTGTTATATGTGACGTAGTTGCCAACAAGTTGATACAGAAACTTGCTAAATAGGAGATGAAATGACTCCAATTTTGGGTGAAAAGTCGCTAAAAGGTTATTAGTGGAATTTCGTTTTCCTCTCTCTCTCTCTCTCTCTCTCTCTCTCTCCGGCCACCGATATATATAGTCGCGGCCACCGATAAGCGACCCTTACCCATACCCTTCGTAAGAAACAGCCCCTTCCGCAAGCATGACCACAAGTGACCACAAAAGTGTTTTCTGCGCGTGCTGAGGGACAAGGTTGTCACATTTTTTCTTGAAAATGTCTGGACACCATATGTTTTTTTTTTTCTAGAGAAAGCCATTGAGAAAACCGTAGTAGAAACGTAGTGACTCGTGAATTGTGTAATAAAAAATAATCTAAGAAAAATGTTAAATGATCTAGTGTCAACAATATAATTCAAATAGGGCGAAAATAACAAAACTGAACACGAATTATTTATGTTTTTAAAAAGATATACTTATATACACTATTATATTTAAAATTAAAAAAATATATATATCGAAAGTGACTTACTCATCAATACCTTACTCAAACTATTATAGATAGAAACATGGATTTGTACAGAATATTCCTTTGTTAAAAAGCAAGGGCTAATAAAAGAATTTTAAAAATATGTCCTATAGGAGAGTAAAAGAGAGTTCTTCTTCTTCTTCTTCTTCTTTTTTTACTAAAAATAGAATATATCATAAATTCTTGAAGTTAAGAAGATGAAACTAAGGGATAAATTCTTCATTAAAATTAACCGAAAACACGCTTCAACGATTGCGAAATCTTCGTTTATAGAGGAGGAAAAAAAGAGAGGAATCTTCGTTTGTATTAATATTCAAATTTCCGATTATTTGTTTAGAAAATGCCGAATGCGAGGATTCGCTTAAGAAGGCGTAAAATTCAGCACATACACTTCTCATTTTAAAAAATTACAGGCGGCGACCTTGGGATTTTTTTTTAATTCCGTTCCTGAGAAGGGGAAATGGGATCAATTTCTATAATATTATAATTTTAGTTTTATTAAAGAAATATCCTCGGTAATTAGAAACAAAGATTAGTGCAAAATGTCAGGAAAAATTGCAAATTTGATTAGCACTCGGTTGATAAATCTGTCAGTACCGAAACTTAAAATAAAATTAAAACAAGCTGTTGAGAATGATATCTGTAAATACTTTACTTTTGTTTTGAAATCAATTGTATTTCAATTGAGTGCAAATATCTTACATGAAAACGTATCCTAAGGTTAGTGACACGGGCTGGGTATATGACTTCATCATTGAAGCCAATAAACTGGTGATATTAAATAAATGTTTAGAATTATTTTATATTATTCCGATATGTGATCTCCTTTGATTAAAGTAAGATCACTGGTTTTGGGACGCGCAAAAACGATTTAACTCAGCCTTGACTAGTGTTGTCCACGAGACGAGACGTCTTGTTAAGTTTGAAGAAGTTTCGTCTTGTCTCGATTCTCAAATAATTCTTTATCCTCTTTTTCGAAATTTTTCTCGTTTTTTAAGTAATTTTATATCCTTGACTTTTGAAAGTAATGTACGTCAATTTTACACTTAGTAATAAGAAAATTAAATGCTTTATGGGGATAAGTGTTGAATAATTAGCATTAATTAAAAAAGATAACTATCGCCCGGATTTCTTAACCAATGTTCATATCGAAACCAGACCCTAGCTAGGGTAGCTAAGGTTTGAGCCCCTTTCGACCACCTTCAGCCCCCTGAAACTTTCATGTTTTGTTTCTCCTGCTTTCCTTCACTTCCAATTACACGATTCTTTTATTTGTTACTTAGATTTTTCTGGCCAGAAGGACCAGGTTGCTTATCATCTGGTACCGCCGAAAGAAATTAGACACTTCCAATCAGCGAGAAAATACGTAGTCAGTCACCACCAGCATACTACAATCTCTTGGAACAAAATCTCAAGGGAAAGTAGAGAACTAAGACTTACCAACTGACAACTGAAAAACATTGATGGTCATAAACAATAAATTGAAGCGTTCTATAAGGAATGAAATTTTTTGAGAAAGCATTCCAACCTAAGATTTTCATTTCCTTCTCTTCGTTTCTTTAATTTTCAAAACAATACAAAAAAGTTTAAACTTTTAACTTCTTTTTGTGTTGTTACTCAATCGTGGATGAAGACGTAGGACATATTGTCTTTCTTTTCTTTCTTTTTTTTATACAAACTTCAAAAAATCATGCTTAAATTTACAAACATATGATTCATTTTATTGTGGCTTGCAAAAATCGGAAAAATATAAAGGGAAGAAAGGATGGATTGATTTTTGAGTTTAACGTTCCGTTCAGCAGCGAGGCTATATGAGACGTGGACCTACTGATCAACGTGGAATCCGAACCACATGAGCTCCTGCCGGGAATCGAACCTGGGTCTCCCACGCCGAAGGTGCGTACGCTAACCGCTTAGCCACGGAGGAGCTCAAGGGAAGAAAGGAAAATCACCATACTACCTGCCTTTAGTTGTAAACTATAGCGCCAAAAGTTAGGCTCTTGCAGAAATTGAGAATAAATATTTACCTTTTAAGTGCGTAATTTTTTCCCTTACCATACTTTTAAAAAATGTCCCCTGAAGAGAATAGAATCAGTTTTAAAAAATGAGATTCTCCGTTAGCTCATTTTCCCTACAGATCTTTTATGGGCAATAAATAAACATATCACTTTATCGAAAACTTTCGAATACTAACATAATGCAAGTTGGGTCTAGGTTGAACTAAAAAATAAGTTTTTACTTCTGCTGTTCCCATATGACAATCTGGAATAGAAACCTTCAAAACAGAGAGGAACCAGTTCATTCAGTTTAGAAATATGGCATCATTGAGTCCTTCGCGACCTCCAGTGCAGTTTGTGGTTGCTAAGCCACAGGGGGTAGAGGAAAGTCTTTCCTCTTCCAGGAAAAATAGTCGCTTATCCATAGCCCCGAGATATATATATATATATATATATATATATATATATATATATATATATATATATATATATATATATATATATATATTAAGACATTCCTCATTTTGAGATTTAAAAATAATAATATAGAAGTATACAGTTAACGGATCATCTCCAAGTTTCTAGAACAATATAGGAGAGTGAAAACATTTTAAAATAGAACTGACAACATGTTTTGTGGGTAACACGGATGGATTTAGAAAAGTGAAAACAAAAACAATCCTAGTTCCAATTTCAGTTCCGTGAAAGGTGGAAATGAAAGTACTATAAAAACCGTAGACAAATCAGTCAAAAGTGCAAAAGGATCTATCAACCACACGCCTCCTAGTTACCACTCTTGCTTCCACGAGAAGTGACATTGGAAAAGTGTTGTGCTGTTTCTGATTACAATGGACGTTAAAACACTGTAAGTACGCTCTCAAGTACTCTGTTAGTGACTTTAGTGAAAAACGCACAAGACAGTCCTAACGTGTAAAACGAGAATGTAAACCCCTCAAAATATCATGTTACTATTGTTCATTTTATTGGCTCTTTTGGTGACGGTTTAGTTTATATTCACTTTGTTATATATAATTGTAATAAATTAGTTTTCTACATGTAATGCCTATAAAAGAGAATTTCTAACTCTATACTACCTCTCTCAATCTCACTCAATCAACCAATCATATTATTTTTTTAAGTATTTGTTATGGCTCCCCGCGAGGAATTTAAGCTCTCGTTGTTAAGACTGTCTTGTGTACATTTCACAAACTTGTAAGGCAAGACTTTTATTTTCGTATTTCACTATACTTATATTTTCTGTTATGATATGCCTATAACTCGTAGACAAGCATCAGTAACAGTAGTAGTAGAAGTAGTAGTAGTCCCAGTAGTAGTATTAGTACCAGTAGTAGTAGTAGTAGTTGTTGTTGTTGTTGTTGTGGCAGTAGTAGTAGTATTAGTATTAGTAGCACTAGTAGTAGTAGTGACTTCCAGTTCCGGTGACCAAGAACTGGAGGGAACGGGGTATACACAAGCCGAAGTGTATAAAAATTTAGAATAATTTTGCTACAATGTGATTTGATGTATTATTTATTTGATGCGTTTGTTTGTTATGTATTTTCGAAAATTAAAATTTATAATCAAGATGAGCAAGTGCTTTTCAATATAGAGGGACATTGTATACAAAATTTTACTGAAGGGAAAAATTGTAGTGATAATGTGTAACCAAGAAAATCGATGGTGCAGTAGAATGATATAGCAGCCAAAGTTTGAAAAAAATTAGGCATAAGTGCACTTTGAGCAGAGCATTCATAGGAACCGATTCACCTGAACCAGTTCCTCGGAACAGTTCAAATATCAGTTCCTAAGAACGATTCCATGAATCGGAGTAATCAGTTCATTTCGTCTTTGAATTCCCTTCCGAAATTTTCTGAAACTTTTTGATCTTATAAAATTTCTCTCCATTTCGCTTTGTTTTACAATTCTCTTATCAAATCATCTCCTAATGTTTGATTTATTGAAATATCTCTCCATTTCACTTTGTCTTTAAATCCCTTTATGAAATCTTCAGATTATGTTTTTTCATTGAAATTTCTGTCTAATAAACTTTGGTTTTAAACTGTCTAATAAAGTTTTTGTGTAGTTTATGATAAACAGATAAATTTGACCAATTTATTTTCTTAGTGTTGAAAATGTTGTTTATACAGTCGGTTAATTCTTTATAATCAAAATTTGTTATCAACTAATCTACTGGTAAACTTTTTAACATTTATTCTTTTTCTTGTTTATTGTTTATCTTTCTTCTCTTAACTCATTATTTAATTTTTTAACCAAATCATATAAATATTTTTTTCTAAAATCATAATAATAAGAGCATTTTTAGTTTTGATGCATATATTTCTTGATGTACTTCTATTGGGGATAATATTTCGTCTTCATGTTATTTAGTTACGTTGATCAGTTCTACTTTCCTTACTCGAAAATATCCTTTAAGCTTCTTTTCTTTACATAACTTTTTAAATCCATCTACTATGTATATACCTATCCATATTCTTTCTTAACTGTATTTCTGTTGTTTCTTGATGTAATTTTATTGGTGGTGATATTTCGTCTTCTTTTTGTTTAGTTAGGTTAATCACTTTACTTTCCTTAGTCGAAAATAGCCTTTCGTATTCTTTTCTCTATGTACGTTTTTGAATTCAACTACAGTATGTGATTATTACCATAACTACTCTTGTTTTTGGCTCGAACGATTATTTTTTATTTCATTTTTTGTAGATTTTTTATAATTTAGTTTTACTCCATTTGAAGTTCCTCGAATCCGAGAAATTTATCTTTTTGAGTAATGCTTTTTATGTACATATACATAAAAGGCAAACACATTAAATTGCAAGACAACATTATTTTTTCTATCCAACTATTATGCGAATCATCGATCCCTAACCATTTAAGATACATTTTATCACCTTTCTTTTTTGATATTTTTCTACAATATTCTCAGTAACTATTGCTAATTCCTTTATCTTCTTGGTTGTTTAAATCTTAAATTATATATGTAGGTGGATTCAAAGGATACTTCATTGGTAACAAATACTTCCATTGACAAGTTTGTTGTATATTCTTTCTCAAACAATTCCTCACATTTGCTTATACAAACATAATCACCAAATTTATACTTTAGTTTAACGCGCTTATATTCCTTTTGTACACTCTTTCTAATGTCATTAGCTCATTTTTCTTATTAACTTCTAAGATTCCATACCAATCCTTGTATGAACTTTATTATTATACTCATTAATCAATTCTTCCAATATTTCTAACCATTTGCAATTTCCTTGAGAAGTAGATTTCTTTAACATGTTTTGGTTAAAAGTTCTGTTAAAATGTTGTACAGTAAAAGCTATCTTGCCTCTTTGTTTGTAAATTATTAGGTTTCCTAATTATGAATATATTTTATACACATTTCTAATAGTAACGCCTGTTTAATCTTTAACAGGAAATGTTTTATCTAAATTCGTATTTAGAAAACACCAATAAACGTTAGTAAATATTTATATGCTTTATTTATTTTCGAAATTCTTTTTAATACTCTACTATCCATTACCATAAGATCGGCTTGCCACATATCGTATGTTCCTTTTGTAACAACGTCTAATCTTTCAAAAATTCTTTCGATGCTTTATATGTTTCTTCGATAATTTCTTCTATCATACCTTTACCTTTTTATAATCGATCTTTCTTTACAAATTGTATTTAATGATACTGCATATATCGCATACACCTTTCTTTATATACCTTCCATTTTCGTTTGTTCTATTTTAATTGTATCTTTCTTTGTGTCTATATGCTTTTTGAACTTAATACGTCATTATTGTTTCTCAAAACTGAGATTGAAAAACAATTTTTGACCTTCGTCAAATGTGGCATTTTGTTTTGGCTCAAATTGAATTAGACAATTCTATATTAACATCTATTTCTATATCATTTATAAACATATGCAAATGATGTCATTCAGGATTTGTTTCGATATAAATGACTTTCTCATTATTAAAAGACGTAAATTCATTTAAGATATTGGATATTTTATATGTTCTGTCATATTTTTAATTCCTAACTGTACAACTAAATGTATGTCTTGCTTCTTTACCTTATCTTTAAAGTTATTAAAATTTCTGAAACATGTGCTTTCGCGATAAATAGGACTATATTATTATTAATCTTCTAGATTCTTCTATACAGTCATTTCTAATCTTATTATTTTTTCTCTATATTCATTCCTTAAAGATTTTAAACCAACACTTAAATTGACAATCTCATCCTTTTGTACTCATTTTAATCATCTTAAAAATTTGTATCTATCACTTTCTAATTATTTATTAATATTACTACTTATTGATTCAAGCTGTACTAATGTTACAGCATACTCTCGATCAATCCCATTTGCCGTATTAACAATTCTTTTCTTTATAAAATCAATCCATGATATATAATTGGATTTAAAGCCCTGATGAATCATAAGATTTTGATTTATGTAATAGTTTTCTGTTTTGTATTTATCACGTTCTTGTTTCTTAACAACATTGCTTAAATTACGTAATAGTATTAATTGCTCCTCTAATAATATTAATATTTAGAACATCACCTTTCTTATTTATAACAATACCAAAAATATCCATATTTATTATATAACAAATGGAAGAGAGCTAGAGTTGTTGCGCATTATTTTCTTATAATATATGGTCTATTTGTTTCGTTTACATATAGCCTTTCGTCCATAGAATAAATAGTTATCTTTAATTACCTTGCAACCATAACACGTAAAAATCCTTACTGGTCCCCTTTAAATCACTGTGTTGTTTCTGCTGATAACCCCGTTTGGTAGACGTGGTTAGTGTTGAAACTTAACCCCAACTTAAACTAAGCTTAAACCAATCTTAGTATGAGAGAGGGAACATATTCTGAAGCTGTGCCACAAATTAGTCTTAACTATTATTCACAACTGAGTACCTACACATTCATAAGAGTACTACGTTCGTAAGTTCTGAGTTAGGCTTAAGCAACTGTACAAAACTAAACATCAACACACTATTTACTCAAGTGATATTTATTACTCTGTCCTTTCATCAGAACACCGGTAAAAATGAATGAAAGAAGAATGTTTCCACAATAATTTCATTATCCGAGTGTTTAGCTTCTGTTATGTAAGCCCGCAACATCAAAACTTATTGCTGGTTGCTTACAAGTAAGCGTTCTTAGAAAAGCGCCAGAAATGTAGACACATTTTCAACCTTGGAAAATACTGAAAATCGAAAACAAAGGTCTTCGTACGCAATTAGATCTGGTGAAGATCTACCCGTCTACAAAATCTGATGGCTCTAGATCACTCCTTTCCAGTAACGTAGCGTGAAGTACTAAAATGATGCGGTTGAAATTAGACTCGTGGCCAGATTTGTAGATTTACATATGTCACCTCACTAACACACCTACATATACGAATATTACACAAAATTGACAAACTACGCTGTATTACTACTTCAAAGAAACAAGTAAAAACGAATATAGACCTATATTTAAGTATAAATTCCCCAAATCATACACACAAAGTTAACTATTTCACCCACAACATCAGCGTTTGATACAAAACACTAGTATAGCAGAGCACAATCAATTTGTGCTACGGAAGTGGCTATTTTTTAGATGGAAATATTGAAAAAAAATAACTATGCCTTACCTCGGGACACATTCTATATCGGTCCTCGCCAAACTTGCTGATCGCAACGTAAAAAATACAAACCAATTATAACTGTTATGTCGATTACGAAAACTAAAATTAAAATTTTGCGTTGCGATAAGGAAAATAAATGCGGAATAAGATATTGTTCATAACTTATTTTTATTGTTTATATATATATAGTCTTCCGACTGAAGTTCTTATTGAATGCGATCTGCTAAATTTATCATAGTCTTTCCGTTTTCTATTTCCTGTCAAGATTGCGTCTGTCGCTTTTGTCTTCCCGAACACTCGAAAGGTCAGCCCTTCAACAAACCCGTCGTAATGCCTGGTTCCAATTTTGTTCCAACTTACGTTATGGTTCCTCTTTATCCTCCATTTGGAAATTTTACCGGTCCCTTTGTAACAAGACATGTCGTCCTCCCTCTGGTGAATTTATTTCCTCTCCCTGGCTCCATCAATTCCATTCCCAGTTAGCACAATCCACATGTCTCTTCCCTCCTCTCTGGCTTTCTCCTCTATATTTTCCAGAACCATCAACCCCTATCCATCTTCCTTTCACTATGTCTGAACTTTCTCCCATCTTATCCCGTCTACCCAACTCTTCATCTGGCAAAGACGGCATACATTACCGCCACCTACAACATCTTCCTCCACTGTACCAGAACTTCCTACTCACGTTATATAACACTGTATGGTTTTCTGAACGCATTCCCCCTCCGTGGAAAGATTATGTTATTATTCCCATCCTCAAACCCACAAAACAACCAGGTATCGCTGAAGATTATCGCCCTATTGCCCTCTCCTCATGTCTTTTAAAGGTCTTCGAACATCTCCTGAAACAACGCCTCCAATGGTTCTGTGAACACCATCTTTTATTTACAAACAACAATACGGTTGTAGACTTGGTTCCAGTGTTTCTGACTGTCTGTCTGTTCTTATCTCTGATATTTGGCTTGCTTTTTCCCGTACCCAGTTTGTTTTTGCCGTATTTATTGACCTTTCTCAGGCTTATGACTCTGTTCCCCTTTATGATCTCATAGATATACTTTGGCAACAAGGCATCCCTTCGAAATATCTCCGCATCATTTACAACCTTCTAGTCCAAAGTATCTTGTATCTTCGCCTCGGTTCCCAACTCTCTGAAGGTCGCACCACTTCCCAAGGTGTTCCTGAAGGTTCTGTATTATCTCCTCTTTTGTTCAGTCTCTTTCTGGCCCCGATTCTTCGCCAAACCAGTAACACTGTACGGGTTATTTCCTATTGTGATGATTTAGCCTTCTATATTACTTCTCCCTCCCCTCAACTAGCTATACCTCAACTCATTTCAGCTCTCACCACTTTCTCCACCTGGTGTTCTACACATGGCTTAAGAATAAACTGGAACAAAACTTTTTTTCTAGTCTTTACTCGCAAACGCTCTCCCGCCCTAACCTCCCTTACTTTCAACGGTATCACTCTTCCTCGCCGTCCTTCTGTTAAATACCTTGGAATCGTCTTAGACTCTTCTTTACGTTGGACCCCCCCATTATCATCTTCTACATCAAAAAACATCATCCTTCTTACGTTTAATTCGTTCCACTTCTACTTGGTCTACAGATTTTCGTGTTCTCCTCCTGTTATATAAACAGGTTTACTTACCTATTTTAACGTATGGTGTTTTTTTTTTTATATCTCCATCTCCTTCTAGTCTTTCAAAAATTCCAATCCCTTCAATATACTACTTTCTGCCGTACTCTTAGCCTCCCTTCCACCACTGCTGCCACTGCGCTTTATTCTGAGACCCGAGTTCCACCTTTAGCAATGCACTTGAAACACCTCTCAGACAAATTCTGTCTTCAACGTTTCCAATTTACACGATCCTCTCTCCTCCCTAAACTCACTCTGTTTCGACACCTTCATACCGGCCGCAAACGTTCTCCATATCTCGCATCTCTCCCTTTCATATACTCCAGTTACCTAGATCTTGCACCACATCTATTACACATCCAGCGCACGTATACCCTCCCTTGCTACTTGCATGACTATCCAGTTTTTTTTCAATCTTTTTCTATCATTTTTCCCCAATACCCTTCCACCCACCTTTTCCCTCCCGCATCTTACCAACATTGCTTTTCCTCATCCATTTCTCCTCTCCCTCAGGACACTGTTCATTTGTACTGCGATGGTTCTGGCCAGGGCGTGCATTTGGGATCAGCCTTCTACGATTCCTCTCTTCAACAATGTTTCAGCTTTCAACTGCCCCATTATGTCTCTACCTTTCTCACTGAAGCTTATGCCTTGTTTGCGACTCTTCTTCATTCTCTTCAGCATCAGTATACATCTATCTGTATCGCCACTAATTCTAAATCTCTTCTCCAATCCTTACAATCTTCCCCCTGGACTTCAAAATCCTCCTGGATTCTTTATGAAATTTGTTTTCTTATATACCGTCGGACTTCCCTCAACTATACTACTTGCTTCATTTGGTCCAAAGGTCATGTCAACATCCTCGGGAATTCTCTAGCTGATGCCGCAGCCCGTTTCGGAGCCCTGCACGGCACTCCCATAGATCTTTCAGTCTCGCCTATTGACCTTTTTCCACGACTTATTACACTTCATTATCAACGCTGGACTGCTTATAATGCCTCCTGTACAAAGGCACGTTGGTACTGGTACCATCCTTGCTCTCTCCGCTCTCCATCTTGGCTTATTCAACATCCTTTCTCTCCCTCCTACCTCCATTTTCTGCTCCGTAACAGACTTCACATTCTGTATACTCCCCAACGCTTATATCTTCTCCGAAAACGTACTACTCCGCTTTGTAAATGTGGTCTCGATACAGGCTCTATCGATCATCTCACTTTCTCTTGCCCTCTCTATCATCAATATCGCCCGCCATTTTTCTCTATTCTTCATAAAATTCACGGTACTGGCCCTTTTAATGTAGATTCGTTCATTTTCACCTTATCCCCTCCTGTTCTTACTGCCTATTATCTTTATTTACAAAGAACTAAGTTATTTAGCATCTTATAAGCATCTCTAAAGATTCCTCTCAATTCCTCATCTCTTTCTTTTCATCATACCGTCTATAATTGCCGGGAGAGCGATCTTCGCTAAGGCAAGTTGCAACCGCAGAAGAAGAAGAAAAGGCCAGCCTTGGTTAGCTTCGTTCTTATTCGTCCACTTGCGTTGCATCGTGATGAACTTGTGTACTGCTTAAATAGTTTTCGTCTGCTTACAGCGATGGGTGAGTGGCTGTCACCGCCTACTCTTATTTGATTCTATGAGAAGGGCTGAAGGCTAGGGGAAAACAGCCACCAATGCTATGTTTTAGGAGCTCTATTTCAAAATCTATTAGTATTCGTTTGATGTTTATTATAAATCAATTTTAATAAAATTCATTTTATCAATTTCTAAAAACATTATTTGAGTATGAGGTATGAATATTTTGATAGGCTTAGCCTTATAGCCTTAATGGATCCTACGTCCCTGCCCCTTTCTATGCAAAAACCTGATAACACACATATACATATAAACACAGAGACAAATGATTTTATTATTATTGGAGACTGTTGGAGGAAGGAAGACACATGTCAAGCTTAATCCTTTAAAATTTTTGAATCAGCGTTTCATGCATGGTCAGGTGTAATTTAGCTGGAATTTACATGCATACGATTACATTGTAAATGTTTCTTCCTCCATTTGTATTCAGAAGGTAACAGGTTACCATTTATTTATGGAAACACACTTTTGTTTTTTATTGCCTCGAGAAGCTTTTAAATTTTCATACCTACCAACAGCATTTCAATGAATCCTGAAAAATATATGAGTGTGTCGTATGTTGCATTTACTAACATTCGAGTGAAGTGAAAAGAATATAGGCCCATGCAATTCAATGCAATGACACATTCCAAACCAGATTTTCCTGCCATCTGCAGGTACATTCTCAAAATTAAGCTACCTACATATTGTTCGGTGGATCGATCGATCATAAAATTCAATTTCACCGGAAGTGGCGCTTGTCATTATGTTCACCCAACCTACTATCCTAGAACATGTACTATTTTCGGGGTATGTTTCGTGTAAGTACCTAACCGTGGGCCTCTTATAGGGCGTCTAATTTTTAGAAATATACCATTTTCAGATTTCTTTTCGAATTTATGGATCATGACTCGTGTGTACGGTATCATTCAAATGAGAATGAGATGGATGATCAGAAGCTTTCTCAATGATTTATGTTCTTTTTTTTAACCAAATTTGCACTACATATATGGTTTGAATTTTTTTTTAGGTTTATACAGTAACTAGACTTCGGCTAGCTGGGGGCTCCGTCCCCAGACCCCATCGTTCGCTCGGACTACAGACTCGCACTTTTTACACCCACAATTCAACCGAATTTCAAGTTTCTTTTCTCATTTCGACTACCTCGATTGTGTATCCCAAGGATATGCTTATTTAAATAACATGGGAATTTCTTCATCTCTAAGATTCCTTAGAAGCTAAAAGTATCCATTTTTGGATTTTTTTCTGTTGGTTAGTCCCGAAAAACTATAATCATGCCAAATTTCAACTTTCTTCGTCAACCAAAAATACTCCTTTATTTTATGTCAGTCAATTCATGTATTTTTATATATAGTTAGGATTTGGAAAACATTTCTTGGCAAGAGTATGTGTCATTTATTGAAATGACTTTCTTGGAGGTTAAGAGTGGAATGCCGAAAAATATTAAAAAAAAAAAAAAAAACTTAAAATTTCCGAATTTTTCATCCGTGAGAAATGTATGTAGTGCTATTCGAAATTATGTTTTATTCTGAAGGGAATGTTGTATGAATCATGCATATCAGATAATTAGAGTACAAACAGATACTTCCTAAGTAATAGTCTACATTTTACCTAAAAAGGAAACTTATTTTAAAAGGGTTAACTAAAATCAGGGAAATTTTCTCGACTTACCGTGAAGCAAACAGACATACAAATAGTGATTGAATCGAGTAGTAAAAGTTCGATCACATTTGGTTCAATAAAACTTAAAATTACGATACAATTAGAAACAATTAAGAACAAAATAAAACAAAAATAATGTATATTGCGATTATTTTTTATTTGTTTTTAAACTTTTTTAATACATTTTTATTGCAATTGGAAGTTGTTCGTTCGTCTGTTGAAGATGTTTATGAGTTCTTTTGTGGGATTTGGATGGTCACAGTCTTGATTTCCGTGTATTCATGGATAGAATCAAGTCCACTGGAAAAAAATAAAAAGATATATTGTTGTTACAGAGGTAGCTATAAGAAAAACAAAACAACTTAGAAACCATGTACGTATATTTATTTTTTAAAAATATAAACATTCTTTGAAGATGCAATAACCTACGCATAATAGTAAAATTCCCTTCTTCCTTTAATATTTATTTTGCGTAACCATAAACTTAATGACTGTACATGATTTTCATTGTTGTGAAAGTGAACCATTTTTCAGCAATACGATTGTAATTTATATCGAAAAAGACTACACAATTTTTCCGCACATTAGGAGCAATCAAAACATAAAAGAGTAATTCTCTCTTAACTTGATGTGTCCTAATGGTTTGGACACCCCTGAGGAAAAGTCGTGGCTAGTGATGGGCAGTGGGAATATTCCCGGTGGGAAGGAAAATAAAAAATGGGAATATTCCCGGTTTTTTCCTGGCATATAAATTCCCGGGAAGGAATTTATTTCCATTTCTTTACTTTATCTTCAAAATTATAAGAACTATATGACTAATTACTTTATTTTCATTTATTATAATTTAGTTCTAGGTTTTAAATAACTCGGAGGTTTAAAAAATTAAAATTCGTTGACTATTTTATATAGCTAATAAAATATTAATAAAATAACATAATACCGTTCAGAATATACATTTTAAAAAATCCTCTGGAGACAACAGTAATAATATACTGCGATAAAGAAAAACGAATTTAACTTTGAAATCATAATATAGTAATAGAATTCAATTTTCTTTGTGATTGTAATATATTCGCGGAAAATTCCCATTTTTGGGAATATTTCCGAAAAGTATCTTCCCTGGAATTTGTCCATCACTAGTCGTGGCTAACCTCTTCCGACATAATTCGTCATAATGCGTCACTGAACCTCTAGGTTCCATAGGCCATGGAGTGATAATTTTAATATTTAATACTAAAATTTAATTATTTGAAAATTAATTGTAGAAAATAACTTCATTTTGAAAAAAGCAAGAGATATTTAGCTTTGCTTGAAAAAGAAATCAAGATAATATTAAAATTCCACTTAATTGCAACGAAAGGAGGAAAAAGTAATTCCTTCCCACCAATACATAAACAAATGGGCTAAGATACACATTTAGCGTTGGTACTCAACACCGCAATTGGAAATTGATTCTACCCTTATTTTTAGTACAAATAAATTATGCATGGAACTAACTAATGATTTATGTGAGTCTCCCTTAATCTAATACATTACTTACAATTCTCTTCCAATGCCTGAGCACTTGTACCCTCCAAATGGCGTTTGAGGAAGAACAACGTTGTAGCAGTTCACCCTGTAATTCATACGAAAAAGAAACGTTAACGATTCTGTTTTTAATAAATAGCAAACTTAGAACCATAAAGCACATCAGAGAAATATAATTTAGTGTGTTGCGAGTAAATAAAAATTAAAACAGAAGGGGAAGCGTCAACCTTATCGTTGTTGTTTAAGCGATGTTTAACAGCTATACAAAGAGCTTACCCTTAAAACAGACGTCCCGTTCGGGAGAGTAATGCTCCCGTAAGTACGTTCTTTCGCGCGCTACTCTAGCCAGTTGTTTTAAGTTCGTCACAAAATTTATATCATGAGGGTCAAGGTGGAACAAAACGAACTCTGTGGGGCTTTTAACCCGTTCCTACTACTACTACTACTACTATTATTATTATTACTTATTTGCACAAAAGTAAGTAAATCACTTTTTGAGTATTATTTTCATCTTATTTTAATTAAAAAAGTGTTATAAAATGTAAAAAAAAATAAAAAAAACTTTTCTTGGGCTGGATTTGAACCCACGCCAAAAACGACAGTCGATAATAGCGCCTGCACGCTCGACTACGAGGACCAACAGCAGCAAGCGTTTGATTTGTGATATTTGAATGTAACGTGGTAAGATATGGATAACGCCAACCAATCAGAACTGTGTATTTCGTTCCTACTTCCGGGAACATTACTCTCCCGAGTTAGTCCTTAAAACAGGGCTTGGCTACGTTCATTAACATCATTTAACATTATATGTGGAAAGGAAGTTGAACAACATTGTAAGATTCAAATATCTTACATATTGGTTGAGGTCTGCACGGACCGGAATTTTCAGACCGAGCCCCGCCCGATCCGTGAATTAACAATGTGAGGCCCGACCCAAATCCGAAATATGTTTCAACATCTAAGACCGAGCCCGGCCCAAGCTCGTGTGATAATCAAATGAGCCCGAATTACAGAAACTTAATAATTAAAACAAAATTGTATTTTTATTTACAGCAATTAGAGGTTTAACTTTGAAGTTGTGCTTTAAAAGTTCTTCAGAAAGAACAGTGCAATAGATATCGTTGTACAGTATATTTACAAAGTTAGGCCCGAAATGGCCCGAGAAATATGGCTGTATATTTAAAAATTTACGACCCGAGCCCGGCCCGGACCCGAAGTTATATATGCAATGTAGGACCGAGCTCGGACCTCGGGCCGGGTCGGGCTTGGACTCGTGGGCTCGGCCCAAGTCCTGCAGACCTCTAAATATTGGGTGTTCGCATTGGATATCTATCAGTTCATTATTAATTTATTAACAGACAGCGCGTTTACTTCTGGTGGCTAGGATAACTGATTCGATCCCCGGCCAAGTATGTTTGTCGTGGAAAACATCGTGTCCGTGGGTTTTCTTGGGGTACTCCCGTTTCCTCCTACTTTCTCATTCTACCAATTCTTCAATCATCATTCATTTACCTGAATCATCCGTCTCCCTTATCCCAACAAGTCCCTTAACAATCGTGGGACGTTAAACTGAGAGAAAGATTAACAGACAGTATCTCAAAATGTAACCTTGAAAAATGAACTTCAAAGTAAGATAAGAGAAAGAGAATCTTGAGTTGAGTTGATTTTGAGTTTAACGTCCCTTTCAGCAGCGAGGCTATATGAGACGGGACCTACTGATTAACGTGGAATCCGAACCACATGAGCCCTCCCGCCAGGAATCGAACCCGGGCCTCAGAGAGAGATCTTGTTTGTGATCGAATCACGGAAAAGCGGCTGAATCATTTGAAATTAATTTTGAAATATAATAATAATCTGCCTCGAACTGGGTTTTTCTAATGTCGATTTGATTAAAATGCATATCCGAAAGGGGGAACAGGGAAGATGATTATGAGACATATTGAGTCACATTTGGATGAGAGAATAAATCCAGCCCCACCAGAGATAGAACTTGGTCATCTGGGTTGATAGAAAGGTAAATGTGTTACAGATGACGTGACTGTGACTCTTAATCATGGAAGGACTCATATGTAATGGGAAATATAGTGTCAGCGAGTTTTTTTATTTTATTTTATTTTATTTTATTTATTCATTCTTTCCCACCATTTTCATTTCACCCAATTTTCGTACTAACATTTATGTATCAGTCCATTTTGCAAAGCATACGCGCGGGAAGTTACGCTACAAACTTTCGAAGAAAAATAATATTTTATTTAAGGAAGACGCAAATTTACTTGAATAAACTAAGATTATACAACCAGAATCGTGACAAACGGAATCATATAATTTTAATAATGTCAATCCACGATAACCCTGAGTCGACCAATGTAAATTCCATATGCGGATTAAGCCCACTTACCAGACAGAGCCTGCTTGTGCTGCTTGTGCGAAAGCAAGAGCCTTGTTGAGGTCATTGGTGATGATACCAGCTGCCAAACCGTAGGACGTATTGTTTGCCCTTTCAATTGCCTCTTCCAGGGTCTTGAATTTGATGATTTGCTGCACAGGGCCAAAGATCTAACAAACAAGATGAAAAGTAAATTAGTGATAATTTATCATCCATTTCAAAAATATATAAAATAAAATTAGAAAAAAAATCCTTCGTATTCTTGGAATAAGTAATAACAATTCAATAAACATTTTATTTCCTGGAATGCTTTATTGGGTTATAAAGAAGAAAACCATAACTACGTGAATCAGAAATTTATTTTCCTTCCGTGGAGCGGAGATGTGCGAAATTCTTTGAATTCGTAACCTAATCACTGGCGTGACAGCCCTTTGTGGACCTGAGACGCTCCAACACCATCTGTTAGCGATTGGCTGAACTACGTCCGACATAGCGATGAACATGTGATCAGCGCTCTGCATCATCCTGTATCTTAAGAGCCTTCACTACAGCGAAATTAAACTACCGCTAATTTTAGAGATTTTCTGTAATATCTTCAAAACAAATAAAAATATTCGAAAAGCGGAAACGTAGTGAACTAGATATAACGATTTTGCATGTGATACCGTTATCATAACTGATTTATCTGCTTTCGATTTGCAACTGTAGATAGATTTAGCATTTTTTTGCGGGTTTTGTAAATAGTGGCATACCAAAACCAGATAGATGAATTGTGGTAAAAGTATCACATGCAAAATGGTATTGCCTAGTTCACTACATTTCTGCTTTTCGAATATTTTTACTTAGTTTGAAGATATTACAGAAAAACTCTAAAATTAGCGGTACTTTAATTTCGCCGTAGTGAAGACCCTTAACAGGCATATCTGGGGCTTTCTAGACCTACTGGCCGTCATGTCTTTTATTTACATGACTCCCTATTTGCGTGACGACGTGGGGTGGACGTTGAAATTTGGGGCGCATCATCCGCAAATCGCGACCCGAGACCACGCGGACGTGAGTCTAACGCTATAGCCACTAGACTCCGAAGTCTCTTATTCTTTGAATTCCCTAACAAATAACTATTCCATCTTTATTTTCATGACTTAATAAATTTGTGAATCACTATGCTACTGCTTGTGTGGCCGCAGATGAGATAAGAACTCATATTTATAATTACTGATTATCAATTTGGTTTATATACCTCTTCCTTTGCAATCCTCATGTCATCGGTTACATTGGAGAACACAGTGGGTTGGATGAAGTATCCTTTGCTGCCAATACGAGAGCCTCCACATTCCAACTTGGCACCTTGCTTCTTCCCAGATTCGATCAAGGTTAGGACTTTATTGAATTGTTCTTCGTCAATCTGGAAGTAAACAAAACAGCAATAAGTGAAAGATAATTCGAGATAAATGCTGTATCACATGGCGAGTAGAGATAGTTTTATTTTAACATCTGTTAGACTTACTTAATAATAATTACAAGTAAAATTCAAGCCGTTTTTAATCAAAATACAAGGAATGATCGAAAAAAGTTACAAAGCGTAAAACTGTTATGTTATTTACTGTGACTTAACGAAAAATTTATTTGTAGATTAATAACATGTCTTCTTGGTGCAGGTTTGAAGATTTCAGATTGTGACCATGTATACCCGAAACGTAGACATTAAAAATGATGACTCGTCTGGAAAATTGGTCAAAAATAGGAGTAAGGTCAGTGGTGCAGTTCCTGCGGGACAAAGAACACTACACCTGCTAACATTCATAGGTAGAATGTAAAGGTGTATGGGGAGGGCTAAGTTTTAAAGCAACATGTAGGGAAGTGGTGTCGTGCCTCGAAAGAAAGACGGACCAATAGTGTTAATGACAACGCCTGGACACAGCGGTTAGACCTGATACTTCAACCACTGGCGTTACGCTTGGAACGACAAGAACACCCCTTCTACACCCTTGACCTAGCCCCAGTGACTTTCACCTTTTTCTCTGTTCTCAAGGAAAAATAGCTGGCCAGCATTGTCTCGCATCTGATTATGTGAAAACCGCTGCTTCACGGTGGCTACGAGAACTTGACGTGGATTCTATGTAAATGGTATAGAAAGCTTTATTTGCCGTTGTGATAAGCAGATGAACAAAAGCTATGAATACGCCGAGGACTATTGTTGAGTACCCTCTATCATTAGGTGTGTTGATCTTCCAGATATGTTTAACACATAAGACATAATAGGCTTTCTAACCTTTATTTCGACCATCCCTCGTAACTGTGAAAAATATTAATTAAAAAAATGACAAATGTTTGGAGAATACAGAACCCTGGAACGTAAAGTGGATGATGAAAAAGAGTAAAATACTGTTGAACATAGAGTATTGAAATGTTATTACGAGCTTGAAAAACGCTAGCATAACCAGTTACGATATATATGTCGTCATCTCAAAGTTCCATGTATGCTGAACAGTCGTACCTTAAGATATTTCTCGTCTTACGTTCTTAAATTGAAATTTACTCTAATTAATTCTTATCCGATAACATTAATCTATATATATAAAAGAGAACGTACAAAATCCTTTGTCCGCTCATCACGCTAATACGGCTGAACCAATTTCTTTCATTTTTGGGGGGTTATTAGGATTTGGACCCTAGATGGTTTTTATCATATCACTTTAATTTTTAATTACCAGTGTCTTGAGATAATTGACCATTCAAGTGTCCATAACGTACAAATCCTTTGTTATTAGTTCATCATAGGTAAAAATAAACGTATTTATATGCAACCCGCATGACCGTGTCACTCGGCGGGTTAACATAAATGACAGGCGATATACAGCGGAAAATAGCTTGAATCTTCTGTTTAAAATTTTTTAATTGATTTGCTTATTTTTACAGACACTTTTACAATATGCCAGCACCGGGATGACCGCAGCGAAGCGGGGCGGGTTAACATAAATGACAGGCGATATAATGTTAAGATTTACTGCAATCTTCTATGGTTTTTATCATATCACTTGAAAGCGAAAAAGTAAAAATTATCTAAGTAACAAAGTTTATTGCGTTCCGGGGTGACCGCAGCGAAGCGGGGTGAACGCTGCTAGTAACCGTAAATAGACAGATGTTGATTGATACAAAATATTTATTATCGATCAGCATCTTTCAATCAAAGTTGTATTCCGAAAAATAATATGAGCGTCAGTTTGGCATGCGTATACCTGGTATATGTAGAAAGAAATTAAATTCAATATGTAAATATCTTATCAAGGTAAATCTTTTAACAGCAAAACTCGTAGAGAGTTATTTTTCTTGGCGATATTACCGACGTTGCAATATTTCACCGTAAGTCTTAAAATTTAAATTTTGATGCCCTCTTTCTTAAGAGTAGTGCAGGGGCAGATCCAAAAAGGGGAGACGATCGGGGCAATTGCCCCCCCCCCAGAAGAGGAAACTTTCTTATTTTATATATAAATAAACCCCATCTGAGAGCTCTTAAAAGTAGCTCTAAGTAGCAGTATTACGACCTACCGCCCCCCCAGAAGTCCGTCCTGGATCCGCCCCTGGAGTAGTCATCCGGTTACCTCACATGAATCAGAACTTATCGCTCCTTTTAGCACCGAGGCTATATGAGACGTGGATCTACAGCTTAACGTCGGCCCCAAAAAACATGAGCTCCGACCAAGAATCGAACCCGGGTCTCCCACGCAAAAGGTATATGTCCCTCTATAACTATAAATTTATAAATTTTCCTTTATTGGATATAACTACAAAACTCGTAGTAACTAACGACCCTTTATGCCTGCTCTGTTTCCTTTCTCCCACATTCCACGTTCCATTTTTTTAAAATATTAAAGAATAAATTAATCTGTTGTGACATTCATTCGAATTAATCGTAATTCATTCTTATAACATTTGGAACAAGTAACGCTCCAGTACATCAGTATGTCAATTTGCATATTCCCCTTAGTTAACTCTCATTAGTAATGTAAAGTTAGTAAAGTTAATGGTGACATCAATCCTGGTCCGAGGTTTCTGTGAACCTCGCTTTCAAGAGTTTTCACTGGAAGTCCAATTGAAAAACGACCATTAGGAAGACCAAGGCACAGATGGGAGGGCAATATTAAGATGAATCTCGCAGAAATAGGAATACCAAGTAGAAACTAGATTGGCTAAGGACAGAATTTAATACAGAGCTTTTGTGAACGCGGCATTGAACCTCCGGATTCCATAGGCTGTAGAGTTAGTTAGTTTTAATTGTAACATCAGTCTCTCAGACTTACTTTTTTATTACTTTTATGTTAAGCTGTGCATTAAATAGACTTCCATTGATTTTAATATCAAGTCCAATTATTATATCATTAAATTGAAAGTTTCAAGTAATTATGAATTTTATTGATTTTAATTTTAAGTGGAGATAAGCTACTGTTATGGATGAACATTGTAGAATTGTTTGTAACTAACCGTATTTTGGATATTTGTAACGTTATAATGGACTTGGTTAAAAGCACTGATCGGTAAGATTTATTTAGTAATAAGAACAAGTGCATGCATGTCATTTTACACTGGTATAACTAGTTGAGATAACGTAATATTAGGTTGGCAGTGCTGATAAACCAGTGGTATTGCAAGATCTTACGATATACTTACTTTCTCCACATATTTAATTAGCCGTAGTATAGTCTCATTATGTAATGTATTGATTTCTACATTTTAAAAAACGCAATGATATAACGATAAATTAATTATTTACATTATTTTATCATAGTAGTCTTAATTCAGTTCAGTGGCGGATCTAGGCCGCAGCCGGGGGGCCCTAGGAGCCCAAGTTTTTTTTTAAATGATAAAAATAACTGAAGCTATTATTTAAATACCGTATTTATGAAAGTTCATAGTAAACTCATGAAATATCTATAATAGTTTGGGTTGTAGCTGGCTTTTAACTTCTAGATCCTCTATTGATTCAATTCAACGATACAGCTGCCTCGAGGCTAAGCGGTTAGCGTACGCGCCTTTGGCGTGGGAGACCCGGGTTGGATTCTCGGCGGGAGCTCATGTGGCTCGGATTCCACGTTAATCAGTAGGTCCACGTCTCATATAGCCTCGCTGCTCAAAAGGGCGCTAAACTAAAATCAATTCAACGGTAATAGGCCTATATAATATTCCTTACCTGAGGTCCTTGAATAGTTTCCTTCTCGAAAGGATCACCAACTTTCCTCTTCTCGGCTAGCTCTTTAGCTTTTTTGACGAATTTATCGTAGATGTCTTCATGGACAAAAGTTCTTGTCCCAGCACAACATGTTTGGCCGTGGTTGATGAACACGGCTTCATGAGCAATGCTTGCAGCTTTGTCCACTGAAAATACAAATATCAAAGTACAGATGAATGAGACTATAACACGTATAAAATGTTTAGAAAAAAAGTCGTTTTTTAATTTCTGAACTTACACTTTTTTGATTGTTGAAGTGTGCAGATTAACAATAGTGGCACAGAAGGATAATGGATGAAGACCATATATCGCAGCGTTTCCCAACCTTTTTCAACTTCCGGCACACTACGGGTGTTACTTGGATTCTCACGGCACACTTATCAAGGATCTTATAAAATAGAGGATCTGCCCTTACAACAAAATCTTGAAGCCATACGTCACAGTTTCGCCACCCCTACTCTGCCCACTCCGCCCAATAGGATCGCAATGTTTTGAGCCAACAATCATGGCTGAAACGAAAGTAGCCAATCAGACGATGGCAGAAACGAGAGTAGCCAATCAGACGTGCCGATGCTCGGTTATTTTTTGGCTTCATCGATTTAATAGGATGAAGATACATATAGGCAGATCCTCTATTTATAACATCCTTGACACTTATAGATATTATTATTTGTAAATATAAAACACGGTGGTATTTTTTCTGTGATTATTGATCTTCTTACAGAGAAGAAAGCTCTATCACTGGTTTTTCCCCGTAGTAAATCATTATGCTTATTTTTCATTCTAATTTTAAAATAGAAAACAATTGCAATGAAATATTGGACTCAAGTTTTTAAAAATACGCTTTCTTTTTCAAAACTGTATCCAACCTTTTACTGAGAAGGAAGATCACTAAATAACGAACGAACAAACAAATCTCTTTTACTTTCAAAACACAAATGTAGGTAATTTGTCGAAAGAATTGAATGATATTTTAAATCTTCAAGTTACGGAGTAGTCTGCAATAATAAAGAAGCAATAATGGTCATAACAATGATAACCATTTTTTTTCAACATTAGAAATGTACAGAACAGTAACACGGTATGAAACTTAAAATTCTAGATTCATAGTAGAGGTTCATCGTAGATAATGTGAAATACAAATATACATTTTCCCCTACGTTTTGCAACTTGATTGCTATAAAATTAATAATTTTGTTTCGATTCCTCGCGGTACACCACCGAACCATTCACGGCACACCGGTTGGGAAACGCTGATATATCGTAATGTTACATAAAATATTCCTTTAACAACTTGGAAACTTTTAATATGTATTACCCACTTTTATTCTTAGTAGCCATCATGAGCGTAGTGACTGTTCACATCCTAATTCTATAGTTTGTTTATTTCTTTCCTTCAATTGCCGTGAATTCCAAAATTTTATCTGCAATTCTTGAATTCATTGAACATTTTATTTCATTTTTAATACACTTAAAACCAAAAACTGAGCACATGTGAACACTATACTGAGAAAGTATGGAGTTGAATTATTAGCCTTGAAAAGCTTTTTTTTTTTACTGGTCTTTTTTGTTTTCTTCTAGGGGAAACCCCAAAAACGCTTAAAAACGTCTTTAATTATTTTAAATGAAAAATCTAAATACAATATTTCACGTCTCTAACCCTAACGAATTTCCAGATATGACCATCCAATTATAACAACTGTAACCCTCTCTTCTTTCTACCTTCTTTACTTTACTAGGCAAATATCAAAAAGAAAAATTGGTAAAAACACATGTTTAATTATTATCAATGAGAAGTCCAAACACGGAATTTCATGTTTAATCTTAAGAGATTCCAAGATATGGACATCTGATTATAATAATTGTAATTCCCATTCCTTTTTTTCCTTTTTCTTCCTCGTCCCATTTTCTCCCCTTCTACATCAAATGTCAAAATATATTGAAAGATATTGTAATTATTTTAAATCAGACATAAAATATACCAAATTTATTGTTTCTAAGATTCAGAGATTCCGAGATATGGACATTTTAAGATAATAATTGCCTCCCCCTTCCAATTCGAATTTCCAAAAATCCTTTTTTAATAGGATCTTACATCAAATATATTATACTCTGTCTTAATTTAAAGTTTCCAGCTTAAGTAGTGTAGTCCGGCCGATGATCAATCAGACTTCTTTTAAATTGCTTACGTGAAGCTTCGTACGAAACTCCACTTAAGCAATTCAAGTTATGTCGTAAAGATTTACGGAATACATTACTTAGGCTCACAAGAGTAAAGGGTCTAAATTGATAATATTTCATAATGATATGAATAAGGCAAAAGCAGACATTTTAGTATAATGCGTATTTAACTGAGATAAATACTTAAAATATGAAGATAATTGTCAACAAATCAAAGACATCAGATTGTGTATTTAGGAAACCGCCCTTACCGTCCACATCAGTCAGAACAATGAGAGGGCTTTTGCCTCCAAGCTCCAAGGAAACGCGCTTCAGATTGGATTTTGCTGCAGCTTCAGCAATCAGTCTTCCAACCTAAAATAACATGTTACAAACATTGGAGTTTAAAGCATGTCATTTATTCAACAAGAAATACATAACAGGATTCACACATATACTCTAACTGTAGGTAGCCCAACAGTTCCAGAGAGGAATATTTATTACGAGTAATCATTTTTGACTCATGCTGAATCTGTTCTTAAAAATTGGTTAAGGAAATGTTTGTCTTTTCGTAACTCCAGACGAAATA
The DNA here is from genome assembly GCF_964235325.1 of Thermobia domestica. Taxonomy (NCBI): domain Eukaryota; kingdom Metazoa; phylum Arthropoda; class Insecta; order Zygentoma; family Lepismatidae; genus Thermobia; species Thermobia domestica. The sequence continues at coordinate 393,551,771 of NC_137454.1, forward strand.
GTGGATAAAATTCAACGAATCCTTTATCAAAGTAAAGCGATTTAAGTCTAGCGACGGAGTGCTGATTACGCATAAAGGTTAATGATGTAATGAACCTTGATTTTAATCTAAACTAATCAATAAAGTTATATGAGAGTAGGGACAGACTATGTGGCCTTCAAGTAAAAAATGAAGTACGCGAGGGTGATAAAGGGTTTAGAGTTCTTCGGGATGAGTTTGAAAAAGCTATATCCGAGATTAGGAATGGGAAGGCAGCCGGGATATAACGATCGAAATCATTTAAAATATGGGGGACAAACACAAGAAAGAATTGTTCCGACTCAGCAAGAAAATATATGAAACAGGAGAATTAACAAAAGACTTCTTGAATAGAATCATGGTAACGATGACTAAGAAATCGAACCCAAAGAGATGTAAGGATTACAAAACTATTAATCTCATATCTCATCCAGCTAAAATTCTGCCCCGAATACTGAACAGAAGGAAGAACAGATGAAAAAGTTGAGGAGGAACAGTTCGGGTTCAGGAGAGGTAAGGGCATAAGAGATGCAATTGGATTATTAAGGGCGTTCGGTGAAAGGTTTATAGAAAAAGGGAAAGTGGTGTATGTGGTATTTATTGATCTAGAAAAGGGTTTTAACTGCGTGAATTCGGATTTGTTGTTGAGACTTCTAAAGAAGATTGAGTTGGAATAGAAAGACCAAAGAGTCATAAGAAACTTATATATGAATCAACAAGTAAGTGTTAGAATAGGGGAGGAACTGACAGAGGAGAGTGAAACTAGAAGAGGAGTTCGACAGAGATGCTGTCATTCGCCTATATTATTTAACATCTATCTAGAAGAGATAATGAAAAAAAGAGCCTATAAGATGAAGAAGGCATTTCAATTGGAAGTAGAATTATTAGATGTATAAGATTTGGAGTTCATATAGCGCTTGTTGCAGAATCTGAGAAGAAAATCAATAGAATGTTAGAAAAATTGAAGGACTGTGAAGAATATGGGATGAACATAATGTGAGAAAGACAAAAGTCATGATGACTGGAACGAAGCGGTCAGTGTCAAATATAAAAGTTGGAGGGGAGAAAATAGAGCAAATAAATAGCTTTCGATATCTGGGTAGTATTATTAGTGATGATATGAAGTGTGGACGTGAAATAAAAGAAGGATAGGAATGCCAGAAAGAGCCTGTAGGAGGAAGAAAAAGTTTGTTTTATGGGACTTTGAATAAAGAGTTGAGAAAAAACTCATAAAATGCTTTATGCGGAGTATTATGCTAGTATCGGGCGTAAACGTGGATATTCCGCTAAAGTGATGAGAAACGACTGGAAACTTTCGAAATGTGGGTGTGGAGACGAATTGAGAGAATTAGTTGGATCAAGTGGAAAAAAATGAGAGAGTGTTAGAAATGGTAGGGAAGAAAAGAACAATTTTAGATATTACTGAGAAGAGGACGAAAACCTGCTTGGGACATTGACTAAGAAGGAACTGTATCATGAGGGACGTGCTAGAGGGTATGGTGGCAGGAAAGAGAGGGAGGGAGCGAAGAAGGCTACAATTAATGGACGATATAAAAGCACTAATATCATATGTGAAGACCAAAAGGTTAGCTGAAGACCATGGAGCATGGACACTTCTCAGCTGCGGCAAGTGACCTGCCAATAAGAACAGAATACCTACGATAATGAATGAATAAAGGATCGCACTAAAGCATGTGACGAAACACCAACGCGAAAGTATTATGTAAAGTAAAAGATAATGAATCTAGATTAATATTTAACAGAAAGATATTTTCATTCCAACAAGAAAATTACCTACGAAAATGTGTGTGTATATATAATTGTCAGATGGTGTCTATACTGTATTATCTTCTAATATACAACTTTGTATAAAGGAACATGAAATCATTTACTGACATAATATCCTACTTCAGGCGACATGGAAAGTAAGAATTTAGTATGCTTATAGTTTTAAGAGAGAAACCAACAGGGAAAATGTTAAAAATATATTTTTTACATTTTCAGAAGATAGAAAGGGAGATGAAAAATTCCCCCATGCTATTAAAATGGAAGGTTTTCTGGATATTAAATCTAATGTATGTGTTATTGAAATTGAAACAGAAACTTAAAATTTGGTTTGTTCGTAGGCTTTTGATACAGTTAACTAAGTAAATAGCCAAAAGTAAAAAGTTCCAACTTTACTGGGGTTTTATGAGAAACTGAAAATCTTCCCCATATTATTTAAATCAGACATCTTCTGCATCGATAAGAATTAGGCATATCTAGCAGGAGTAGTGATAAAAATAAAATGCGTATGAAGAAGCAAACTTGGATGTCTGGGGGCGAATCCCTAGCTAAAGGCTAGTCCTATTTAAAAAAAAATGTCTGAGTGTTACGTCAATTCCTAGTAATAAACAATTTCGCCAATAGATGTCACTAGCGTGCAGACAATTCGTCGATTTAAAACAGTTATGACGATTTAATTGCAACTTAAATACTGTTTTAATTTAATTATTTGAAAACGGATATTGATTATACTAAATATTAACATGTTTTGCTTTTTATTATTAGCACAAGTACAGTAACCATATTAAGATTTCAGCATTATTATATGTGTAATCGTATGTTTGTTGTTGCGCAAACTCAATAAATAAATAAATAAATTCATTAACGTAAACTGTTAATTAAGTGTGATTTTAAAATATAGCTTTTACTTAAGCATGATTTTAACATATAGCTTTTCATTAAGCATTATTTTAACATATAGCTTTTAATTAAGCATGATTTTAACTTATAGATTTCATTTAAACATGATTTTAACATGTAGCTTTTATTTTAGCATGATTTTAACATTTAGCTTTTATCTAAACATTATTTTAACATAGCTTTTAATTAAACATTATTTTAACTTAGTTTTTAATTAAGCATTACTTTAACATACAGCTTTTAATTAAGCATTATTTTAACATATAGCTTTCAATTAAGCACGATTTTAACCTAGAGTATAAAGCCCGAGTCCAACAACTATTTGTTTATTATTATCAGTGGCGTATTTACAATTTTGTTTCGGGGGGGGTTTGCTAACTTTCGGGGGGGATTTGCCTGAAAATGTGAAAATTCTGCAAGATATTTCATATACTTTACTATAGTAAGTAAGATTTCAAGGGGTCTTAAGCCCGGAAGCCCCCCCTAAATACGCCACTGATTATTATTATTACTATTATTATTGCATCAAAAATATAATACGTAACAGCCAACTGGAGGAAGTTTATCTGAAGAAATTATTGATGGATATTTTACACTACCAACATGATAAGCTGAATAAACACATCTCTGTATCCTTGTTATCATTAGACGTTATCATCCTTGAAACAGGACTGCTATTCCCAGTTATTACTTCGTTTTTTTTTCCTTAATGTATGTAAAGAGAAAGAAATATATTATCTAATATGTGTAATCTGATGTTATGATCATACCTCTGTAGATCCGGTGAAGGTTACTTTGTTGATATCTGGATGTGAGGAGATGGCTGCACCCGCTGTTGGACCGTACCCAGGTACAATATTCACAACACCAGCAGGAATACCAGCCTAAAAGAAAAATACATACACTGTATTTAGAATTAACCAGTATCCAATTTTAATTTGAAATTCGAGAAACAAAAAGTAATTCACTATAGTAGACGGTATTTCCATTATATTGTGACCATCTAGAAATTTATGGCAATGGAATTTTTTTTTTTCGATTTTAAATACATATATTTATTAATTCATTTACACTTTATTCTGATATGATTTTCAATATAGGGTCTATTAGTTGAAACAAGACAGACTCCACTTAAATTATGCCGGAAATTATACAGGAAACAGCATTAACAGTTATAGGTAAAAACAATAATTTTAAAAACATAATTTCAATTTTATAATTATTATATATTACTAATGTATTAATATATTAACAATTGATTAATTAAACACAATTATAAATCTATCAATTATTGACTTCGATGTCTACGCTCATAAAATTAAGTTCTGCATTGAATCGAGTATTTTATAGATCAGGCTTTCTCAACCTATTTCTATCACGACTCCCCCTGGAACTCGCTTATCGTTTACACTTGTATATAAGTAGTCATCATTTTTAACTGTATACTTTAATCAGGAGCAGCTTTAGGATTTTAATTTTGGATAGGCTCGCTCCCTTGCTTATAGATACATATACACACTTGATTGATTAATGACAGTAGGAAAGGGGGGCCGCGGTGGCTCAGTGGTAGAGCGTTCACCTCTGGTGCTAGGGGTCTCGGGTTCAAACCCTGCTCCCGCCAAGTGAACTTTGTGGTGGACAAACACCGTGTGCGTGGGTTTTCTCGGGGTTCTCCCGTTTCCTCCCACTTTCTTCATTCCACCATTTCATTCATTTCTCATCTTCACCGTCTCCTTTAGCCTAACCGGCATAATCGTGGGACGTAAAACTCAAAAATTTCATTTCATTTCATGACAGTAGGAAATTACTTTTACAGTAGTGGTTGATGCTATTGCTTAAATAATAATCTAACATTAATATAAATAGTGGAAAATATATTCACTCTTTATTCTATCTTTTATATATTTTTTTTTATATTTTTCAAAATGTTTGGGTGGACCCATCCCTATCCGGCTTACCCACTAAAGCCGCCACTGACTTTAATTGGTTTTCGTTGTAGGCCCTATTCTATTTTTTCTTCCTTTTCAATCTGCAGTTTTTCACCAGATTCTTTTAATTTTTATTCCAATATGTTTTTAATACGGATTTTTAATAATTTAATACGTTTTGATGTATTTCACAATAAGTATGGACATAAAAATGTACTTATCAAAATAACAAATTAAAATATTCTTTTAATTTTTTTTCTGTTACTAGATCCTAATTACATTTTTGTTACCTCCGTTCGCGACCTCCATATTGAGAAAATATTTTATATATTATGTAATTTAAAATCGAAAAGTAATACTATGATTTAATTCTCCAGTAAACTAACTCAATGGTTCTCAACCTTTTTAGACTGGCGACACACTTTACTGAAGTCCAGGACACGATTGATATTTTATTATTATAAATAATAATCTCTCTCTCTCTCTCTCTCTCTCTCTCTCTCTCTCTCTGTATGGCCTATGGAACCCAGAGGTTCAATGCCGCGTTCACAAAAGCTCTCTACTGACTTCTATCAATAATAATAATAATAATAATAATAATAATATTAATAATAATAATAATAATAATAATAATAATAATAATAATAATAATATAGTGAAACCAATTAGTTTTTTAATAATTCTATGATCACTGATCATTATTGCTACCGCTGGAGGTGTTGATATAGTGCTGTCAAAATGTCTTGAGCCGTGGCAAATATGCGAACTAAAGTTTATACCCTCGCCACACCCACGGTTGAGCCAATAAGGGTTCAGCTGTTACCAAGCGAGAGAGCCTTAGCCAAAGGTAGTGGAATTCCCTCAGCCGATAGCAGCGCTCGGAACGGAAGACTAGGTGTCAAGTTAATGTGGTATATCTATAGTATAGTCTGTCTTGATTTTAACTCATTGTTATTAAATTCTTCATGATTTTTAAATTCTAAAATTTCGCGACACACCTTAGGGGACTGTATGACAACAGCAGTGTGTCGCGACACATCGTTTGAGAACCACTGAACTAAGAAACAACTTTCTCACATGGAGTCAATGCTTTACATAGAGATAAACTCCATCGCATGGCAAAAACATGCTGAATCACATTTGCATGTTTATTTACTGAGACAAGAAGTTCTGTTATGTAACTTTCGTACAGTTGATATGGGATATCTCTTTAAACATTACAATAATTAATCAGTACCAAGTACTTATCGGCCAATTTTCTCTTCTCCAGTCATTAAATAAGCATCCAATATTATACATTTACCTAGAATTAGTGTTGTAAATAGAAAAAAAAACCGTTCGTATTTTTTCAGAAATGTACGTTTTTTTTAGAAAAAAAACATCGCCTCTCGTTTTTTTTCTAAATTTCGTTTTTTTTCAAAGAGTCATTTGTAATGCATCTTACGTCTATTTAAGTATTAAATATTTGTATGTAGGTATAATCACCGTAAAATGCAACATAAATTAAATGCTAGATACTGATACGCTACAAATATTTTACAATTTACATGAATACCATATCTATTAACAATTCGGGTTTCAGCAGTTTTCATCAATATCAACTAAGAAATAAAAGTAGAAATGTAATTTTGTTTTTTCGTGAAAGCAGGCCTTTAATAAGTACGAAAATAATGTCACGAATAGCAGTGGTGCCCCCCCCCCTCAGGTCCATGACGCACCCCCCTGAATTGTCTATCCGTAGGTGTTCTTCCATGAAAAAAAAATCTTTTCGATTAATTTTTACACCCCCTCAAACATATTTATATAGATTTAGCCCCCCCCAAATATTTCAATGACGCAGTTTGCGTCATAGTCCCCCCTTGTGGGTACCCCTGCGAACAGTATAAAATTCAAATAACTTGTCTAAAGATAAAAACTAATACTAATTTGCCTAATGTATTTTTCTAAATGTCATATATAAATAATTTGTCGACAAGATATATATGATATGCAGAGCCGGCTCTACCATATATGCAACACGTGCATTTGCGTGGAGCGGCAAGTTTGGATGGTCCGGCAAAATCTGTCATAAGTATATTATTTAAATTAAATATTTCTTGTTGGAAACAGACTTCATGATGATGGTAGTTACATTTACTAAGCTGACCTTCTATTTGAATACTACATTCATAAATTATGTTTAGGTTGCATTAGTTTAAGGCCACATGGACAATGCTAAAGCAAATGGTCGAATAAATCCGAGCACAAATTGCTTGATTGTTGCCAAATGCAAGAATTCAATTCTCGAATAGTAGTGAATATCTGTTCCATTTAGTAAGTTATCACAGTTTTGATATGACAACTAGTCGTGTTTTTTGTCAGAAACAAGTTCCTTATCATTGAAGATAGAAACAAGTTCTTTAAAAAATGTTAACAGATATAAAAGAGAAATCAAGAAATAAAGATAAAAGAGCTAGTTGCACTGGAATTGTAAACTGATACATTGAGATTGAAGCTCGATAGTGAATTCTATAAAAAGGATTACCATCTTTCTTCTGCAGGTGTGTTTGCTTTATCTTTCACTAACATAATAGATTAATATTTAAAGAAAAAAAAACAGACTCAAGGGGATTGCATTTTTAGTAAGTATTTAAGCCTTTCTGAGTGCAACTGCACTTACCCTCCCCTTCTTGCTGGAGTAGCATAATTAAAATCATGACTTTGAAGATTTATTCTTTCTATAGAAGGGGGAGGCGGCAAATTATGCCATTGCACGGGGCGACAAATTGCCTAGGGCCAGCCCTGATGATATGTATATACAAGACATGAATATAGGATGACACAATTTGAAGTAATGCAGGGTGTTTCAAAATTAATATTAGGGTTATGAAACTTTGTAGTATCTATTACAATTAGGGATGGTATCGAGACGAGACGAGACGAGACTTTGTACAGTCTCGGTCTCGTCTCGGTTGATAAATAACGGTCTCGGTCTCGGTCTCGTCTCGAGTAAAATATCACCGTCTCGGTCTCGGTCTCGTCTCGGTCAACAGATGCTTATCTCGGTCTCGGTCTCGGTCTCGAGTACCAAATCTCGGTTTCGTCTCGAAAGTCTCGAAAGTCTCGAAATAAATAGTGTGAAATTAAAATAGTGAAAGTATTATTCTCGTACAGTTTGTCGTTTCCGCTTATTTTTTCCTTTCATTTTGACTTAGAATTATGGTGTACCTCTTCATAGCTAATTTGCTAGTGCTAATGCTTTCCATGCGCGTATCCTAGGTTCAATGGGTATATCACCCTAAAACCCTAATAAAACCCATATTTCACTTTCAGCAATAGACTTTGTCTCATATAGCCTCAGAACTGCCTATACAATTAAACTCTATTAAATTAACTCCAGTACTATACAGTAGTTTATTTCCTTCCTTTGAATCAGAATTGTTCAATACCTCCTAACGGATAACGCAACACATAGCAGCACGAATGTATTTAATCGTACCAAAATTGAAACTTTACAATTTCTCATTATTCAATACATTCTGCTTTGACTGTCATTTTAAAAACAGAATATAACGTTCATTATCTTAACAAATAGGGTAAATTATTACTACAATATACGTATTTTGTTTGAAATTGATGAATGCTTTATTAGCGTTTCACATTTCCGTGTTTAATTGACACTTTATAACACGAACGTCCTGAACCTTGTGGTGGGAGCTACTACACTAGGGTGACCAACCGTCCCGTAAAAACGGGATTGGCCCGTTTTTTCACTATCATTCCCAGTGTCCCGAAAAATTCTCCCGGGACGCCAAAATGTCCCGTATTTACTTACACTGGGTTCAAAAAACCTTTCGAATTGCTAACATTTCCTAATTTATATGATTATTTTCTAAGCTATGTGATTACATTGGAATGTGTTTAATTACTGAGCAACGTCATTACGACGTTTGCGATATTAGATGTGGTAGCTGCACTGTTTTCTCTCCTAGTCCTCCCCACTCCGCAGGCGACAATGCAAGGGGGTGAAAGTCTTATGAGAACAAATTTAAGCTGTTTTTACTCTCTATTTCGGGCGATGAAAGATTGAGGCGCTATCATCAGTACAGTACAGTGTTTTCGTGATTTGACTAAGATGTAACACACTACAAAAGGGGAACAAAGCTACAGAACTATAAAAGTGAAAGTAAAAAACAAAACTAGTTGTAAGTGAAATAATGTTTAAAAGTAAGAAAATGCAAATAAAAGGAGTTGGAATCCGATGCTGAGAGTAATTATAAATCATGTGGGTGACAGATTTGAGTGTTCATATATTTTTAGTAATGTTTTCAAATATTTCATTTTTGTTAGCTGCTGATAGTTACTTGTTATCTAATTAATTCCACAACCTTTTCAATAGGTTTTAAAACGAAAAAGTGTAAATTTGCCCTTTTTTGTGAGAAATAAAAAAAAAAAAAGAGAGAGAGAGAGAGAGAGAACGGAGAGATATATTTAGGGGAGCAACCTATCCAGAAATAAAAGGTGTCCCGTTTTTTATAGTTGACGATTTGGTCACCCTATACTACATTCATCTTTGCTATGTGAGGTCTCGAGTTGGATCACAAAACAAGTTAAATTCAAAGTCCGATGTTTCGCATAGTTCGCGTCTCATATTTAGTGCATTTTGTATCTTATACAAGTTCATAAAGTCGTAATGCAATACATAAGCACATATCCAGTGCCGTAATATAGATTAATTTTATTCTTGAGCTCTAAACGGTGCAAGCAATCTTTATTCGAGAAAACTAATTTTGCGTTTATTACGTTGAAATTTTATATTGATTGAAAATTAGTTGCGAAACATGGACATACATATTATATAAGTATATAGGTAATTCGAGTTATCTGTATCTATTTTTCTCACTCGCCAAAACAAGTGATTCTTAACTTTCTAGTTTTCTTTTGTATTACTCTTCGTAGTTTTGCTGTAACATGATGGATAGAATAGTCAAAAATACTTTTTTCGCTCTATGATTTTCATTAAATTTTGGATCCATTTTTACCCTACCTTACCTAGTAAAAGTTATATATTTAGTCTTAGTTGAGGAACCGGTTTTTCGCTTCTGTAAAATTACGAAATTATGACTTGATTTAGTTTACCTCTGAGGTCCAGATATAATAAAATCATCACCACTATCATAATCAACCATTATCAATCCATTACTGGATGAAGGTCTTTCCAATTCTTCTCCACAACTATCTAACTTGGGCAATTCTTTTCCAGGTTACTCCTCGGTGGCTCTTGATTTCGTCACACCTTCTTGTATGCGGAGGTTTCCTAGGCTGTTTTTGTCTCATGGTATCAAGTCTAGAATTGTTTTCGTCCGTCGATCATAATTTCTTCTTGCAATGCGTCCAGCACACTTTCCAGCTTATATTAAATTATTTCATTAGCACCATCAGTATTCATTTCTATATATTTGGGCTACAAATAATTCGAATTCGCTACTTTCGGAGTACAGACACGCTACTTTTTAATCATCGGATCTGACAACACTGACTGAATGATTTAAATCAACACAATGTAAGAACCCCCATTTGGTCTAGCGGCTAGAACTCTTGATTTCGGTTCGCGTTGTCCCGAGTTCGATTTCCGGTAGGGATAAAGTTGAACGACCGAAGTGGTTCGGATTCCACTATAATCATTAGCTGCACGTCTCCTTTAGCCGCCCTAGCATAAGTGTGGGACGTTAAACTAAAACAAAACAAAACAAAAGTTAACACTGTGTATTACTAACTGTAAGTTCTTGAATAATTGCATATAGCTATATGGTATGGATCGAGTTTGCGGTGGTCGGTGGACAAACTAAAGCAAGTGAAATGTAATTAGGGTGCAATTAGAACTTTTAATTAAGCACGGTCTTAATCTAAAGTGTACACCAGGCCTAAGGCTTAGGGAGAACAACTAGTGTTACTGAAAATGTATCAGTTACATTTAATTTACATGTATTGCTGTACATTTGTACATTTCAGTTACAATTTGCATTTACATGTATTGCTGGAACGAAGATTTAAACATTAACATTATAAGTAGCCCAAAGACTATGAAAAACATCGTCTCTTGAAAGCATTCTTGCACCATAAAACAAATTACGAGTAATTTTAAAATATTTTGCAGTTTATCTACGTTATTTACACATATTTAGAATAATATTTAGCTATCTATTTAAGTGGGCAACACTGCTTAAAATAATGTAACTGCGACTTGTAATTAAAACCACCAAAAACTGATAATGCGTCATTTTAAGCAGTACAACAATCACTACCAATGTGTTTGGCATCTCTGATGGCGTTATAAGCATTACGTCTTTTGGAAGCATCTGCATGGTGAGACGTGATATGTCAGCGCGTTTTCGAAGTAAAGTCTTTAGAAACATTTAAATTTTTCGTTTCTTGTAACTTTGTTCCTTCATTCATTCGAAATATATTATACCATGATCACAGTATTTGACGCTAAGGTACAGTTGATGCGTATTGCACCGTCCATGCCATTTGAGTTATTAAAGATTTCCAAGCTACATAAATAATGTATGGGCTATTGTGGTTTGGTTAAATAACTAAATTAGAAATATGTAATACTTTACGTAGCGTAATTTGAGAAAATACAACTTTATTTTGCTTTAGCAACATTGCTTGTTTATCTAGTGATATTGCAGAGTATCAAGAAGAATTTCCCAACTTGGTACAAAATTTCAGCATTTTAAATATATATCCTAGGGGAGGGCTATAGGGACTATAGCCCCCCTTAACGCTCAGGTATGCACTGGATAAAATGGGCTTCAATCCTATTTTCTTTACACTGGATAAAGCGGCAAACCATGGTTTAGCCCCTCCCCTGATCATAGGCTGTGTCCGCGGATATAAGATTTTTCCCATCGGTCACCGTTTTCAAAATGGCCGCCAAGACATGGTGGCTGTATCAGATAAAACGTCCAGTACCACTAGCCCTCTAATATGAAAATAGTTGGAGATAAATGAACAGAATAGAACTCGTGTAATAAAGCACAGAGGGTATTTCTCATTCCACGGCTCGAATATAATGCAACGGAAAAAAAAGATTATTAAAGTATAATTGACATGATGCAAAAGAGGAAATGACAGAAAATGATCTTTCCGATCTCTGTCCGTAAGTAGGTGAAGCGGGAATGAATGGTAAAATCTCAAATGAGAACCTCACTTTTTATTTGCAATAGATATGGTTTGTCTGAAACACTTGTGTGTACAAATGACTGGTACTATAATGAATAAAAATAAAGTGAAATAAGGTGAATAAAAATAAGGTGAAATTCAAGTTTAACAACATTTTACCCACCTCTTCGCCTTTGATAATTTAACGCATTGCGTGCAAGATTTTTGGGACATATCTGCATCAGTATGTACCGTTTCGTTACTAAGGATCACAACTGAAATTACCGTTGAAAGTTATTCGGAATGTAAATGTGGACATCTCAGTGAAACACATATTCTATCACATGCAAGAAGACATAGAAGGAAAAGAAGCGAACCAATATCATGCAGACGACTGTTGAACAAAACCAACGTTTGTAAACATTGTTCTAAAATTGCATTGTTCGACAAATTTGTTTCGCATTTCAGTTGATTCATTTTTGCATCAAACCATTACCTGCAATCAAAATGGAAGATACCATTTAACAAGAATTTTACATACTCTAACCCATTACAGAGACATTTATCTCTTATAAAAACACATTTTAAATAACTTTGTTTTGTAGATACAATTTGCAAAAACTAAGGCTCTCATTTGCAATTTCACCGATCCTTCGCGCTTCATTCACTTACGAAGTGAGGTTGGAGCGATAATTTTCTAGGAGTTAGATTTCTTTCTTTCCATTATGGCACTTTCACTCTAATCACCTTTTCGACTGTTGCAACATTCCCGAGTTATAGAATGATAAATACCCTCTGTGGTTTCCTATTCGAATATTTGTTCTGGTGTTTTCATATTAGTGATACTGGACGTTTTACCTGATGCAGGAACCATGTCTCGGTGCTCATTTTGAAAACGGTGACCCATATGAACAATCTTTTGCAACAGCACTCCTTAGTTTTTAAAGATATGTCTAACGAGGTATCATTCACCCCATGTTTCCATTTACAATTTTGAAGTTGCGCCCTGGGCCCCCATGAAGGGTGGCCCTGGGAGTCTCCGCGACAATAAAGATCAATGTGCCACATGACATTTTCTATTTGAGTTTTTGTTTGGTTCATTTATGTTCAACCGTTTTCATATTAGTGGTACTGCACGTTTTACTGTATCTGATAGAGGCAACATGTCTTGGCGGCCATTTTGAATACAGTGCCCGATATGAAAGATCTTTTGCCACAATGCTTTTTAGTTTTTCAAGACCTATCGAACGAGGTACCACTCACCCCTTGGGCCCGGGAATCCATGCAGGGCGGACCTGGGTGGCACCGCGACCACACACACACACACACACACACACACATATATATATATATATATATATATATATATATATATATATATATATATATATATATATATATATATATATATATATATATATATAGAGAGAGAGAGAGAGAGAGAGAGAGAGAGAGAGAGAGAGGGAGGGAGAGAATTCTATTTGCACCAGCAGTGGATTTTGTTTCTGGAGAGTCTTGAGGAACGAGTAAGAAACATTTGCATTGTACGTGCAATGCAAAAAAATTATCAGAAATTTATTTCGGGAGGGTTTGAGCGCGATAACCACCCCCTAAATACGCCACTGTACATCAGTCAGCCGTTCTCATATTATCTAACACAGCAACGAAACAAATTTTGAGTGAAGGCAATTTTAGTATTTATCAATATCAATATTCGAGACGAGACCGAGACTTTCGAGACTGACCTAAGTCTCGTCTCGGTCTCGTCTCGATTTATAGAGGTCTGTCTCGGTCTCGGTCTCGTCTCGGTATTTAAAAGTCCGTCTCGGTCTCGGTCTCGTCTCGGTATATAAAAGTTCGTCTCGGTCTCGGTCTCGTCTCGATATTTCGAGACGAGACCGAGACGAGACCGAGACTAGTCTCGGTCTCGGTACCATCCCTAATTACAATTAACTTACAGTTATAAATATTATATCAAATGAAAGAGCAACTCAAATAGTTTTGTACTCACGCATGTACGTGCATTGTTTCTTCTGCCTGCCGTTAGAAAGAGCAAGCAGCAAAGATGTAGACTAGAGAGCAGAAAGTTTTTTTTGTGCTTTAATAAAGACTGAATCTGTACAGTGCAACGGTCTGTGTGAAGAATATTAAGGAGACGCTTGCAACTACGTCCTTATCGTTTGCAATTGCTACAGGTCTAAAGCCTACAGACTACGGTTTAAGTGCCAATTTCGCAAGTGAAATATTGCTGCATAACAATGAAGATTTTCTGGATCGTGTCGTCTTCAGTGATAAATCGACATTTCACCTAAGAGCTAATGTGAACACTGATAATGTTTGTATCTGGCCGTCAGCAAATCCTCAGGAGATGGTACACTTGAAACGAGACTCCCCTAAACTGAATGTGTTTTGTGCCATATGGCGGAAAGTTTATGGGCCTTTCTCGCCTATCGACTAGATGTGTGCCGTGTGACGAATGAATCTCACATTGAACAATTGTAGCAAAGACTGTTTGAGGTGCCCTTTTACTTGACGCATTGCTTATAATTGTACGTTAAATGTGATAAGTACTGTACTACGAAGACTTAAAACCCCAAAATTCATTTTGAAACACCCTGCATTTCTCACCAACAGTGTTGGAACTAAGATGTAAAAAGGAGAGAAAATTTTCCTTATAAAGTTATTGTTTACAACAACGATATTATTATTAGTCGAGACTATAACTACAACAAAAACACGAATTAGTAGTCAAAAAATGTAATCAAATGTATACTCGGTGGCCCAGGTGGCCAAAGTGGCACACACGGGTGTGTCATTTGTTTAATCCACTCCTGTGTGGACACTAATTAAGATATCGGGATATTATTCTTTCAAAATATGGATAAACTATAGTTTATCATATTAATTTTTTTCTTCTGGTGTCGAATTTCCTTCTCAAATTTCACCCCAGTCAAAAATTCGAGAATTTTCTGATTTCGTATTTCCTTTACTTCTTTTTTCCTTGTAGCTTCCTTCGTAGTAGAAGGACCTCCTTAAGACTTGCTAGGTAGATACCTCGGATGGATACCTAACTGTTGACATCAATTAGACGGGCCTGCGCGCAGTGATGCTAATTAGGGAAATTAAATTTTCCTAAAATTTGGGCAAAAAATTAGAAATTTTTGTTTATAAATCCGTACCTATACGTCCGAGTGCAAGTCAACTTACGCCAATCGAACATTTGTCCTTACGTAACAAACGCAAGTACAGATCGTTACAATGGGGTAATTAGGGAACGCACGAAAAATTCGTATTTAGGTTCTAACGCTTGATTTTCTAGTTTTTCCCTACTTTTCTGTTTACCGTAATATATTTTTGGTAATTAGAAGTTTTGTTCCTTAAATATCGTCATAATACTTGTAGGATATATTAGTGGTGTAGCAATGTTTAATTTAAGATAGTTTACGTCTGTCTGGTAGCAGTGTTACCAGCTACAGAAAATTTTAATTCCAGATTTTAGGAGCAAATTCTGGAAAAAATCCCTTTTTATTTCTATTATTTCCTTCTTGTTGGCTACATTCGAACAAATGAAACAATGTCTAACAGCCTCATCCTTAGCCTACACAGCGTACCATAAAAAGTTTCACTAGAATAATTAGGGAAAGTACAGTTGAGGTTTATAATAAACCATGTTCTGTAAATGGTAAGAAAATGGTGAATTTCTGAGGTAGAATGAGATTTTTTTTTAAATTTCTTGCTTACTTTGTTATATATCGCCATGATACTTGTAGGATATATTCTTGGAGTACTAAGGTTTATTTCAGATAGTTTTCGTCTGTTTGATGGCAGTATTTCCAGCCAAAACAATTAATTCCCGCTTTCACATAAAAAATTCGGAAAATTTCCCTTTTCCCCTCTATTATTACCCTCTTACTGGCTACTTTGAAACAAACGTACCACTACCTGAAAGCTTCCTCTTTGCCCTACAGAACGCACCATAAAAAGTTTCAATAGGACAATTAGAGAAGCTGTAGCCCCGGCATATTTGATTTTTGCTTGTGAGGCGTAAAAAGTGTCAAAATTTCATGTGTATGACAGAATTTTTTCTTTCCCTCTTTGGATGGAAGCAAGCGACTTCAGGATTTCACTGTACTTTGTCAACACACCAAAGATTCTTTTAGGTGATTTGAACCCATATAGCAGGAGTGGTACTAGATACAAAAAAAAAATAAATAAATAAATAAAATAAAATAAAATAAAATTCGGTTAGGGATATTTTTTGTAAATTTTCACCCCTACATTTCCCTCAATAATTTCCCACCCATTGGCAACACTGTAACGCAACTTACACCAAAAAATAGTCACATCCATTTTCTAAAATACAAGGCCTTAACAATACCAATCGAATGAATGGTTTTTGAGCAATAAGTCACTAACTGGAAATGTAGGAAAACCCCAAAAATGACCTCGGGCCGAAAGGAGTAATCACACAATTTTTGCTAGTATATAGGTACAAAGAAACAAAAGATTTGTAAGTGACGAGGGCTTCGACTCAAGTTCTGTTGATTATTTCAATAATCTGCAACGTAAATCAATAAATAATAGTTGCCAGAAAAAAAACAGACATTTGAAAAAAAACATGAAAAAGAACGATGTTTTTTATTGAAAAAAAACTTCACAGAAAAAAAACCGTTTTTTTACAACACTACCTAGAATTTCACTTATTATGTAATTCATTGATTTCTCAGTGTCAAGGTTAAGTCAAGAGGAAAAAAAAAAAAAGAAATCTCTACACAACACTCTTTTCCTTCTATTTCTTTTAAATTATGGTGATTTAAAACTGATTTCTTATCGTTAGATCGTCCGTTTTATATACTAATGTACTCTCAAATGTATTTGTAACTTCCAGAATTATATGTTACGAAATCTAATGTTCTCTTAGCTTATTTTCAGACGAAAAGGTCTTCCGGTCAGAAAGACATTAATGACAGTTTATTTCTAGTTAAGCTGATAATGATATGAAACATAGATTATTACATAATTTGGACAGAATTGAAAAGCAAACATTACATATAACGAAGGTAAATAATATTATACATATATACGTGGGTGATTCAGAAAGTAATGCCTCCAAGCCAACTACTTGGCCAATAGTACTGCAAACATTCCGAACTGTTAATGAACTGTCACTTGTTTCACCTTCCTATCTCTTCTACTTTCAAAGTAATGGAGCAATCCATGACATCTAGTGGTGACGTCCGGTTGAAACAGCGGGCTGGCATTGGAATTTCTGACTGTGGGAGGTTGTGCGCCCAGGAACATCCACCGCCAGCGATGAGTCGTGGATACATCATTACGACGCGGAAACGTTGCGTCAGTCGATGGAATAGCGCCACACGTCCTCTCCTTCGCCAAAAAATTCAAAGTTGTCCCATCTGCTGGCAAAATGCTGTTGACATTCTGCCTCATCCTGCCTATAGTCCGGATCTTGCACCCTGCGACTTTTGGCTCTTCCCCAAACTTCCCCATCACCTTAAGGGTCAATGCTACAGTTGTGACGCGGAGGTGGAACAGCAGTTCGACAATGTTGTCAACAGCAGCCACCACAATTCTTCGCCGACGACATGAAGAAAACCTTGTTTCGCGATGATGCAAGTGTGTTGCCCGTAATGGAGAGTATGTTGAAAAATGATGCCACCATTTGTAGCTGACACTGCAAGCTTTCCACTGATACCTGTATCGGTGCCATCAGTCAAAGACAAATAAAGCATCACCTTGGAGGCATTACTTTCTGAATGGCCCTCATGTATATAAAGAAGGCAAATCTACATATAGGACACACATTAAGAGGCCTCATCACTGCGAAATTAAAATACCGCTAATTTTACAGTAATTATGTGATATCTTAAAATAGATAAAAGATAATCGAAAAGTGGAACAAGAGCTCCCTAGACAATATTATTTTGAGTGAGATACCATTATTAAGACTCACTTATCTGCTTTCGATTTCAAGCCATTCAGAGATTCGGCATTTATTTTCGCGTTTCTAAATAATTGCAAACGGAAAGCTACTAGCTGACTCGTGATAACGGTACCTCATGCAAAATAACATCGTCTAGGGAGGTCTTGTTCCACTTTTCGATTATCTTTTATCTATTTGAAGATATCACATAATTACTGTAAAATTAGTGGTATTTTACTTTCGCGGTGATACGGACTCTTAAATAATGTAATACAACTATAGCAAGTAAAATTATTAAGATGTCAGTACCTCTTTAATGAGTGATGCAAGGTAAAGAGCTGTCAGAGGGGTTTGCTCGGCAGGCTTAAGAATTAAGGTACATCCAGTTGCAAGAGCTGGGCCTATCTTCATGCAGGCGATAGCCATGGGGAAGTTCCAGGGAATTATGGCCCCCACGACTCCTACAGGCTCTCGGCGGGTGAAAGAGAAAAATGGACCATCTACCAAAAGAAAAAAAAGGAGTCAATAATTAGTACCAATACAAACGTACAGAGTATGCAATAAATTTTAAGTAGAAGTTCTAAGAAACTAGGCAGATATCCGTCTTATAATGTACCGTACTCTCTTAAGAGGAAGTTAGTTTCGGAGGAAGCCAATAACATTAACAAGTACGATTATGGTCGATATTTTGTGAAGTAAAACATGGGCAGAAGGCAAAAGCATAATGAATTAAAAAAAAAAAAAACTTTTTAAATACTACTTATTCTCATCCTAACAAAATGTAATGTCGATATTACTGTCGAATCCATAGTTTTGGGGGTCGCTAAGATGAACAGTGACACTTCCGATGACGTTAAAATCCGGATTCAGCTACGCAGCTTGAGGAAGAGGGATGATCGAAAATGACCGATATTAGTGTCGAATCCATAGTTTTTGATGTCCCTAAGTTCATTCGTGACGGTTTTGGTGTCCTTTATGTCCAAAATGAAACGTATTCTCCCCGTGCGAAGAACGGGTATTCTGCTAGTTCAGACCTAATAGTGGCGGTAGCAGAGTCAGCGTCGCCTTTTTTAAAACTCCTGGAAACTTTTACTCTCTGGAAAATTTTACCCTGTTGTCAGTTTTTGTCAAAGAAAAAGCCAAGTGTTAATGTCCCAAGGAAATCTTGAAATTTTTAAAGTAAGAATGTTAATAGCCTCTTTCCTAACGTTATACATTATCAGTTTCTCTAGTTTTTAATTTGATTATTCGATGTCGCGTTTATATTCAACTTTCTTTTCTCACTGATTTTATTTGATGTTTTAAATACAGGGTGTTACAAAAAAATTATCACAATATTTTGAGAATAGATTTCTCATATCAAAATAAAGCTCATATGGACCTGTGCTCGGAAATGCATGGTTTCGAAGTTATAGGGTGCCGAAAACGAGAAAAAAAAATGAACTTTAAAAGTCTGTAGTTTCACTGCTATAGGGCCGATTGTAGTCGAGTCAAGACATCACTGAGGAACTAGTATGTGAACTATCCAAATATCAATCTTTCAGAACCTCTGGTACTTGCACAATCATTTTCAGAGAGGCTGTTTGGGAATACTTGATCACTCTCCACCTACCTCTCTAAAAATTGGTGTGCAAGTACTGGGGCATTCTTAAACATGAATAGTTGGATAGTTCACATTAGGGATGGCCACAAAGATCCGGTTCCAGCGGAACCGGTTCCGCGAGGAACTGGTTCTCGGAGATCCGGTTTTCAGAACCGGTTCTGGAACCGGTTCCGGACCTGGACCCGAAAACCCGGTTCCAGAACTGGATCTTAGGAACCGGTTCCAGACCTGGATCCGAAAACCCGGTTCCAGAACCGGATCCTCGGAACCGGTTCCAGACCTGGATCCGAAAACTGTTCTAGGACCGGATCATAGGAACCGGTTCCAGATCTGGATCTGAAAACCCGGTTCCAGAACCGGATCTTAGGAACCGGTTCCAGACACCTGGATCCGAAAGTCACCAAAGACCCGTAAAGGAAGCACAAAGTTCATCTTCAAAACACTGCAAAGAGGACCATGCGCTTGTGCCCTCCCCGCCCAGACCCGCTTGTGCCTCCAGAAAAAAAAATTGGTCCACAAGTGGGTGTTTAGCCAAATGATTTGGCCAGTTTGCCTGTTTAGCCAGTGAGTTTGCCAGTTACCCAGTTTATTTAGCCAAATGAGACAAGCGGCCGCCGCCTGGGCGCCTGCCTGTCGCTTCCACCATTTATTTCATCTAGCACACTGTTCACAGTCTGCCAGCAGCTCGGGTTTAGCGTAGGGATGATCACAAAGTTTCGGTTCCAGCGGAACCGGTTCTGCGAGGAACCGGTTCTTGGAGATCCGATTTTCAGAACCGGTTCCAGACCTGGATCCGGTTCTGGCCATCCCTAGTTCACATACCACTTCCTCAGTGATGTCTCGACCCGACCACGATAGGCCCCATAGTAGTGGAGCTATAAACTTTTAAAGTTCACTTGTTTCACGTTTTCGGCACCCTATAACTCCGAAACTATGCACTTTCGAGCACAGGTCTATATGAACTTTTTTTTCTTATTTTGATGTTAGGAATCTGTTCCCGAAACACTGTGACACATTTTTGTAACACCCTGTATAAAGGTTGGTTAGGTCGGTCGAGTTGGAGTTGAACATCCCGTTCAGCACCCAGGCTATATGAGGCGTGAACCTACAGCTTAATGTGGGATGGAACGAAATGATTTCGCACTGGGAATCGAACCCGTGTCTCCCCCATCGAAGACGCATGCGCTAATTGTATATAGCAGCATTTCCCAACCTTTTCCAACTTGCGACACACTACGGGTGTTACTTGGATTCTCGCGGCACACTTATAGATATTATTATTTCTAAATATAAAACACGGTGGCAGGACCGTGCCGTGGGGGGGGCGAGCGGGGCAACGGCCCCGAGCGCCGAAGTAAGAGGGGCGAAATTCGGGAGAAAAAAAGGAAAAAAAGATACGAAAATTGTTTGGAATATATGTATGGGGGCGCCGTCGTATACTCTCGCCCTGGGCGCTGATTTTCCACGGCAGGGCCCTGCACGGAGGTATTTTTTCTGTGATTATTGATTTTCTTACAGAGAAGAAAGCTCTATCACTGGTTTTTCCCCGTAGTAAATCATTATGCTTATTTTTCATTGTAATTTAAAAATAGAAAACAAATGCAATGAAATATTGGACTCAGCTTTTTAAAAATACGCTTTCTCTTTAAAAACTGTATCCAACCTTTTACTAAGAAGGAAGATCACTAAATAACGAACGAACATTTTTTTTTTTTTTTTTTACTTTTAAAACACAAATGTAGGTAATTTGTTGAAATGATTGAATGATACTTTAAATTTTCAAGTTACGAAATAGTCTGCAATAATAAAGAAGCAATAATGGTCATAATGATAACCATTTTTTTTTCAACATTAGAAATGTACAGAACAGTAACACGGTATGAAACTTAAAATTCTAGATTCATAGTAGAGGTTCACCGTAATGTGAAATACAAATATACATTTTTCCCTACGTTTTGCAACTTGATTGCTATAAAATTAATAATTTTGTTTCGATTCCTCGCGGCACACCAGCGGCCCATTCACGGCACCACACCGGTTGGGAAACGCTGATATATAGCTACGAGGGAGTTATATATAAAAGGAAACCAGCATTAGTTTATGGTTGGTAATATCATACATCTTATTTTCAACTTCATTCACCAAGATAAGAGAAAAGACTTTATATTATATGTCTGTTCGTAAGTAAGCAATTACAGCTTGCCTTTTCCCCACTTGTTTTTGAAATTTACACTCTAACAACAGGTCAAGTCCTCACAACATAGAACACACAGTTAACTCTTTTATGAGAACTGAAATCATAAACTTTGTGTACCGCATATTACTTGTTATCTAATAGTTACCGGAAAGATATGATCAAATATCCTTATATCGTGGGAAACGAATCATGTAGTTATACGGTCAGTTACGGTAAGAATAAGAATTATTTACTGTTGTTAAACAAGATGTTGCACTAGAGAACGTCACGATTTAAATTAGCATATGTATCAATGGTAATTACAATTACATTATTAATCTATACCTTACTTATAACAATAACATATAATAATTGTTTTGCACAGGAACGTACGCAGGAATTTATTTCGGGAGGGGTCTAAAGCGTTTCGGGGGGTCCAAATACAATTTGACGCTAAATTATATGAAAATTTCTAAAATTGCTCCTAAAAGTAGACTACATTTACAAAAAAGTCGGGATTTCGGGGGGAGGGGTCAGGACCCCCAGGACACACTCCCTGCGTACGCCCCTGGTTTTGCATGATTTAAAATAATTGAATTTAAAAAATTAAAAACTACGAGGAGGAATCCAAAAATAAATTTCTCCAGGTGACTGTGGACAGAGGTGGAGATTCAAAACCAAAAATAGCACGTGACTTTACAAATCAGACATACCTTTACTTTTCCACATAAGTACCACGTACGGTACATTGAGACATTTGTCATACTGGTCTATAAGCTTCAAAAACCCTTGCAGGAAAATTTCAGAGCTCTGCTTACGGAAGAAGTGTCGAACAGCTTCTGTGACTTCGCCTGCCACCGAGAGTTTTCTTCAAAGCCGGAAACAGGTGAAAGTCGCTGGGTGCAAAATCAGGATTGTATGACGGATGGGCAAGGCGCTCCCACTCAAAATTTGCAATATGGTTTTACGTTGCCGTCGCTGAGTGTTGCCTCGCATTGTCATCCAACAACAAACACCAGATGTGAGAAGGCCAGGCCGCTTCTTCCGAATCGGCTCCTTCAATTTCGACAGGGTATGACAGTACCGCGCAGCAGTGATAATTCTAACCTCCAAAAAATCCAGCAACAATGTCAAAACGTGCCTTCTCTCCATAGCTACCAGGCTCAGACTGAGTCTGAGCAGTGTTGTCAGATTCAAAATAACAAATTGCCGCTCAAAGCCCTGAAATTTCCCGATCGCTTGCAAAATTTCCCGCCAAGGAATAATATCAATCATTAATTAACTTAATTAATAATTAATGATTAATTAATTAGTCATTATATTAATAACTTCAAACTAAAATCAAATAGCTATGAGCAATCAATCAGAAGCAGCCTACATCTTTTCCTGCAGGAGGAGAAATCTATCACATGGCTATCCTTCTATTTTCTATCCGTAATTTATTTCGTATAGAGAGAAATATACATTGTGTGTGTGTGTGTTTGTGTGTGTGTTTGTGTGTGTGTATGTGTATTGGATACTGGATAATGGATATTGGCGCAATTAACAATCAGTTCCATTTGGTTCGGTTTATAAACCTCTCTTGCGGTTCTGGTTCTCTCGATTTTCAAAGACGTTTCCAATCCATGTATTATTCAATGTACAAAGAGATGATGACAAGAAATGAGTAAGAGGTGACATGAAAAGAAAGAAAAGTTGACAGAATTTCCCATTTTCAACCAGAATTTCCTGCATTCCCACCAATGTTAAGAGTTTCCCGTTTGGCGGGAAATTTCCCGCTATCTGACAATACGTCTGAGAGACTCGTCTCCGCTTTGCGCAGGCGCTGCAACGCGCCATCTGCTGGATCGCGGACGAACGACATTCACTTTTGTATGGGTGTGTTGCGCGTGCAACCGCTGTCTTTGTTTGTCCATTGCTGTTCGCTTTCCTGGGAAATAACGAGAGCGGAAACTTATTTTTCGGACTCCCCCCTAGTACTTCTTATATCAGCTTTGAAATTTCTTCTTGAAATTTTACACTGCACACGCACTAGTATAAGCAGTATTTTGTCAAGAATGGTAAGGGGATCAAGCACCCAAGAATTTTCTCATCGGTTTTTGTGGTAAGCATTTAAATTCTATTTTTGTCCCGTTATAAAATGCAATACGAGAAAGTAGAGAGGAAGTACGAAAAATATCTTAATGATTAATAGATTTTTCATTAACAGATATCTTTAATTTACGTGTGTGGCACAGTGGCTCAGTGGTAGAGCCCTTACTTCTGATGTGAGGAGTTTCTGGTTCGATCCTCAGCCAAGTAAGTTTGTAGTAGACAACATCGTGTCCGTGGGTTTTCTTCGGTACTCCTGTTTCCTTCCACATTCCCATTTTACTAATTCTTCCATCATTAGCCTAAATAACATAATCGTGGTACTTTAAAGACTTCTTTTAATTTATGTATAATTTGCGTGTTTACCTAGTTGCATAATATACATAACCAAGCCCGTATATAGGTAAGTGCTATTCTGTGGTTGAGCACAGGCGGCAGAATTTAGGGGGCTGCAAAATTTTGGATTTTTTAAAGATTTACAATAAAGTAATATCTAAAACTAGCAACTCGCAGAGTCCCGTGCAAGCGCGAGAAAATATGTTAATGTGTTTAATTCGCTCTAATTACAGTAGCCAGTAATTAGCTAGCTTATCTGATTATTTTAAAAAAGTCAATGCCTCCCATCCCACTTCAAGGGGTGAGGATGAACTTGAACATCATGAAAACTAATACTGTTAAACTCAGCGACCTCGTAAACTATGAATTCAATACTAATATATGTCGTTTTCGATTACTTTTAAAATCTTATCCCCTACCTGGTGAGAGGAGTATGATCTTGAATTTGAATTGGATTAAAAATGCCACTATGCATTCCAGCGACCGCAAACACTATGAATTCAACTCTAATATGGGTCGTTTATGATTATTTTCAAAATGCCCCCATGTTATCCTTATGGGGACTTTGCACCCCCATATTTCAGCTCAAGTGTGACCTAGAGACCTCGAATAGGTCATTTGGATAATTTCTCTGACCGAACATACACTATGTGATCAAAAGTATTCAGACACCCCAAAAACTTACGTTTTTCATATTAGGTAAATTGTGCTGCCACTTACTGCCAGGTACTCATTATCAGCAACCTCAGTAGTCATTATGCATCGTGAGAAAGCAGAATAGGGCGCTCCGCGGAATTCACAGACTTCGAACGTAGTCAGGTGATTGGGTGTCACTTGTGTCAGAAGTCTGTACGCGAGATTTCCACACTCCTAAACATTCCTAGGTCCACTGTGTCTGATGTGATAGTGAAGTGGAAGTGTGAAGGGATACGTGCAGCACAAGAGCGTACGGGCCGACCTCGTCTGTTGACTGACAGAGACCGCCGACAGTTGAAGAGGGTCGTAAAGTGTAATAGGCAGACATCTATCCAGACCATCGCACAGGAATTCCAAACTCCATCAGGATCCACTCCAAGCACTATGACAGTTAGGCGTGAGGTAAGAAAACTTGGATTTCATGGCCGAGCGGCTGCTCATAAGCCACACATCACGCAGGTAAATGCCAAACGACGCCTCGCTTGGAGCGTAAACATTGGAGGATTCAACAGTGAAAAAACGTTTTGTAGAGTGACGAATCTCGGTACACAATGTGGTAATCCGATGGCAGGGTGTGGGTATGGCGAATGCCCCGTGAACGTCATCTGCCAGCGTGTGTAGTGCCAATAGTAAAATTCGGAGGTGGTGGTGTTATGGTGTGGTCGTGTTTTTCTTGGAGGGGCTTGCTCCCCTTGTTGTTTTGCGGGGCACTCTCACAGCGCAGGCGTATATTGATGTTTTAAGCGCCTTCTTGCTTCCCACTGTTGAAGAGCAATTGGGGGATGACGATTCCATCTTTCAACACGATCGTGCACCTGTTCATACTACACGGCCTGTGGCGGAGTGGTTACACGACCATAACATCCCTGTAATGGACTGGCCTGCACAGAGTCCAGACTCGCATCCTATAGAACATCTTTGAGATGTTTTGGAACGCGGACTTCGTGCCAGGCCTCACTGACCTACATCGATACCTGTCCTCAGTTCAGCATTCCGTGAAGAATGGTCTGCCATTCCTCAAGAAACCTTCCAGCACCTGATTGAAAGTATGCCTGCGAGAGTGGAAGCTGTCATCAAGGCTAAGGGTGGGCCAACGCCATATTGCATTCCAGCAGTACCGATGGAGGGCGCCACCAACTTATAAGTCATTTTCAGCCAGGTGTCCAGATACTTTTGATCACATAGTGTATTAAAATTTCATGTTTCTATCTATTATGGTCCACCTATCTAACACCACATCATAATCCTCATTTGGAGAATTGGGCCATTTAAAAGTACGTTCTAAATTTTATAACTTGTAATACCTAAACTGCTACTCAACAAGATCTGGTATGTTAGTAAAATCACGGCTTGTTTCCTTATTTGAGACGGAAGATTGTGCAGGGGGGGAGGGAATTATTGTGCGGGCCTGTACATAACCCAAAATAATCTTTCTTCTCGATGTGAAAATAAATCTCCACTGGTCTTTCACGCTAATGTCATGAATGCTAACTACATTCCTTATTTATTTGGAGAGTCTATAGAAGCAAACAAATGAATAAAAATAACTCACCAACAGGAATAGTGCTGCCTTCAATTTTGTCGCTGATACCTGCGTAGTAGCGTAGATTCTTCACAGCCATAACAACGTCGGATTGAGCATTGATAAATGTCTTTCCGTTGTCCAGGGTTTCTAAAGCGGCCAAGTAGTCGGCGTCCCTCTCCAGCAGGTCAGCGAACTTTAGAAAACAAAACAAAATCACTGCATTTTACTATCAAATACGACTTTGGATAATGGAATTATAGTTTTTAGTTTCTGTTTCTGAAATTAAAGTTGGAAACCTTGTGTTGTAGTTAGTGTTGTAAAAAAACGGTCTTTTTTCTGTGAAGTTTTTTTTCAATAAAAAACATCGTTCTTTTTCATGTTTTTTTTCAAATGTCTGTTTTTTTTTCTGACAGCTATTATTTATTGATTTATGTTGAAAATTATTGAAATAATCAATAGAACTTGAGTCGAAGCCCTCGTAACTTACAAATCGTTTGTTTCCTTGTACCTATACGAGCAAAATCGTGTGATTATTCCTTTCGGACCCAGATCATTTTTGACGTTTTCCTACTTTGTCAGTTAGTGACTTATTGCTCAAAAACCATTTACCCTATTGATATGGTTAAGACCTTGTTTTTTAGAAAAGGAATGTGGCTATTTTTTGGTGTACGTTACATTGCAGTGTTGCGAGAGGGTGGGAAATTACTGAGGGAAATGTAGGGGTGAAAATTTACAAAAAATCCCTAACCGAATATTAAGATTTTTTGTATCTAGCACCACTGTTGCCATATGGGTCTAAGTCACCTAAAGTCACCTTTGGTGCGTTGACATGGTACAGTAAAAATCTAAAGTCGCTGGCTTCCATTCAAAGAGAGAAAGAAAAAATTCTGTTTCCATACACATGAAATTTTGACACTTTTTACGCCTCAGAAGCAAAACCCACCAGATATGCCGGGGCTACAGCTTCTCTAATTATTCTATTGAAACTTTTTATAGTGCGTTCTGTAGGCTAAAGAGAAGGCGTTCAGGTAGTGGTACATTTGTTGCAACGTAGCGAGCAACAGGGAAATAATAGAGGGGAAAGGGAAATTTGCCAAATTTTTTACTTAAAATCGGGAATTAATTGTTTTGGCTAGAAACACTGCCATAAAACAGACGTAAACTATCTGAAAGTAAACCTTCGTACCCCAAGAATACTACCTACAAGTATCATGGCGATATCTAACAAAGTAAGCATGATTTTTTTTAAAAAAAAATATCTCATTCTACCTCAGAAATTCACAATTTTCTTAACATTTACAGAACATAGTTTATTATAAGCCTTAACTGTACTTCCCCTAATTATTCTACCGAAACTTTTTATGGTGTGCTGTGTAGGCTAAGGACGAGGCTTTCAGACAGTGGTATGTTTGTTCGAATGTAGCCAACAAGAGGGAAATAATAGAGACAAAAGGTTTTTTTTTTTTCAAAATTTTTCCCTAAAATCGGAAATTAAAATTTTCTGTAGCTGGCAACAGTGCTAGCAGACACACAAAAACTATCTTAAAAGAAGCTTTGGTATCTCTATAATATACCCTATAAGTATTGTAGCGATATCTAATAAAGTAAGCAGGTCATTAAAGAATATTTCAGTCTACCTAAAAAAATCACAGTTATCTTTCCACTTAGAGAACAAGGTCTACTGTAAACCTTAACTGTACTTCCCCTAACTATCCTATTGAAACTTTCTATAGTGCGTTGTGAAGGGTAAAGACAAGACCTTTAGATACTGGTACTTTTCTTCCTATGTAGCCAACAAGAGGGATATAATAGACAAAACACATAATTTTCCCCTAACATCTTGAATTAAAATTTTCCGTAGCTGGCAACACTGCTACCAGACAGACGAAAACTATCTTAAAATAAACACTGGTACATTACTAATAAATCCTACAAGTATCATGGCGATATTTAAGAAACAATGCTTTTAATTACCAAAAATGTATTTCGATAAAGAGAAAAGTAGGGGAAAATCAAGAGTTAGAACCTTAATCCGAATTTTTCGTGCGTCCCCTAATTACCCCACTGTAACGATATGTACCCGAGTTTGTTCAGTAAGAACAAATGTTCGACTGGCGTAAGTTGACTTGCATTCGGACGTATAGGTACGGTTTATAACAAAAAATTCGAATTTTTTGCCCAAATTTAAGGAGATTTTAATTTCTGTAGTTGGTAACACTGCGCGCAAGCCCGTCCAATTGATATCAACAATTAGGTATCCATCCGACGTATCTACCTGACAAGTCTTAAGGAGGTCTCTCTACAACGAATGAAGCTACAGGAGCAAAGTCATTTAAAAAATCGAAAATTCTCGAATTTTTGACTGGGGTGAAATTTGAGAGGGAAGTTCGACACACAGAAGAAAAAGGAACTAAAATGATAAACTATGGACCAACCATATTTGGCAAAAAATATATATACCGATATCTTAATTAGTGACCATACAGGAGTGGATTAAAAAATGGACACACCCGTATGTGCCACTTTGACCACCTGGGTCCGAAAGGGTTACGAGTGTACATTTAATTACATTTTTTTGACTACTAACTTATGTTGTTGTAGTAATTATAGTCTTGACTAATAATAATATCGTTGTTGTAAACAATCACAATCTCTCCTTTTTACATCTTAGTTCCAATACTGATGCTGAGAAATGCAGGGTGTTTTAAAATGAATATCGGGGGAATTAAGTCTTCGTAGTACTTATTACATTTTACGCACAATTATAAACAATACCTCAATAAAAGAACACCTCAAACAGTTTTTGCTTCAAGTGTTCGATATGAGCTTCATTCGTCACATGGCACACATTGAGTCAATAGGTGAGAAAGGCCCATAAACTTTCCGCTATATGGCACAAAACATTCAATTCACACAAAGGGTTGCACTTAACTACAGATTCAGTCTTTGCAAAGTTAAAACACACAAAACTTTCTAGTCTCTAGTCTCCATCTTTGCTACTTGCTCTTTCTAACGGCAGACAGAGGAAACAATGCATGGCATGCGTGTGTACAAAACTGTTTGAGTTGCTCTTTTATTTGATAATACTTATAATTGTAAGTTAATTGTTAATTGTTCAAAACCGTAATATTCATTTGGAAACACCCTACATTACTTCAAATTATGTCATCCTATATTCATGTCTTGTATGTACACTCATGTCCAAGATTATTGTCGCATGTCTATAAATATGTTGTTGTAGGAATATAATTTGATAACGAATCCGCCTGGTATTTCTTATAATGTTAGTATGTGTATAATCGACAAAGACATGTATGTGGAAAATTTCATGTCAAAACAGCAGTAAATAAGAACAATAAAACAAAAATAAAATTTTTTTGTCCATTTAGCAACAGTTTCTTTTACTCTTTCTCATTTTCGTATTTATAATTCTTTTCCTTTGAAATTTACCACAAATATACATTTTCCGATTACATACACAGCATCAGTATTAAAAGTACCCTGCAAAATCATTATCAAATTATATTCTTACAAGAAGACAGTTATAGATATGCGACAAGCATTATGGACATGAGTGTACATATCATCAGGCCGGCCCTAGGCAATTTGTCGCCCGCGCAATGACGTAATTTGCCGCCTAAATCTTTCTCCAGAAAGAACAAATCTTAAAAGTCGCTATTTTAAGTATGCTACTCCAACATGAACATCGAAAGGGAGGGAAACTACACTCGCACTCAGAAAGGCTTAAATACTTACTACAAATACAATATTGTTGTGTCTGTATTTTTCTTTAAGTATTAATCTATTATGTTAGTGAAAGATAAAGCAAATACATCTGAAAGATGATAATCCATTTTATAGAATTCAATATCGAGTTTCAATCTCAACATATCAGTTTGCAGTTATAGTGCAACTAGTTCTTTTATCTTTATTTCTTGATTTTCCTTCTACATCTGTTATTATTTTTTTTTAAGTGTTTCCACCTTCCATGATAACGATCTTATTTGCGACAAAGACAAGAGAAGCTTCATATCAGAACTTTGATAACTAACCAAAGGGGACAGGCATTCGAGAATTGAGTTCCTGTATTTGACAACAATCAAGCAATTTATTCTGGGATTTATTTTACCATTTGCTTTAGCACTGATCATGTGACTTAAACTAATGCGACCTAAACATAATTTATGAATGTAGTATTTAAATAGAAGGTCAGCTTAGTCAGTGGTGCCCACCCCCCTCATGTCCATAAAGCACCCCCTCAATTGTCTATCCGCAGGTGTTCTTCCATGAAAAAAATCTTTTCGATTAATTTTTACACACCCTCAAGCATATTTATATAGATTTTTAACCCCCCAAATATTTCAATGACGCAATTTGCGTCATAGCCCCCACCTTGTGGGCACCTCTGGCTTAGTAAATTTAGCTACCATGATCATGAAGTCGGTCTCCAACAAGAAATATTTATTTTAAATAAAATACTTATGACAGATATTGCATCTCAGTGCAAGTGCACGTGTTGCACATATGGTAGAGTCATCATATATCTAGTCGACAAATTATTTATATATGATATTCAGAAAAATGTTAGTAGGAAAATTAGTATTAGTTTTTACCTTTAGACAAGTTATTTGCATTTTATACTGTTTGTGATATTATTTTCGTTGTTATTAAAGGCCTACTTTCACGAATAAAACAAATGTTCATTTATACTTTTATTTCTTCGTTGATATTGGTGAAACAGTACAGAAACCCGGATTATTAGTAGGTACGCTACTTATATAAATTGTAAAATATTTGTACCGTATCAGTATCAAGTGTTTAATTTATGTTGCATTTTATGGTAATTACACCTACATAAAAATACTTCAGGCTTAACTGACGTACGATACAATACTAATGATTATTTGAAAAAAAAACGAATTTTAGAAAAAAAACGAGAGGCAATGTTTTTTTTTTCTAAAAAAAAAACGTACATTTCAGAAAAAATACGAACGGTTTTTTTTTCTATTTACAACACTAGTTGTAGTCTATGTCAATCAGTTCTAGGTTTGACATCAGGAGACGAGCAACACGAGACAATTTTGGTGATATCTACAGAAGCAAAGGAGCGAACACAACGGGTTCAGAGAGGTCATCGTAGCATCAATGATGGTGTGGTATGGTGTGTCCTACCAAGACGTGACACCATTCATTTCTGTCAACAAAGTGTGAAAATTGGGGCACAAAACTACCAACGGACTGTCCTGGAGGATAGCGTAAGTCCTTTGAACAACTCGGTATTGGCTGGAAAGCCATGGGTATTGCAGCAAGACTCAGCTCCCCGCTCCATCCTTTAAGGCATGGACGATACAGCAGTGGCTGAGGAATAATGTTTATGCATTTATTGCTGCTGAGGATTGGCCGTGTAGCAGTCCGTACTTTAGTCCGATGGATTACTGCTTGTTGGACGTTCTTCAAAGGAAGGCCTCCAACAAACCTCACCTCAAATTAGACCATCTCAAGATATATCTATTAAGGCAGCGAGGGAAATGCCCATTGAGATCATCCGTACCGCAATTGATGGAATCTTGTAGATCACTTCGAATGAATTCTTGTTTCAGCATTTTTCTGTATCTCAGGTAATAAATGTATATCATTGGTACCTTTTTTCTTTCAGTTATTGTATTCTGTATCCTAATGGCTTAACCGTTGTGAATTAAGATGCCAAATTATATAAAAAATTAAAAGTAAGATCTACCATATTGAAGTATACCTAAGATCGTCATGCGTAATCTTCGAGAAAATAGACAAAACTAGTTCTTTTGTTAACATTAAAATTGATGCTACAGTAATATAACCACATCATACTTAAGAAGATTTAAAGAATTTATCATTAACTCAAACTCAATTTAGCAATAAGAAAAATAACTCTATTGTAGGAAGAAAAATAATAAGATGATGCATTAATGATAAATTCAACAATACGAAAAAGAACTCAACAATAACAAAAGAGATTTCAACAATGAAAACGTATTCTTCAAGAAAATAAAAACTATTTAATAATAAGGCCAATAATTTTATAATAAGAAAAGAATTCGCCAATAACAAAAAAGTAATTAGATAATGAGAAAAAATTTACCAATAACAAAAAAGTAATTAGATAATGAGAAAAAGAATTCAGTAATGAGAAAAAATCAACAATAACAATAAAGAATTCAACAATCAGAAAACGTATTCATCAACAAGAAATAGCTATTCATGTAAAAAGTATTCAACAACAAAAGAATTCGGTTGTAAGAAAACGTATTCAACAATAAGAAAAAGAATTCTAATTTAACAATTAGAAAACATTCAACAACAAGAAATGCAACAAAAAAAGTATTCAACAATAAAATAAAGAATTCAATAATAAGGAAACGTATTAAACAGTAAAAAGAATTCTATGACAAAAGTAATTTAAGGGTGGATTTTCATGCAAGCGTTCGTTGCTTGCGATTGCTATGTGTAGCCAACAGAAAATTGTGTTACACGTAGAACCATGGTTAAATAGCTTTCTCAATTGGCTATTCAGCCAAATCGCAAGCAAAGAACGCAATGGACGCTTGGATGAAAATCCGCCTTAAGAATAACAGCAAGAAAACTAGACTTACTATTTTCCATATATTCTTTGGACTACAAAGGAATAAAACTGGCCACCTTACTGTTGTAAAATGAGAAGTTTTTAAGACCCAGTAATATTTCGGAGAGAATTGCAATGTATCAGAAAAGGACAAAATCGTAACATGGAGCTGAACACTTCTTTAATGTTAAACAACAAGAAAAAAATATTTTCTAGAAAATGTTGCAATAGAGATTTCTATCAGACGATGACACAATTAGTTTACAGATATAAGTCTATACTGTTTACTTCTACTTTTAGAAGTGTATTGAATAAGTTCCTATGCGATTTTAATAAAAATATTCATTCAATTTCAAGGAAATAATGGATTAATCATGCCATACTTAAAGAGGAACAGATGATGGCATAATTAATCCATTATTTTCAATCTTTCCTTTAAATTTTGAAAATGTATTGAGTAATTCTTACGTTTTAATAAAATTTCAAGAAATCAATGAAAATAATGGATTAATTATGTCAAACTTGAAAGGGGCATACAACCAGTTTCTAACATAAACCAACTATTTTGCATGGTGACAGCAGAACACTTTTGGTGACAATGAGATTTACAAAAGTCTAAAAGTTATGTTACAAATACATTTTATTTGTTACTTTTTTAAATTCTCAACCTATAGCTGAAGCACTTACCTTGTTAATGAGTTCACCCCTCGCAGAAGCATCAAGAGTCCTCCATTTTGAACCCAGCTTAAAAGCAGCCCTTGCTGCAGCGACAGCCTTGTCGACATCAGCCTAAAAGAAAAACAAAGCAACAATTACAATTAGAATCGTTTCTATTAATAATAGTAATCAGAACATTTTTGTTAACCAGCGGAAACACTGTCATAACACACAACACAAGCAAGAAATTATGATCAGAATATTGGCCAATTAAAAAATTAAATTAAAATTATTGTAATTAAAAATGATTTTAACATTCCGTCCAGCAGCAGGGCTATATGAGACGTGGACCTATTGATTAATGTGGAATCCGAACCCCATGAGCTTCCGCCGAGAATCGAACCCGAGTCTCCCACGCCAAAGGCGCGTACGCTAACCGCTTAGCCACGAGGAAGCTTTGAGTTTTACGTCCCACGATCAGAGATGTTCACCCTCGCGAGGGTGCCCTCTCGAGGGCATCCTCACGCTCAAATTCCCTCGCCCACAATGACGCGAGGGCGAGGACATGTTTCGACAGCGATGGCGAAGATGCGCAAGAGCGAGTGACGGCGATGGACAACTCCCTTCGCGAGGACGAAGACCAAATGTCAGTGCGAGGGGAGAGTGACTAGGGTGAGGGGCAAATGTCAATGCGAGGGCGAGCGTTTGAGAGGGCGAGGACAAGTTTCGACAGCGTTGGCGAGGGTGCGCGAGGGCGAGGAGAAATTTCCAACGCGAGGACGAGGGTGCGCGAGGCCGATATACAACTCCCTTCCCGATGGCGAGGGTGAACGAGGGCGCGGGCGACGGACAACTCCTTTCGCGATGGCGAGGGCCAACTGCCAGGGCGAGGGTGTGCGAGAGCGAGAAGTTTCCAGTACGGGAGCGAGGACGAGCGAACGTGATGGACAACTCCCTTTGCGAGGGCGAGCGAGCGCGATGGACAACCATCCTCGCGAGAGCGAGGGTGAACAAGGGTGAGAGCCAACTTTCACTGTGACGGTGAGGGTGATGAACAACCCACTTCGCGAGGGCGAGGATAAGTTTCCAGCACGAAGGCGAGGGCGGACGAGGGCGATGGACAGCTCCCATCGCGAGGGCGAGGGCTAACTGTCACTGCGAGGGCCAATGCCACTGCGATTGCGAGGGTGAGTTCGGTCGGAGTAAAATGAACATCTATGCCCACGATTATGCCGGCTAGGCTAAAGGAGACGGTGATTAGAAATGAATGAAATGGTGGAATGAAGAAAATGGGAGCAAACAGGAGGAGCCCGAGGAAACCCACGTACATGGTGTCTGTCCACCACAAAGCTCACTTGGCGCGAGCTTGGATCGAACCAGAGACCACATGCACCAAAGATGAAAGCTCTACCACTAAGTCACTATGGCCCCAATTATTGAAATTAAGTTCTTTTATTTTTTTTTAAGTGTTGCAGTATTCCTGAAACTATTGTAGCACTCGTACGAGGGTCAGTCTAGAAGTTAGTTGCACTGCTTAAGAAAATAAATCAGGATAGAAATCTTACATTAACTTTATTTGTATCCTAAATTTCCAATCATAATATACTTTTCAACGTAATTTAGCTATCTCCGTTAGTTAAGAACTTGTCGAGGCACAGTGCAAGTTTTTATATGCCTTCTGCAAAGAAATACCGTCCTAATGCCGGATAATCATTCTTGGGCTGCAGCTTTCACCTCGTCATCCGAGTGGTAGCATGGCTTTGAAATTTCGTCTTTGATGGGACCACTCGACCACATATATGAAAGTCACACGGTGAAAGATCTGGTTATAAGGAGGGTGATGGTCTTCCCTCGCGCTAAGCATCGTCAATATCCGTACATCCGTTCTCAAAGATGTTGTACCACTTCGCGATAGCTTGAAGTGACATTGCATTTTCACCATACATTTCATGCAACTGCCGATAAATTTCAGTGTAGTTACACCTTTTCGCCCGTAAAAAACGAATCACTGCACGCATTTTCAATTTGGATGCCATTTGCAGCTATCGAGACATGTTTACTTCTGATTATCAGAACACCTCCACTTGCCTCATGAAAGCCGCTACGTCACATGATAAAGCTACATGTCTGCAGTGTTGCCACACAGTTTCATCAAAATAGCCTTTTACCGAAAATATTTACGAAGAAGTGCAACTAACTTTCTGACTGACCCACGCATAATTAGTTTTACTTTGATTATTAGATAGAAAGTTAAATCATCATTCCTTACCTTGTCACCTTCTGCGATGTCCGCAATTTTGGTTCCAGTGGAAGGATTGATAGTTGGGAAGGTCTTGCCGCTTACTGAGTCCACAAACTCATTGTTGATGAAAATCTGAAAGATAAAAGAAAAAATATAAATATATAACAAATTCATCCTTTCTAGGATTACCCTATTGCAAGTGATTGAAGGCGTCGATTAGGATCCACGCCCAGTCATCCAGGCTCGCAACTAGAGGGGGGCTAGGGCGGCTTGGCCCCCTAAAATTTTCGTGGCTCCTCCAAACCTCAATACAAAAAACACAATTTACTTATATGTAAGAGAATTTTTGATGACTTGGCCCCCTCTAACATATTCATGCTTCTCCTCTCTCTCTCACACACACACACACAAAAAAAAAAAAAAAAACTGTGGCAGGTTTCGGGCCTGCAGTCATCCCGACTAAAGCTTTTCTTCAGTTCTACTACACGAATGTGGGGTGGTAGCTTGATTTATTTGGCTCCGACTGGTTCCCTTTCAAAATTGCTTCTGCTATTATTTCAGTTTTACATATCTGTACTTCTTTAAAATATATATGAAATAGTGTCTTGCCAGAAAGGCACTGTTGCTTCTTGACAGCTAGTCGCTGTAAATAAATACTAATTCATATTCCCCTTTGCATTAAAGATTTTCCAGGAATCCATTAGATGTTTTTGAGGAAATCTCTTGCATTGATATTGAGCTATTCTGAACTCGTTTCAGTTCCATTGCTAATAGGTTTGGCGATACTCACAAGGGAACATCTTATATTGATAGTAGCATTGCCCGACCAAACAATGCGCAATCGATAGGAGAGTGAAGAAAAGTGAGAAATCCAAAGTTTTATGGGCCGGCACTCAAAGACACAGGAGATACAGAGGAAAGAAGAATCTAAAATCATGTGAAGATAGCAATGCAAAAGATACACTGACACAGAAAGAACTTCAAAATGATTAAAGTATTAAAAATGACACTCACACACCAGTATAGTAAGCAAACATTGTACCCACAGACATGCTCAATAACATCATATGTAATGCAGTGTTGCCAACTGAGCTTAAAACAAAGTTTTGTTAAGTGGCACGGAACACAAATTATAACATCTAACAAATCTAATTATGAGTAGAAGCATACTTGTGAAGTCTTGATGTACAGTGTTGTCAACGTTTGAGGATAAGCCTAAATGAATTCCTATATGAAACTTGGATACAGAAGAGTACTACAGTACACGATTCGAACTAGTTAAAACCAAAATATGAGACCTCAAACAAGAATGTAATCACTGAAGTACGAAAATAAGGGACGAAGCACAGTGTCGAAGCAGTTTTGTCCAAGTAGAAAATCTGAATACTATTAAACACAACACACAAATTTGACACTGATATTCCAAGATTCACATAGGAATTCATATACTGTAGGCCTATCCTCAAACGTGATAGCACTGCGCGATCTGTTTGAAGCGCTAATTCCGCGCGATTGACTACAAATGAAATACCGATGGTGTAAATTGATATTCGTGTTCACTGTCAGTGCCAGCCAGTAGTGAATAATTTATTTAGTTTAACTTCATTTTAACAATAAATAGATTTTTGTTTTTCACATATGATACTATGTTATAATGCGCATAATGCAAAATTTTTGGTGGACAGCTGATCCGCGCAAAACAACAACAGAACCTTTTGAGAAAATATTGGTCCCACTCCTGCCCTACAGAAGGGAAAGAACGTCACAATATAGATTATCACAAGATTAATTATGCATAACACGACTTTCTTCATTGAATTTCGCATGTCTGACAAAGCGTTTCGGAGACAAATACCATTGTTCAATTTGAAGGTGGCCACACAGGAAAGGGATATTTGAATGACAATACAGTCGAATAGGGGTGGCAAATACATTTTATTAGCTTATCGACCCCGTGTGTCAAACATGAGTCAAATTGAAACACGCATTTACCTTCCATCCCATCCCAAATAAATGCCGTTATCTTGAAAAATACGTATGTTTTGCCTTATCACTGTGCTGGGCACCAAAGGAAACCACCCCAATACCAAAACTGAAGCCTGTATCTCAAGAAATATTTACTTCAAATTTTCTGCAAAATCTATTCAATTTTGAACTTAAGTTATAACGTTCGTAATTCAAACACGCTTGCGATGAAGGATTTCTCCGTTTGCGTAATTGTTTCATATGTAAACACGTGTTGATAAAGCATAGTGTCAATATGAAGTCAGAGTAACACCTCATGACCTTCCCTAGTGAGTAATCTTAATTCTGTCGACTTGACAATAATGAGAGGAACTTCTTATAAGGCATCGAACCTATACAACTAACAAAGTAAGTTATATGTCACGTTGCAAAAGTATGGGAAGACTTCAAGACTATAAGGGTCAAATATTCAGGCCAGCTTTATTAGTTCCAGTTTCCGTAGATGAATAAAAGAAGAGACGGAATCTACTCTTCGGGTATAGCATCTAGATTTTAAAAAATACTCTCTCTTACCGTTTCTGTCCTCTGAAAAATTTTATACTAAAACCAGACGCGACCGCTTTGTACAACTTTGGGACACTAAATTCACGTCAAAGAAACGGTGTCTCACTACGTATTACCGTTTTCGTTTTATGCGAACCAACGTTGGAACTAGAAGTGGCAATTTAAACTATTTCCGGTTTCATTAGAACCGACACAAACCCTATTTTTGTAACAGATAATTCATATAAAAAGCCGTTTCTCGCTTGACTTTCCGTTTTTGCTTTACTACGTTTGACTGAAACTGGAACTGATTGATTTCTATCACTTCCGGTTGGAATTAAGACATAAGGATTAAGATGGAGTATATAGTGAGTAATCTTAGTGCCTTAGAAGCCCTAAATTAATACCAAAAAACGTTTTTTTTTTTTATTTAGTAGAGTAATAAGAATACCGAATAAATATGAGGGGAAAGCGTGTATTGATATACAAGCTTTTCTCTTATATCTATTCCGTTTATCAATACAAAACTTGGTACAGTCGTTTCTTATCCCCCCACAATATTTTTCGAGGTACATTTGGATTGTGTGCTTTTTACCCGGGGTACTCCAGAGGGGCCCAAAATTGATGTGAGGGATTTTTGGAGGGAATTTTCCCAACATTCTCCTAATTTTCTCTGTTCAATTACGTTATGGGCCCCAATACATAGCACATCTGAAAAACATGTTGTATGATGAAGAGAGTGAAGTATAAACCATTATTTTCCAATGAAGTGTTGATGCAATACGCGTAGCTATTTCACTGCGAGTCTAGGATTTTCTTTATATTAACAGGATTAATGGGCTCCAACGACTTACTCAGTTGTCTATGGCACTTAATTTTTTGCGGAGTGGGTTTGATTCGGATGTCCGGATGACAGGATAATGTTCGTTCCTTGTCAGATGCTTAATCTGTACCAAAAAATATCCTTGTATTGAACCATTTTTGCTCTAAAGTTTGTAATATTGAAACCGGAACTATTATATTTTTACTACTTCCGGTCGGAAAAGAGTCATAAGGATAGAGATCGAATCCACTCTTGGGACGCTGAATCCACACCGAAAAATCGTTTCTCGCTATCTCTTATAGTCATTGATGATTTCAGGAGGAGGTCCATGTAGAAATTCCTCCCGGAACTACGAAATTCCCTCCCGGGTCCATATCTCCTATCGTGATCAATGTAGATTTCCAATATTTTCGCAGTATGCTTTCTATCCTTAGTATGTTAAAATCCCCCCGTTTCTTGGGGAAAATCTGAAATCATCACTGGTCCCACTTTTTGCACTCATAACAAAGCTGTTCAAGTCTAAAATCAAATTCCTTAAAGTCAATAGATAATTCCAACGAAAGCTAATAGAAGGCTAGAAAATACTTTTGCCTGATGACATGGAGTCATTATTTCCGATTTTCTATATAGAATCCGTTTCTCCAACTTCTCTAACTGAAATATTTTATTTATTCCCTGGAGATCAAAATTGTGTCACGTGAAACGTGCTAACTGTTCGTGTAGACAAAACCCACAGAAACAACCAGCTATTTTGTTTAATAATTAGTAAACTGAACAGGACGCGCGGGTAACCTTGGAAACGTCTGTGGGAAGCACAGCTCAACCGGTTCGTGTACTTTTCAGCTTCATGTATACACAAATCACGAGATCCTATAATATAGGCCTACTGCAAGTCTTCAGAAGAAAACAAGGATAGAATTTTAATAATAGCTGAGTTACATAATGCTAACAAAAATCTTAAGTCCACGAACAACATGTTTGTTTATGTCTACATTTCTTTACATGTCGTATCTAAGGAATGTTAAAAAGATTATTTTAACGAACATGACTTACTACAAGCATGTTAAATATTAAATTACAACCCAGTTATTCATTTACCCCAAAGTGCAATTATATTCCAAGCTTATTACTTACCTTGAAATGTAATATTTTCTACCCTCCCTTTTTAGACTTACAAAGTATGCTATGCATAAGTGTTGGAAATCTTATAGAATAGCTATGACCATTCGTCCGTCCTAGGGTTGCCAACTCTGGAAAATGAAAAAAAAAAAACCAGCGCCCCCTCAAAATACCCTATGCTATAAGTTTAAGTGTGAAGTACAAGGATGTTATAAAATAGAGGATCTGCCCGTACGTATCTTCATCCTATTAAATCAGTGAAACAAACAAAAAAAAAAAAGCATCGGCACGTCTGATTGGCTACTGTCGTTTCCGCCATCGTCTGATTGGCTGATTTCGTTTCCGCCATGATTGTTGGCTCAAAACATTGCAATCTTATTGGGTGGAGTGGGAAGAGTGGGGGTGGCGAAACTGTGACGTATGGCTTCAAGATTTTGCTGTAAGAACAGATCCTCTATTTATAACATCCTTGGTGAAGTATCTCTGTTCGGCCCCATCTATCGGAAGGAAATATATTATCGTGAACAAAAGTGCACTAGCACCTGTATCCTGCATATCCTTACTAAACTTAATAAACTTCAGATACATTGTGTTATAAATGAGAAACTAAAATCGGCATTGATCATTTTATTGTAGTTACTAGTAACTAACGGTTCTTTAATATTTCGAAACAGATGAACAAAAGTATATTAATCCTTACGTGATAATTTTGGATTTGGAAAATTAAGTTTATTCTTTAAACTTATATTTCAACTATAGGAAATTGCCTAAGGAAGTCCATTTTCACTCTCAATAAATGTATAAAATTCCTTACTACTAAATTTCAAATTTTCCCTAATATAGTCTCTGTCATCTCTTTAAAGTTATCTAAACAGATGAACAAAATGTATTAATCGTTGATAGATGGTGAAAGGTAACAGTCTTGGATTTAGATAATGAAAGTAACTTTATAAATCTATACTTCGAACTAGATGAAATTGCTTCGAACTATTTATAGATACAAATTTGAAAAAAAAAAACGATCATAAAGGGGCCGGTTAGAAGTTTTTACCGGTCACCGGCTTTAATCAAAATAACAGCAACATATCCAACCAGTTAGCAACCCTAGTCCGTCCGTCTGTGTGGCTATTTGTTTGTCGATAGGTCTTAGAGCAAAAACGGTAAAAGATATCGAGATGCGTTTTTTTTTTTTTTTGTAATCAATTTAGCGTCCCAAGGATAAGTTCCATCTGCTCTATTAAACCTGTACTCAAACCGGAAGTAGTTCAAATTAACCATTTCCAGTTTAACGTTTGTTGTCATAGAACAAAAAATGTAACAGATGGCGAGAAGCGACTTTTCGCAAACGAATTCAGCGTCTCAATATGACATATAATATCACGACTATCTGCAACACTACCAAAACCGGAACTGGTTTAAATTTACTAATAATTCAGGTTTCAATATTAATTTCCATAGAGCAAAAACATAAAAAAGATATCAAGCAATCGATTCAGGATCCCAAGAATAGGTTCTATTTCTCCGTTAACCTTCAAACCGGAAGTGATATAATCAACTGGTTCCGGTTTTAATTTGATTGCATAGAACCAAAACGGTAACGGTGAGAAGAGGTACTTTTACACTCGATTTAGCGTTTCAACAGAGCACACCGCTATCACCGGCAATAGTTTAACAAAACCGGAAATGGTTAAAATTTACTACTACTTCCGGTTTCAATA
The DNA here is from genome assembly GCF_964235325.1 of Thermobia domestica. NCBI lineage: Eukaryota > Metazoa > Arthropoda > Insecta > Zygentoma > Lepismatidae > Thermobia > Thermobia domestica. Next base: position 393,593,581 of record NC_137454.1, read on the forward strand.
TTTATTTCCATAAACCAATAACGGTAAGATATATCGAAAAGCATTTTGTTTACACAGGCTCTGCCATCGAAGATTGTGTTTGTTCTCTACTCTTATCTATCTATTCAAACCGGAAGTGGAGAAAATTTACGATATCCGGTTACCACATTGATTGCATAATGAATAAACCGGAAATACACAGAGACTAGCACTTTTTGGTATGCATTCAGTACCCCAAGAATAGGTTTCACTTCTGATTTTATTTATCTATTGCAACCGAAAATTATAGACATCAATTACCACTTCCGGTTTTAATATCTGTAGAGCCAAAGTAGTAAGAAATAGTGAGTAAAGGCTTTCTGACATGGATTCATCGTCAAGCAACAAGTTCTACCCTTGATCTTATTCCTCTATTTAAATAATTACAGATGTACTCCTTCAAGTTTGACTATTGAAATCCCATAGTTTGGAAGTCTAACGTAGTTTGACACAGTAAAACGAAACTCACTTGTTTCTTTTTGTTTTCAGTTCAGTCTACATAAAATATGAGTTTACTTTCAAGGTAGAACCATGTCACCAAGCCTAGGAGTACAACTTCGTGGGCCTTGCGTAGGCAAATGGTCGGCATAGTGAAAAATAGTAGGCTAATTGTCGGCCTGGTTGGACATTGGCAAGCTAATGGTCGGCATGGGTGGGCATCGGTAGGTTAATTGTCGGCATGGTTGGGCGTCGGTAGACTAATAGAAGGGTGATTTTTGCAAGCCTATTGTAGGCATCATTGACCAATAAGAGTAGTTTTCGTGTATGACAACTTAGGGCACATGTAGCAACGTCCTAGAAAGTTATAATAGGAACTATATTTATTTTCATTTCTGCTAACACTTACTATGGAATAAAGTCCGAAATGAACCCAACCCAGTTTTTTCCTATCTTTAGAAAATAAATAAATTACATGTCACCTTTTCTCCCCATAGAATTCAGACATACTTAAAGCTACAGTAAATTTTAAATCTATTTGTACGAGCAATTGCAAAAGAAACTACGATGGGGTACAAAATGGAAAGATGGGTCAAAAATAAAATATAATATTTAAAGTCTCACGTTTATGTACTATGAAGCTTTGGCGTGGGAGGCCTAGGTTCGATTCCCGGCATGAGCTCATCGTGGTTCGGGTTCTACGTTAAGCTCGACTCATATAGCCTCGCTCTTGAAAGGGGCACTAATTTTAAGATCAAATCAATTTATGCACTGAAGGTTGAAGGAGGAAAGTGAACTATGAAAGTGAATGATTATAGGAGAGTTGTTGGAGTGAGAGCGTGGGAGGAAACGAGCGATGTTATTTACCACAAATGCACATGTTCTAGGATCGAACCAGGGATCCCTTGCGCCGGAGACGAGCACTATATTACTAAGCCACCATATCTCCACACAAGATTTTCGGAATGTCTATTACTGTAAATCAAATTAATGCTATTGTAGATCAAATTTTATTATTTCACTTTCGCATTATTATATAGATTCCCGATTGTATACAAACACTTTGTATTGTATATTATTAACAGGTAATACTAGAAAAGCTGAAAATAATAACACCTTACCTTTGTGTACTTGATGGTTGGGTTTCTGTTGGCCATGGTAGATGCTTAGTCTCTGCGAGGGTCCCTGTTTGTGCTGTGTCGAAGCGACTACTGCGACGAGCGCTCCCTTCGGTCAGCAAATTATACTTGTCACTTGGATACGGAGGTTGGAGGAGAGGAGTAGCTGATGGGGGAAGGGACATTGGAAGGTCACGGGCATTGATATGATTATTTCAAGGTCACATATATTCTCAACATATGTACTGTGATGTGTATTCTTTTAGTTAAAAGGGTTTTCGCGTCTCGCATGTTGTCTGCGTTCGTAATGAGACTTTATTGACGTAACAGAGTGGTTGTTAAGGCAACTGGAAAGAATGGAATGCTATTTTTAGCCAATAATATGACCAGGGGAGTCGAAACCGGAGGGCAGTTGCTCCCCCATGAAATCTGATGGGTGCAAAGATCATGTTTCTCTCTCCTCCACGATTTGCTTCCAAAACGCACGATGTATAGTATTTGTAGAACTACTTTATAACGGGCTATTCACACAAGCCGTCAAACAACAGCATTCTACCACCAGCAAAATATGGTTCAATGTATTGTAAATAAGTTAATGCACACACAGCAGCCTGCAATTCTGTCCCCCACCAACAATCACGTTTACCATTGTCTAGCTCTGGTGACCCCTCTAATTATCATGTTTCATTATTCATACAGCGTTGGAAAGCCTATAGACCACAGATTCTAACGAGGTAACATTCGTGCAATTCCCAAATCATCGTTTTAGCTTAATTAGGGGTTGAGTTAATGATGTTTGTTGTAAAAATAAATGTAATTTACGTCAAAAAATTGAAACTCAAAAAATTGGCCAACTTCACCTTCTTCTTACTCCCCTATATAAGCAACACGTACAGGTACAAAGTATTACCATGTAGTGGACTACTTCATTGCTTCACATACCAATTTTTACGAGTGTACCTCCACGGAGGAATATCTCCCCCAAAAAACAATTGAAAACACAAAAAACATTATCTTTACCCTTCTCCTTCGCAGTGGTACCCCCACATACGTAAAATGTACACCGGCGGAAAGCTGAATCCTTCAGGAATACATTCGCATCAAAATAATCTTCCTACTTTAACTAAGGGCTGAACTATTGAGGTTTAAAGCCCCGACGCAGGAGTTGCGTCGCCATTTCCATTAAAAATCCAATTTCCCAGTTTTACAAGTGAGGAAGTGGTATATAACTGTTACTTAGGCTAAAATAGGTAAAATGTAATAATGGTTTATTAATTGAATTCATACATATTATTTTTTAAATATTTTACCGTAGCCAACATGCGTATCCTGGAAGCATGTGGTTTCCACTTCGAGTATCGATGGGCGTAGTTATGGTTTCGATCAAGCATTGTGAGAGAGTTGGAGGACTAATTGAGTTAAAAGGGTTTTAACTTTAGTATTGAAAACACCAGTGGGGCGGATCCAGGGGGAGCTATCGGGGCAATTGCTCCCCCCCCCCAGAAGAGGAAACTTTTATTTTATATATAAATAAAACCCAACCCAGAGTTTGGAGCTTTTAAAAGTAGCTGTAAGTAGCAGTATTACAACCCACCGCCCCCCAGAAGTTCTCCCCCGGAAAGCACACAATTATACAAACATTATAGAAGTATACTATTGATTAAAATATGTGTGTGTGTATACACCTTAAGAGGAAGGGCAATTACCGCTTGCTGCAGTCTCAAATGACACCCCTCTCTCCTGTTTTAGTAGAGAATCAAGAATGGAAGTGTGCGATGTGATTTTGAGTTTACCATCCCCTCTAGCAGCAACGCTACATGAGGCGTGGACCTAAAGCTTAATGTAGAATCCGAACCACACGAGCTCACACTGGGAATCCAACCCGGATCTCCGACGCTAAAGGCGTATATGCTAACAACTTAGCTACAAGGAAACTCGAAGAATGGAGAATAAATATATTTTTGGGACACTTATTCGATTGCAGAAAACCGCTTCTCGACAAGGGCACAACCACGAAGGTCCACCGGGTTTGGATCACCCCGCAAAAAAAAGAAGAAAAAGAAGAAAAAAGAAAAAGAAAAGAAAGAAAGAAAGAAAAGAAAAAAACGTAAGAACATACATTTGCACACTTTCTCAGTAAAACTATAGTTGTTTAATAGGGAAATGATGGATGTAGCACGGAAATTTCATCTTACACTTCATATGTACTCTTTCTCTTATAAAAACAATCTAGTTCTATCTTTTTTTCCCTGAAAATATAGGTGGAAGTATTTTATCTTGTGGCTTGTACATTTTGTATAGTGGCTTGTAGTATTAGGCCCCTCCGAGCAAAAACTTCTAGATACGCGCCTGCTTCTCGCTATCTATTCCCATTGAGTTGAGTTCAGTTGATTCGGAGTTTAACGTCCCTTTCAGCAGCGAGGCTATATGACACCTACTGACTAACGTGAAATCCAAACCACATGAACTTCCGCCAGGAATCGAACCCGGATCTTCCACGTCAAAGGCGCATACTCTAACCGCTTAGCCACGAAATAGCTCTATCTACTTCCGTTTTTATTCTTAGCAATCATTATGAAAACTAGAAATAGTTTTATTTTCTGCCATTTTCGATTTTAATAAAGCGGAGTAACTTCGGGTGCTTCATTGACTTAAAAAAAATCTGCTTCTGACTAGGTATTAGGTTTTTATTCTACGAGATAAACGTTAAAACCGGAAGTAGTTGATTTTCTACCATTTTCGGTTTTAATAAAACGACTAGACTGGAGATTAAATATATTCTTTTGACATTTCATTGACTACAGAAAACCACTTTTCGCTGTCGGTTACCGTTTTTAGTCTGTAACGATCAACGTTAAAGCCAAATATGCTTGATTTTCATCCAGTTCCGGTTTTAGTAGTGAGATGAAAGTGGACATGGAATATATATGCTAATCGCTATCTATTACAAATTTTATTCTCTTGCGATCAAAGTTAAAACAAACAGAGGTCCCTAGTGGCTAAGCGGTTAGCGTAGCGCCTTTGGCATGGTAGACATTGCCTTTACCCGGTTCGATTCACGGCGGATGGTCATGTGGTTCAGTTTGTTTTGATTTGATTTTGAGTTTAACGTCCTGTTCAGCAGCGAGGCTATATGAGACGTGGAAATAGTGATTAACATGGAAACCGAACCACATGAGCTTCCGTTGGGAATCTAACTCGGGTCTCCCACGCCACAGGCGCGTACGCTAACTGCTTAGCCACGAAGGATCTCACTCATGTGATTTGGATCCAACGTTAAGCTGTAGGCCCACGTCTTATATACACTCGCTGCTGAAAGGGACCCTAAATTCAAAATCATAACACAACGTTAAAAAGCAAAAGGGCTGAATTTTGACACTCCGGTTAGAAACGGGGCTAAGAGAGTATATATTACCTACTCTCGCGACGCTAAATTGGTTGCAAAAAAAAAAAAAAAAATCACTTCTCCTATCCTTTATCGTTTTTGTTTTATGTAGATCAATATTGAAACCGGAAATTGAAGTGGATTTCCACTGCTTCCGGTTTTAGTGGATATGTAAGTGTGTAGATGACATGTATTCTTCGGAAGCTTAATCCATTGTAAAAAATGGTTTGTCGCCATCTATTACCGTCTTTGCTCTATATCCACCATAGCTAATAGCGAATTTCTACTACTTCCGGTTTTAAGTAGTAATGGGCAAAACCGTTTCAATAAAAACCGAAAACCGGTTTCTAGAAAAACCGAAACCCGAAAACCGGCATTTCTGTTTTCTCCAAAACCGGTTCGGTTTTTTTTTACCGAAACCGGTTTCGGTTTTCTCCAAAAACCCGTTCGGTTTTTCACTGAAACCGTTTTCGGTTTTCTTCAAAACCGGTTCGGTTTCTACCGAAACTGGTTTCGGTGAAAACTTTTGGAAGACACATAAATCTATTTGTATGGAAACAGATTCGGTTTCCGGAGAACAACGAAACACTATTCTGGTCAGAAGTGGAACAAATTTTGGAAAAAAACCGGAACCGGTTTTGAAGAAAACCGAAACCGGATCCGGTGAAAAACCGAACCGGTTTTTGAAGAAAACCGAACCTGTTTTACTAAAAACCGAAAACCGGAAAACCAATTTTTATTGTCCACCATTAGTTTTAACATTGCAGCCATTAACGAACTCCTTTTAATTCCTAACATTTAATTGTCTACATCCTGACTAGAGACCTGCATGGGCCGGGCCCGCCCCGAGGCCCGAAGCCCGGCCCGGCCCGCGGGCCGGACTTGGGCGGGCCGACTCTGTTATTTCTTTGGGCCGGGCCGGGCTTGGGCGGGCCAACACTGATTTTCTTCAGGTCGGGCCGGGCTGGGGCCGATCAATTGCAATTCTTTAATAATTATTGACTTTCGTTAAACGATAATTGGAATAAAGCCAAACGTTTAAGAAGTGTGTCATTGAAAAATGTTACAAAGAATGCAATAGCTATTTACAATTTGTGTTGCTTAGCGGCTCCACTTTCACTATAGGGGATTGCGGTAAATTGAGCTCTGACCTTGACCTTCACTGAACTCAAAATATAAAAAGAAGGGGTGGGAGTGTTTTGCCTGTCGCTAAACAATATTACCATCTTCACTTTATGCTAAAAATCAATTAAGTTAGATTTAGTTTAGTTTAGTTTTAGTTTTAGTTTAGATTTAGTTTAGAGTTAGATTAGTTTTTGTTCTCTCGATGACAGGCAAAGTTCTAGGAGGCAATGGTACCATTCGGAAGGCTAGCGTCAGGTTGTGAACAAAGTTTAGAAAATGTTTCTGAGGGTTAGGTCAAATTTAGTACTAAATTTTGAGAAAGATTCGGGCTCGAGCTATTTTTTTAAAAAAAAATTATCGGGCCGGGGTCGGGCCAAAAACTTTTAAAATTTATCGGGCCCGGGCCGGGCTTGGGCCAAGAATTTTGAAAAACTTATCGGGCCGGGCCGGGCTCGGGCCGAATATCTCCAAAACTTTTCGGGCCCGGGCTGGGCCGGGCCTAGGTACGTTCGGGCTGGATAGGGCTCGGGCCGAAAAATTCGGCCCGTGCAGGTCTCTAATCCTGACTACACGTGATGCATGAAATACAGACGACATCGATAACTCGAAAGTGACGGGAATAGATAAAAATTCGAGTTATCGAATCAAGGTTCGAATCATCAGGATAGACAACAAAAATTCGATATACCGAAATTCCGCGTTCCTCGTGAAAAGTGACTACCTTATGCAGTGGCATATTTACGATTTTGTTTCGGGAGGGGCTTTGCAAACTTTCGGGGGGGGCTTTGCCTGAAAATGTGAAAATTCTGCAAGATATTTCATATACTTTACTATAGTAAGTAAGATTTCGGGGGGGGATTAAGCCCGGAAGCCTCCCTAAATACGCCACTGAGGTATATAACCTCTATAACTTGAATTTTTATTCATTCAACCTCTATAGCTCGAAGTTTTATTCATTCAACCTCTATAACTTGAATTTTTATTCATTCAACTTGTATAACTCGAAGTTTTATTCATTCAACCTCTATAATTCGAAGTTTTATTCATTCAACCTCTATAACTCGAAGTTTTATTCATTCGACCTCTATAACTCGCAGTTTTATTCATTCAACCTCTATAACTTGAATTTTTATTCATTCAACCTCTACAACTCGAAGTTTTATTCATTCAACCTCTATAACTCGAAGTTTTATTCATTCAACCTCTATAACTCGAAGTTTTATTTATTCAACCTCTATAACTCGAAGTTTCATTCAAGCTCTATAACTCGAAGTTTTATTCATTCAACCTCTATAACTCGAAGTTTCATTCAAGCTCTATAACTCGAAGTTTTATTCATTCAACCTCTATAACTCGAAGTTTCATTCAACCTCTATAACTCGAAGTTGTGAAAGTTCCTTAAATTAAATAAGATAATTAGTAAAAATAAAATACTAGACATGAGTAAGACACAATTACAGTACACATTAGCAACAGGCCCGTAGCCAGCCCAAAAATGTAGGGGGGCCGGTAGATGTTAAGGGGGGACTACCCAACCATATTATAGTTCATCACCATATTATAGTTCATTTGCAAGCCTACCGTGAAAATTTTAGGGGAGTAGTGAAAATTTACAGGGGGCACCCTAGCCCCCTCCCCCGTGGATATGGGCCTGATTAGCAACAATGACAATTACATAAAAATCATGGAGCTATAGCTTCGAGTTATCGAGATCACATGAAAAGAAATTCGACTTATAGAGGTAAATGTCGACTCTAGATGTTCGTAAATACGAAAGTTCATGTTACCGAGGCGTTTAAATATGGTTATGAAACCCTTAAAATTTTCTTATCGATGTTCTAATTTTTAAACGTTCAACTTACAGACGTTATTTTAACATTGTGTATTATGGAGAGTTCAAGGGAACGTGAAAAAATTCGAGTTATCAAGGAATTCGAGCTATCGAGATTCTTGTTATCGGGGTCCAACTGTAGTTCTTAAAGTATTATTATTATTATTATTATTATTATTATTATGTCTGAAGATTATAGGAATATAACACTTTTTTGTGTTGTTTGGCATAGATTTCAAAAATACCACATAAAATTTTATTCATATCTAATTATAAAAACTAATACAATTTCTCAAGGTTAGTTACTAGATAATTATGATATCTTTGGGAGAAAATGTAGAAGCTTAAAATTACAAGGCTTATCTATCTGATACCTTTGTTAAGTCCTTGTTTTTACGAGATGGAAAGTGTCACTGACCCCCTGACAAGTTCACCATTCTAACGGAGATGTTACTAGTACAACATAGAATGGATAGAAAGATCATTGTGGCGCTGTTCCTATTTACACATTTATTCACCTAGTTCTGTAACACCACCGCAGTGTTATCTTCACACCGCTTAACATTGTCTTTGTGTCAAATTGATAACACTAGGTCTGTGTTACCAGTAACAACGTATTCTTGGGTCGAATCTGTCTATTAAAATTGAGTTTTTTTTTCTTCATAATCGTTTGTTGCTGTATAGTCACTTGCGTGTACATTCAGTAACTGTTTGCGTCAACGCAAAAGCAAAATTTTGCAATTTAGCTTGCAATAATCGGCAGATCAGTTATAATGACTGCTGGCATTCTTTGTGTTGCGTTGCTATACACAGAATTCTGTGACGAGTCGTGCAGAATGATTCCCTTGAAGATTCAATAATTGATATTCCTCTTTGACTTGAGTGTATGATGTTAAAAAAATAATAGAAATGAATGTTTTATGTTTATCTTCGTGTAGACTTATCAAAAGAAGTTGATAACTTCGTTTTTTCGCGAGCAGCTTCCATCGTAACATTTATCGCTAAATGACAAAACCAATAACATAACCTTGAACTTACAACATCCAACGATATGATAATGCATTTCTAAAACTTTTTGTCTGGTTTCAGAGATAATAAACTTCGAACAACTTATGCTCCCACAACAAACCATTCAAAAGATGACTTTTATAAGCAAACTAGCAGCGTTCACCCCGCTTCGCTGCGGTCACCCCGGAACGCAATAAACTTTGTTACTTAGATAATTTTTACTTTTTCGCTTTCAAATTGCAGTAAATGTTAACATTATAGCGCCTGTCATTTATGTTAACCCGCCGAGTGACACGGTCATGCGGGTTGCATATAAATACGTTTATTTTTATACCTATGATGAACTAACAAAGGATTTGTACGTTATGGACACTTGAATGGTCAATTATCTCAAGACACTGGTAATTAAAAATTAAAGTGATATGATAAAAACCATCTAGGGTCCAAATCCTAATAACCCCCCAAAAATGAAAGAAATTGGTTCAGCCGTATTAGCGTGATGAGCTAACAAAGGATTTGTGCGTTCTCTTTTATATAATAGATTACATAGAGTAATAACCAGAGGCGGATCCAGGACCGATTTCTAAGGGGGGCGGTGGGTTGTCATACTGCTACTTAGAACTACTTTTAACAGTTCCAAACTCTGGGAGGGTTTTTATTTTTATATATATTAAATAAATAAAAAAGTTTTCTCTTCTGGTGGGGGCAATTGCCCCCTTGGATCCGCCACTGGTAATAACAGATTTTTCAAATGCGATTTTGAAACTCTGTAATTCCACTTAAGCAGAAACGGCCGTTCTTTGAATGGGAAGAATAAAGTTTAATGAATAGTTGTAAACGGAAGTGAAATCTTTCAGTTTAGCGTTCCATGATTATCCGCTTTCGGCTAAAGGAGACGGATCATTAAAGCAAGTGAATGATGATGGGAGAATTGGTGCAATGAGAATGGGGGAGGAAACGGGACTATCCCGAGAAAACACATGGATATGTAAATAGATTGTAAAACTAGAAAATCGAATATTATAATAATTGGCTTTATTTCTCCCTTTAGAAATGAAACTTTCGAAAACAATACATCTCGTTTTCGCTTCCTTCAATTAAGAGCTTATATACCGAATTTGACACTTCTAACAGTGTTTCTTTCAGACATATTTTTTGATAGGGCATGTCTTTCAGGCATGTCTTTGATAGATAGAAATGTTCATTTCCTTTAGCTGTTTAAATATTACTTCTGTCAGTCCTAGACCAGTGGTGTCTGTTACTGGTACGAAACCAAGAAAGTGTTCGCAATTTTTTGCAACGCATTCCCCATTACTGTACGTAATTTGTACAAAACGAACGATTATTGTCATTTGCTCTGTACCAGAAATATCTTGCGTACAATCTAGTATTGTACTATAATATTTTGCAGCTCTCAACAAAGACGGTATTTTACTTTTAATTTGTTCACTAAGAATTTGAGTAATTTCATTTTGGACATCTTTTCCTAAGTAATGATATTTATTTTGTCCTCCCATGATTGTTTTAAAGTGTTCGGCCATGACGCTGTCAGACTTTGCAAAGAGTTCTACCAGTTCCAGGAAATTACCATTATTATTTGTGTAAAGTTTATCTGATGTTCCGCATAACGGTAGACATTCTTCACCTAAAAACTGTATTATTGCAACTAGTCGTTCTATTACGTTCTTCCAATATTGTTTTTCGGCATTTAACATTTTCTGCATCAACTGGTGTTCTGCATTAACTGTAAAGCCACTCTTCAGCCTTATTGAATGCTCCATTCACCTTCTTTGCGACTCAAGGTGAATTAGAAGACCTATCATGACTAGCCAAAGCTTCAAAAATGTAGCGCCAATTGTTATAGCCGTAAACTGTGAAAGGCTTTACTTGTGGAATGATAGGTTTCCTGATTTACTTGTGAAAGGCTTTAATTGTTATAGCCGTAAACTGTGAAAGATTCTTTACTTGTGGAAAATAATTTGCAACAAAAACAGAAAACAGCATTCTTATTTTCTGAATAAACTAACCACTTTCTGAACACAGATTTGCCATTACATAATGTGTACTTGTAACAGTTACCTGTGAACTGACGGTTGAAATTATATCTGGGACAGTTATCACACTTGGTTAATTGCTCTGGAGGACCTCTTTTGACTAGGGTGGTTCTAATATTCGGAATGAACAATTTGTAAATTGGCTAAAAAGTCACTGCTAGAACCTAAATGTCTCTAGATGTTGTAGGCTAGAACGGCCTGTAGTGTACTTTTTGCATACTTGGAGTGGAGCGTTAGAGCATTGCTGAATAGAAAAAATATAAAAGACACCGTGGTAATCTTATTCGCCCTAGCAGAAAATCTTATCTACGCCGCTGCAAGGGACATATTGAACGAGTTACCTGTGGCTAGTAGCTTGATAATTGAAAATAAAGGGGAATGATCTGAATTTCCTGGACATACTTTCGGTCGCAAGCGGTTTTTTGCTAGCGACAACCGCAATAGCGTGGCTATTGTGTATTTTGGAAACCTTCCTATTCCACATCCCGGAGACTTTTCTGTGTCATTCCTACGAGCCCTGCACTCCAGACTGATCAAGCCAAGGGTGTGCAGTGCTACGGGTCTGTCCGGAAACTTCCTCCTACCTTGGTGGCTATCCAAACGGGTCACCTCACCTTCATCGTCTCTCATCACATCATTGTACACTTCTCTAGTACCTTAAGTCCCGGCTTCGGCCCACCTGTTGATCTCCATGGCGGATCCTCCTCTGATCACTGGGGCTTCGATGGATGGTCGTCACGGAGGATTACCCCCAGTCTTTCTCGCTCCACCGGCTCATGCCACAAAGGTGGAAAAGCGGAAGGAGGGCGGCAGACATCGTAAAGCCTCAGAGCGCTCCAATGCCTCCACCGTCTCGAACGCCTCCAGCCGATCACGATCGCCCATTCGCACGGAGAACTACGCTGACCGTGTAAGAAATTCACCGCCGGCTAAGAGACAACATTTGTCAAATACATCATTGTCAGCATCTAATGCTATGGATTTGGAAACTGCACACACATCATCCCAATCACCTATGATCACTCCAACATCCGAAAATCAACTACATTCATTTTTACTTCAGAATTTTGACCCGAAATTCGAAAATGTTAAGTTTTTAGTTCTCCAGCTACGAAAGTATCTTCCAAGCATCAATGTCACTAGAGTAGTTAAGACTCGCAACGGAATCATTTTTAAATCAACTGATCCCAAGTTTGCCATTACTGTACGCAACAAAGCCTCGTTTGAAATCTTTGGCAAGAACGCTACAATGGAAACTCTTAGTTCATCTCGGCGCAAACAACCACCACCTCCTAAGAAACCTCCCCTTTTATCCGTGGTTATTAGGGGAGTTGATCCTTCGTATACAGACGAGGAAATTTTAGAAGAGTTGCGGGCAGAGGGACTTACCATCACGAAAGCACTTCGCATTCGCAATGATCAAGGACCGACATTTATATGGTGCGGATATTAACTTCATGTCATGAAACAATCGATACCTTACTTGCAAATGGTGCTTTCATCTATAAGCAACGACATCGAGTCGAACCCTCTCGTTCTTCACCACCGTTACCAATTCGTTGCGAGAAATGCCAAGTTTACAACCAACATACAACTGCAAACTATCGTAATACTGCCGTCTGTGGCTACTGTAGTGGCACTCATCCTACTCGTCCATGCACTAATCTACAACTACCACCTCGATGCGCTACTTGCAATGAACAACATCCCACTTATAGGTATAAGTGCAAAGGGAAACCTCCACCAGAAACTTCTCATCCTGAATTAGTAGCTCCATTACGAACACATGATTCATCCACCAACACAGACTTTCCAATGGAATTGACACCAGTCACTATCGATAAACTTCTGGCTTTCACAACTCTCGCCTTACAAAATATCCATCCTTTTATCCGCCCACATATCTTACAACAAATTACTCATGCCGCCCGGATCATCTTCCATGATTCCTTTAATGCTACGTACTCTAACACCGATGTCTATTTTCACACGACAAATCTTCCGTCCGACTTCTAACTACCACCGCATACTTCATATCATGGGTATTGTATTCTTATTTCTAAACATTCGATCCTTATCCAAAAACAAGCTGCTCTTTGACACGCTTCTGTTGGAAGAAAAGGTGAACGCCTTCCTTCTGAACGAAACCTTCTTAAAACCCCGTGATACTATCCACATACCCCATTACAACATCCTTCGTAGTGACAGCCAGCTTCTTGCTCACCGAGCTAACGGTGGAGCAGCTATTGGATTTAACCACGCTTTACCATTCGACGCCATATCTGTCCACTTACCAATCTTCCAGAGCATGTTATCACAACATTGTATTTTCCCAATATCGCAATCAGTGTCATCACCATCTATATCCGTCCCGGACATCAGATTCCTCTTGTCTTTTTCCAACACATTTCACATAGCTAAAGCACTATTTAATCATGGCAGACATCAATCTCCATAGTCGAACAGATAATGAACGCACTACGTTCCTTCAATTTATTTCTTCGCATACAACAGGAATTATACATGATTTACCCACACCGTCCCGTCCTATCTCTCAGACAACGCCTGACGTTATTATCACTTTTAATACCATAGCTTCCCACTGCACAGTCGAAGTCCTTGGTCTCATTGGCAGCGATCACGCACCTCTCAAACTTACTTATCACCACAATACCGCCAACAAACCTGACCATGCACCACCTCCTCGCACATTCCTTCGTTATGACAAAGCGGACTGGACCAAATATCGTGAACATATTACCCAATCACTTCAACATCACGCACCACCATCTACGGAAGAGCAGCTATACGAAAGCATAACTACAATCAGCTCTACTATTTCTCACGCATCCGAACTCTATATTCCTGTTCAGCTTCTGTTCCATACAAACCACAACTACCGCCTCAATATTTAACTATGATTCGCCGATCTCGACAGCTTTATCGCGAATACGTTCGTACTAGAAACTCAGAAGCCCTTCACCACCATCACCAACTGCAACGCACTGTTCGTAATTATCTCAAGGCATATAAACTGAGAAACTGGGTAAAAACTTGTAATAACCTCAATGAAACCAGCCACCCTTCTAAATTCTGGAAACGTTTCAACGCACTCTGCGGTAAAAATACAAAACCTCATTATCCTCTACTCCACAATAACACACCACTTCAAAGTGATCAGGAAAAAGCCAATGTCTTTGCAGATTACCTGCAGGAAATTTTCACACCTACACCTCTTTCCGATCTCACAGTTCCGCATCCTGTTGGCAATCTACCTCTTGACTCTCCCCATTTACAGCCCAGTATCAATCATACGCTTCCAAATCATCCGCTTACAACACCCATTTCCACAACCGAAATTATCACTGTTGTTAACCGCAAACGTAACTCTGCCCCAGGTTTTGACAATATTACATATCGGCACATTAAGGAAAGTCCTCCTGTACTTCTCACGCTTCTCGCCCTCATCTATACTTTCATTCTCCGTACCGGATTCTTCCCAACGGATTGGAAAACTTCTAAAACACTTATGTTCCTGAAGCCCCTACCGCCACATCTTATAGACCTATTCAACTGACATCCACTTTTAGCAAAATTCTCGAACGCATCATCGTTAAAAGATTGCACCCGTACCTAGAATCTAAAAATGTCCTTCCTATTCATCAAGCTGGTTTTCGCCCTGCATTCTCTATCAATGATCAACTCCTTCGCCTCACCAGTCTCATCACAAATCATTATAATTCTGTCAAACCTTCTTGCCTACTTTTATTCGACCTCGAAAAAGCCTTTGATAAAGTCTGGCACCTGACACTTCTCCATAAGCTTCTCCATTTTGCATTTCCCATTACATATATTCGCTTTATCTGTCACTTTCTTGTGTGTCGTCTCTCTTACGTCAGCATCAATAATCAGCTTTCTCATCCCATTTTCCTTCTGTCAGGAGTACCACAAGATTCTGCTCTATCTCCGCTGTTATATATCATTTTTGTAGCCGATTTCCCTCCACTTCCTCCTGATGTGTATTTATTTCAGTATGCTGATGATACTGCTTTTTTAGCCTTAGGAAATACTATCCGTCAGATCACTCGAGATCTCCAAGAAGCCATCAACCAGTTCACTCATTGGTGCCGTCAGTGGAGTCTTTCAATCAATGCAGCAAAAACACAGGCCATTACCTTTATACCCCCACGAAAGCGCACCAGAGTACACCGCAAGCCATCGCTGCTTTCACTCACAGTTAATGACACTCCAATCATTCAAACTCGATCCGTTACTTATCTGAGCATTCTTTATGATTCTCACCTCACATGGAAACCACACCTCAAGAAAGTAGCTGCCAAAGCTTATCAGCGCCTGAATCTTCTCAAGGCCTGACTGGCACAACCTGGGGCCTACAACCTAAAACAGTTCTGAATACATATAAAGCGGTCATGCGACCAGTGCTTACGTATGGGTTTACTGCTTGGATTTCTGCCCTTCCAACATACTATGAAAAGTTACGCATCCTAGAGCGACATGCATTCCGCATCGCACATCGTATTCAATTACCAAGCCCAACCCGTGAGCTGTATAATCTCGTCAACTTCCCCGACATCTCGCATCATCTTGAAGCTCTTAGGCAGAAGTTCATCACTATCAGGTATACTTCTCACCAGCCATTACTCCTCGATACTATGCACTATCTTGCTCTTCATCCTGTCCGTCCCCGCTATGCCTACTCCCCACTTAGTCTGCTCTTCACTCTCTACTGCTATACGCTGCCACCTGATCACCCGGATTTACTCTTACTCGAAGACTATCAAATTCATGCCCATCTACCGCACGTATTTCCATCATTTTCTGCACAGTAAAACCCTCTGTCTCTAACAGGGCTCCCCACGTCTTCATCAGCCTAGAGCAGCCCCTAGGCAGAAGATAACCTCATTTGTCATACTAATTTCCCTTGTGTTTGTCCCGTGTATCGCACCTCATCCCATTATTCACCTTCATTCTCTTTTAATATAACTTCTAATTGTTAGCAGTTTAATCTATAAGGATTTCTCAATCACCAAATCATTTATATATAGATGTGTTTGGAGTTTAAGTATTTATGCATATGTTTTCTACATATTAACTTCCTTATATGTTTATGATCACTTTCTTTATATTATCACTCATTCTAAGGGTTATTTCCCTTTTCACTCATTCTATGTTTATAAAATGTGCAGCATTAATTTATATTTACATAGTTAAGTAGTTTCGCCTCTCCTTAATTTATGATTATGATCGCAAAGGTCATAATGTCCAGATATTCGATGATAAATAAATAAATAAATAAAATCACTTAGCCCATCTGCCTATTAATCCTCTATCCATTAATCCTCAATGCCTCTCCCCCCTTAAAGAGGGTGTAGCCCTCTAACAGGGTGCTAGCCTCCGGCTAGCAAAAAAAAATAATCCTGGATGGGTATTTTCCTGAATGTGAGTCTATTACGAAGCATTATATTTTGATAGTACTCTTTTCTTTTTAAAATTTTGCCGCCCTGGGCGGTGGCACGGTTCGATCCCCTCTCGCGCCGGCGCTGTTTTTACGCACACCAATATTCTTCGAGTTTTCAAGTTTCTCAGAACGGTAACGAACTGAATACAATATCAAACAAGTGCACGGACTAATCTAATTCGTCTTCGTGCAAAGTTTGATTATTCATCTCTTCAAATTGAGTGAATTATTCTGAATACTGTCAGCTTCGTATAGACAAAAGAGCTGCCATCTATTGGCAAAATAGACGATCCTTTACACTTATTTTAATTTTTGTTTGTGGAAAATATGCAGCTTATATTACACAAGTAAATGTGGTAGCTAAAACAAGAATTTTTGACCCGAATTACCACAACATGTTTTCACTTTCGTTTCCTGTGTGTCAAACGTGGACTTCTATATGACAATTTCTAGGTTTAGTGAACCATGAACAATTTTTGTTTCTCTTTCAGTTTCTCTGTGCTTGCTTTATTCTATATACATTCCCAGGTACATAAAATGATAAGTGTACTTCTCATATCCAACTAATATTTTCCACAAGGCGACACGAGACTTTTCCAACAGAAAATAATATATTTTTCGAGACTACAAAGCACATTCCCTAAACGTTTTCGAGACGAGATCGTACGAAATTTAGTCTCATGGGCAACATTACGTCTACAGTAACAATCAGGGCCGGCGCGAGGGGGGGTCGAGCCGTGCTACCGCCCAGGGCGGCACGTCTAGTGGGCGGCAAAATTTGGAAAAGAAAAGAATAGTATCAAAATATAATGGTTCGTAATAGGTCCACATGGAAAAATAAAATTGTGTTCACCTGAGAATGTAAACTTAATTCACTCACATTCAGGAAAATACTCAGGAAATTCAGAGCATACCCCCTCATTTTCAATGATCAAACTACTAGCCACAGGTATCTCGTTCAAGATTTCCCTTGCAGCGGCGTAGATAAGATTTCCAACTAGGGCGGGTAAGATTATTAAGTGTCTTTGATATATATTTTTTTTCTATTCAGCAATATTCTAACGCTCCACTCCAAGTATGCAAAAGGTACAATCCCACTTGAGACAAGCGGTTCTAGCCTACAACTCCTAGAGACATTTAGGTTCTAGCAGCGAGTTTTTAACCAATTTACAAATTTTTCATATCTTATCAACAATTATATTTTAGAGAACACGTTATATATAATTGTTTTTATATTTAATCAATATAAATTTGACAGCGTCATGACCAAACACATTAAAAGAATCATGGGAGGACAAAATAAATACCAGGATTACTAAGGAAAAGATGTCCACAATGAAATTATTCCAATTCTTAGTGAGTAAATTGAAAGTAAAATACTGTCTTTGTTGAGAGCTGCAACATATTATAGTATAATACTAAACTGTACACTAGATATTTCTGGTACAGAGCAAATGACAACAATCGTTGTGTACAAATTATATGCATACAGTAATGAAGAATGACTTGTAAAAATTTGCGAACACTTCCTTGGTTTCGTACCAGTAACAGACACCACTGGTCTAGGATTGACAGAAGTAATAATTAAACAGCTAAAGGAAACGAACTTCCTATCGAAGACAAGAAGGGCCAAAGATATGACAATGGCTCCAATATGAAAAGCAAACATTCAGGTATTTAGAAGAGAATATTATAAATAAATTTCCAAGCCTTTTATGTTCCTTTACTAAACTTTGTCGTTAACGATGCAACCAGAACACCTCAGTCCACCGTTTCATTTTTTGTATAGTAAAAAAAGTTTATGACTCCTTTTCTGCGTCAGTTCAACGTTGGGCCATACTAAAGGAACATACTAGCAGCCTCACTTTAAAACTATTCAGCACCACACGGCGGGAGACCCGAATTGATGCTCTAACTCCACTTAGATATCAAATAGGAGAGGTTTATGATGCCTTACTTCAAATAAGTAACGACAATAGAACAGATAGAATGATCGTCTGCGATTCTCTATGTATAGCAAACCAGCTGCGTGGCTTTACTTTCTTTGCTCACTCGTTATCTGGTATGACTTTTCACTCCACATAAACATAGTAAGCAAAAGTCTCCAAAGCATTGATTCTCATGTTTCGGATACAGTCGGGTTTCTTCAAAATATATCTAAATACTTTGAGAGGAGCAGAAATTATGCAAAGTTTCAACCTTACTTAATTGATGCGATGGAGTTGGCATCAGCATTAGATATGGATGTTCCACGGATAGGTAATACAATGCAAACTCGAATCGAAAGAAGACACAGCTTCAGTACGAGGCAGAGGATGAAGCTATTGAAGATCCAGAAACAAGATACAAGATCGATTTTTATTACAAACTTCTAGACGTGATTGTGTTAGCTTTAAGACAAAGGTTTGGACATTTTAAACATCACAGCAAGTATTTCGATTTTATTTACGATATAAGTAATCTTAAAGATATTCCACCTGAACTTTTGTCTGAAAAGTGCCTGCATTTTAATACGCGAAGAATCGAAAGATATTAACCCCAGTGATTTGAAAGACGAACTGAAACTATTATCGGCTATAATTAAGCCTAAAAGTTCAATAAAAGAGACTAAAATTAATTAAGGAATATTACTTTGCTTCCAATGTCAGTGTTGCACTTATGATTTTGTATACCTTATCAGTAACAGTGGCAAATAGAGAAAGAAGCTTTCCGAAACTTACTTTAAGCTTATTAAAATCTGTCTACGTCCTTCCATATCTGAAACACGCTTAGGTGGTCTAGTGATGATATCAATGGAACACGAATTGGCTGAAACATTGGACTACGCGAATGTGATAAAGGAATTTGCTCATATCAAAGCAAGAGAAGTTTTTTTCAATTAAAGTATGTAAAATTTGTGTATTTCTATTGTGTTTTAGTACGCTATAAGGCTTAGGCTAATCACTTACATTTGCCGTAATATCTGATTCACTATATTATCTTCATGCTCCACATTATTGGAAACACCTTTTGATATAAACTAAGCTTAAAAATTAAAACTCTTAGTCGGACTAAAGCATATATATTTTTAAATTTTCTGTATGCCCTGCTGCATATCACGTACAGCGAAATCGATCATACTGAATATTGTGTCATGTATGGAGTCGTTTAAATATAACGTAAGCATTCGAGAGAGGCAGTTCAATTTTTTGTTTACTTTTCCTTTTCATACATGTTTTTAAATATGGTATCTTACTTTTTCTTACTACCTGAACGTCCTCTGTCAAAATAACGTTTGCGGATTAAAGAGGCGGCATTTGAAAGTACCGCCCAGGGCGGCAAAACTGCTAGCGCCGGCCCTGGTAACAATCATAACTGCTATTTTTACATATTTGTCATTTCAACCCATCCATTATCAGAGACAAAAAAAAAAGTTTTGGAACGTCAGACGTTGCGTTACAGATGTGTTTGAGAACCACTGGTCTCCAATGTTGACACGTATCATTTAGGCCTTAAGGCCTACCACTTACTGGAAACTTTCTGTCGGGCAACTAACTTATTGCCCTGGCTACATGCATTGAATCTTATAGGAATCCGCTCATTCAGGCGACGGCAACAGAAAAGTTGCCAAGGTACCACCAAGCAGAGAGGTAAATAATAATAATAATAATAATAATAATAATAATAATAATAATAATAATAATAATAATAATAATAATAATAATGTTTTCTACAAGTTTTTTTTTTCGCACAACAGTTCGTTCTGTGTGCAGCGCGTGAAAAGAAGTCTTCGCAATGAAAGCAATATGTCTTTAATTAGCGATGAAGACAATGAAAAATTAATTGAGGAAATAGAGAAACGTCCAGCGCTATACAAAAAAAAAAAGTTTGCAAGAATATTCAGATATAAATTTAAAGAAGAAATTGGGGGAAGAAGTGTGTTTCCCTGTTGTAGGAAACTGGAATGAGAGTAGTAGTGGCCCCGTTATGGCCAGCCGAGTCAGCAAAAATTTTTGTGACGTCATAGGTCAAAGGTCAATGACCTTGGCCCAGGGTCAATGACCTAGGGGTACCTAGGACCACCCCCTCTAAATTTTGGCAGGGGTACCTTGGCCCACCCCCTAAATTTTGGCAGGGGTACATAGGACCACCCCCCTTAAATTTTGGAAATTGCCAAATCTAAAAATTTGGTATGGTAGGGTAGGACCATAGTATGTACCTCTATCAGTATTGGGTGTCTATGTCGTTCCCTTTCATGGGTAAAAAATTGCCAAAAATTCAAATTTCGGGGGTTTTTGACCTAATTTATCCCCTTGGATGAGGTGTTATTAC
Source organism: Thermobia domestica (assembly GCF_964235325.1). Classification (NCBI taxonomy): domain Eukaryota; kingdom Metazoa; phylum Arthropoda; class Insecta; order Zygentoma; family Lepismatidae; genus Thermobia; species Thermobia domestica. The sequence goes on from NC_137454.1 coordinate 393,614,348, forward strand.
CTTATATAGTTATATGGGCGTATACAGGGGTCCATTCCCTTTCATAAGACATGGGTATATTGGTGCACCCTTTGAAAAATTTGGGAGGGGTACCTTGGCCCACCCCTTCAATTTTGGAAATTCACCAATTTCAACATTGGGTATTATAGTACAGGACCCTAATATGTATTAGGTTAAATTTGGGTGGTCCACCTCATTTCCTTCTAGGGGTACAAAATTGCCAAAAATATAAACGTAAGCAATACGTAGTACCACGTGTTTGGTTTTTGGTCGATTTTATCCCCTTTGATGAGGTGTTATTATCCTATATAGTTATATGGTTATGTATAGGGGTCCATTACCTTTCATAAGATATGGGTATATTTGTGCACTCCTTTAAAAATTTGGGAGGGGTACTTTTGCCCACCCCTTAAATTTTGGAAATTGCTCATTTTACATATTTGGTATTATACTACAGGACCCTAATATGTATTATGATACATTTGGATGGTCCACTTCGTTCCCTTCTAGGGGTATCAAATTACCAAAATATAAAACCTAAGCAATACGTAGTACCACGTGTTTGGTTTCGACATAAGTTATCCCCTTGGATGAGGTCCTATTACCTTATATGGTTATATGGTCATGTATAGTGGTCCATTATCTATCATAAGACATGGGTACATTTGTGCACCCCTTTAAATTTTTGGGAAGGGTACCTTGGCCCACCCCTTAAATTTTGGAAATTGCCCAATTTAAACATTAGGTATTATACTACAGGACCCTAATATGTATCATGATAAATTTGGGTGGTCCACATCGTTCCCTTCTAGGGGTACAAAATTGCCAAAAATATAAACGTAAGCAATACGTAGTACCACGTGTTTGGTTTTTGGTCGATTTTATCGCCTTTGATGAGGTGTTATTATCCTATATAGTTATATGGTCATGTATAGGGGTCCATTACCTTTCATAAGATATGGGTATATTTGTGCACTCCTTTAAAAATTTGGGAGGGGTACCTTGGCCCACCCCTTAAATTTTGGAAATTGCCCAATTTAAACATTTGGTATTATAGTACCGGACCCTAACATGTATTATGATAAATTTGGGTGGTCCACCTCGTTCCCTTTTAGGGGTACAAAATTGCCAAAATATAAACGTAAGCAATACGTTGTACCACGTGTTTGGTTTTGACCTAAGTTATCCCCTTGGATGAGATCCTATTACCTTATATGGTTATATGTATAGGGGTCTATTCCCTATCATAAGACATAGGTACATTTGTGCACTCCTTTAAAAATTTGGGAGGGGTACCTTGGCCCACCCCTTCAATTTGGAAATTGCTCATTTTATATATTTGGTATTATAGTACTGGACCCTAATATGTATCATGATAAATTTGGGTGGTCCACCTCGTTCCCTTTTAGGGGTACAAAATTGTCAAATTTTAGTACAACCACGTGTTTGTTTTGGCTCAATTTATCCCCTTGGATGAGGTCCTATTACCTTATATGATTATATGGTTATGTATATTGGTCCATTCCCTATTATAAGACATGGGTATATTGATGCACCCCGGGAGGGGTACTTTGGCCCACCTCTTTATTTTGGAAATTGCCCAATTTAAACATTTGGTATAATAGTATAAGACCCTAATATATATTATGATAAATTTGGGTGGTCCATCTCGTTCCCTTTCATGGGTACGAAATTGCCAAATTTTAGTACAACCACGTGTTTCGTTTTCACCTAATTTATTCCCTTGGATGAGGTCCTATTACCTAATATGATTATATGGTCATGTATAGGGGTCCATTTTCTATCATAAGACATAGGTACATTGATGCACCCCGGGAGGGGTACCATAGCCAATCCCTTAAATTTTGGAATTTTTTTAATTTAAGCATTCGCTAATGCCAAAATATAAACATAAGCAATATGTTGTATCACGTGTTTGGTTTTTGGCCCAATTTATCCCGTTTGATGCGGTTCTATTACCGTATATGGTCATATGGTCATGTATATAGGTTCATTTCCTATCATAAGACATGAGTACATTGATGCACCCTTTAAAAATTTGGGAGGGGTATCTTGACTCATCCACTCAGTTTTAGAAATTGTTTTAATATAAGCATTTGGTATCTTCGTACAGGTCTTCAATATGTACCACTATAAATTTGGATGGTCCACATCGTTCCCTTTCATGGGTAAAGAACTACCAAAAATCAAATTTCGGAGGTTATTGACCCCTATTTAGCACGTTATATGGTTTATTACCTTTATATGTTTATGTTCTCTTTTAAATTTGGGAACTATAAAATAACATAATTTGGTAAACGTTTTCTAGGACCCATTGGTGTTCCTCTTATGGCCAAATATTCAAAATTTAAAGGTTATTGAACGGCTTTATTATTGAATAACTACAGGATTTATTACTTTTTCATAAGACACAGGTGTATTTGTGTACCAATCTTAAATTTCGGGAGGGGTGCATTTCTTATTGTCATATCAATAATTGGTAATTGTTCTTAAAATTGGATAGTATTTCATTCATTGGGTAAATCATTATGATCACGTGATCAGTTATTGACCTATGATGGGATTAGGAGTCCAGGACATTGGTACATTTAAACTTTGTAGGATAATTTGAGAATGCGTCATTGGTATTGATTATTACAGCCAAATATAAACGTAAGCAATACGATGTACCACGTGATTGACCTTGATGAGGTAGTGTACAGGGATACATAGCTAACCTTATTGAATCTTATGACTCATAGTCTTAAGGGAATACATGCTACAACACTGACAAAGTTATTGTTGATGTAATTTGATTGGTTGATCACTATCTTTCGTGCAATCTGATTGGCTGATCACTATCTTTCGTGCAATCTGATTGGTTGCTGATTTTCAAATCTTTGCTGCATTCAGTTTTAAGTTTTGTTTAACATTTAAAAATCTTGGTATCGTTCAACATTTTGCACTCACTGATAAATATGATCAAAACCGTTTATTTGTTAATCGAATAGTTAAAAACCGGATAAAGTTTGACGGTTAACCGTGAAACGTAAAATTTTTAGTTTGACATTTTTTTGTTTGAAACTTTTTGTTTGAAAATTCTTGCTTTCAAATTTTTGTTTGAATTTTTTGTTTCAAAATTTTGTTTGACATTTTTTTTGACAACTTTTGTTTCAAAAATTTTTTGTTTAAAAATTTTTCGTTTGAAATTTTTGTTTGAAATTTTTCGTTTCCAAATTTTTTCGTTTAAAATTTTTTGTTTAAAATTTTTTGTTTCAAAATTTTTTCGTTTGAAATTTTTTGTTTCAAAATTTTGTTTCAAAGATTTTTGTTCTAAATTTTTGTTTCAAAGTTTGGTTTGACATTTTTAAAAGTTTGTGCACTCATTAGTAAAGAACCGGAACTGTTTAGAGCAAAAACCTTTGACAACATTGTGGTGCAATAGTACACGTCAGAACCTGGGGTTGTACTTGAAATGAAAAAACACAATTCATTGAAATGGATCATTTTATTACACTCCACATACATCCATACCAGATAGTGGTTCTGGATATTGTCGATACAATGTATTTTGAACTTCTTGCACTAGTTTGTCTTTAGCATATAATTTTAATTCCAATTGAAGTCTTTTAAGATCTAATGCAATATCAATTGGTGGAAACTCAATGTCCATTTGATCACAAATAAACTGTTTATCAATACAGGTATGCACTAGCCGGAACTGTTTAGAACAAAAACATCTGGCAACGTTGTGGTGCAATAGTACACGTCAGAACATGATAATGCAACGTCATCAGTTTTGCATCATATATAAGTATCGTTGGAGTTAGTATTCATGATAACGTCATCATGGCTACTTGTCTGCAGTTTCTAAACACACGTGATGTGATGAAATCATTTACCAAGATTACTAATTTACAACAGAATGTACCTTATAGAATCTTAGCTAGCCAAATGATCCCTACAAAGTTTGGATTAAGAATCGTAGTGAAGCTTGAAAATGATAAGAATATAATTTTACCAGCAAGATATTTACCCATGGAAGCATCAAAACAAGAAGAACTGCTGCGTTTCTTAAATACTGGATCTGTATCTTTATGTTACAAAGGATTCTTGGGTCGAAGTCATCAACTTGAATTTAGTACACAGCCGGATTCGTCAGCAAATCATGAATTCAAACGTCAGACATAGTTGTATGAATTTGGTTGGTCAGCATGACGTCAGCAACTGTGATGAAACCATGAATTCAAACGTCAGCACATTCCTTACCAATGACGTCAGCAATAACTATAAACCAGCAAATACAGTGTCAGCTCATGAAATCATTTGAGCAAGTGCTTTTCAGGAGGAAAGATGTGTACTTCTAACGATAAAGAGTTCATCTTCGCAAGCTATTATCCAATAAATATATTTCAAACAAAACATGTGATGATTGGTATCAGTGCTAGAACATTTGAACCTGTGATTCGATTGGGCAAAGCGGAACAATTTGGTGTACAACTGACCTGTGAAGAATGGCAAATATTATGTTCACGAATCGACCAAATGAACGATTATTTTCATGATGAGCTAAATGTGACCATAGTCAAATCATTAGGCTCAAATCATGAAGTGGTGCTGCGTACAGTCCTCGAAGAGAAGATGGTGCTGTTACGTAAAAAGAGTACATTCCATGTCCCTCGCAATATGGTGTATCTAACACAAACTGAATGGAACAAATTCATCAGCGTATTCCAGTGCGCGAAACATGCAGTGGAAGTGTGCAACAAAACTAGTATATTCCTGAAAAAGTACTATTTTGAAAAATGTGTTATGCATATTGTACAACATGTATCTAGATATTGTGATGGTTGTCAACATCGTTCGTGGGTGCATACCTGTATTGATAAACAGTTTATTTGTGATCAAATGGACATTGAGTTTCCACCAATTGATATTGCATTAGATCTTAAAAGACTTCAATTGGAATTAAAATTATATGCTAAAGACAAACTAGTGCAAGAAGTTCAAAATACATTGTATCGACAATATCCAGAACCACTATCTGGTATGGATGTATGTGGAGTGTAATAAAATGATCCATTTCAATGAATTGTGTTTTTTCATTTCAAGTACAACCCCAGGTTCTGACGTGTACTATTGCACCACAATGTTGTCAAAGGTTTTTGCTCTAAACAGTTCCGGTTCTTTACTAATGAGTGCACAAACTTTTAAAAATGTCAAACCAAACTTTGAAACAAAAATTTAGAACAAAAATCTTTGAAACAAAATTTTGAAACAAAAAATTTCAAACGAAAAAATTTTGAAACAAAAAATTTTAAACAAAAAATTTTAAACGAAAAAATTTGGAAACGAAAAATTTCAAACAAAAATTTCAAACGAAAAATTTTTAAACAAAAAATTTTTGAAACAAAAGTTGTCAAAAAAAATGTCAAACAAAATTTTGAAACAAAAAATTCAAACAAAAATTTGAAAGCAAGAATTTTCAAACAAAAAGTTTCAAACAAAAAAATGTCAAACTAAAAATTTTACGTTTCACGGTTAACCGTCAAACTTTATCCGGTTTTTAACTATTCGATTAACAAATAAACGGTTTTGATCATATTTATCAGTGAGTGCAAAATGTTGAACGATACCAAGATTTTTAAATGTTAAACAAAACTTAAAACTGAATGCAGCAAAGATTTGAAAATCAGCAACCAATCAGATTGCACGAAAGATAGTGATCAGCCAATCAGATTGCACGAAAGATAGTGATCAACCAATCAAATTACATCAACAATAACTTTGTCAGTGTTGTAGCATGTATTCCCTTAAGACTATGAGTCATAAGATTCAATAAGGTTAGCTATGTATCCCTGTACACTACCTCATCAAGGTCAATCACGTGGTACATCGTATTGCTTACGTTTATATTTGGCTGTAATAATCAATACCAATGACGCATTCTCAAATTATCCTACAAAGTTTAAATGTACCAATGTCCTGGACTCCTAATCCCATCATAGGTCAATAACTGATCACGTGATCATAATGATTTACCCAATGAATGAAATACTATCCAATTTTAAGAACAATTACCAATTATTGATATGACAATAAGAAATGCACCCCTCCCGAAATTTAAGATTGGTACACAAATACACCTGTGTCTTATGAAAAAGTAATAAATCCTGTAGTTATTCAATAATAAAGCCGTTCAATAACCTTTAAATTTTGAATATTTGGCCATAAGAGGAACACCAATGGGTCCTAGAAAACGTTTACCAAATTATGTTATTTTATAGTTCCCAAATTTAAAAGAGAACATAAACATATAAAGGTAATAAACCATATAACGTGCTAAATAGGGTCAATAACCTCCGAAATTTGATTTTTGGTAGTTCTTTACCCATGAAAGGGAACGACGTGGACCATCCAAATTTATAGTGGTACATATTGAAGACCTGTACGAAGATACCAAATGCTTATATTAAAACAATTTCTAAAACTGAGTGGATGAGTCAAGATACCCCTCCCAAATTTTTAAAGGGTGCATCAATGTACTCATGTCTTATGATAGGAAATGAACCTATATACATGACCATATGACCATATACGGTAATAGAACCGCATCAAACGGGATAAATTGGGCCAAAAACCAAACACGTGATACAACATATTGCTTATGTTTATATTTTGGCATTTTTTTACTCATGAAAGGGAACAAGGTGGACCACCCAAATTTATCATGATACATATTGAGGTCATGTACTATGATAGCGAATGCTTAAATTAAAAAAATTCCAAAATTTAAGGGATTGGCTATGGTACCCCTCCCGGGGTGCATCAATGTACCTATGTCTTATGATAGAAAATGGACCCCTATACATGACCATATAATCATATTAGGTAATAGGACCTCATCCAATGGAATAAATTAGGTGAAAACGAAACACGTGGTTGTACTAAAATTTGGCAATTTCGTACCCATGAAAGGGAACGAGATGGACCACCCAAATTTATCATAATATATATTAGGGTCTTATACTATTATACCAAATGTTTAAATTGGGCAATTTCCAAAATAAAGAGGTGGGCCAAAGTACCCCTCCCGGGGTGCATCAATATACCCATGTCTTATAATAGGGAATGGACCAATATACATAACCATATAATCATATAAGGTAATAGGACCTCATCCAAGGGGATAAATTGAGCCAAAACAAACACGTGGTTGTACTAAAATTTGACAATTTTGTACCCCTAAAAGGGAACGAGGTGGACCACCCAAATTTATCATGATACATATTAGGGTCCAGTACTATAATACCAAATATATAAAATGAGCAATTTCCAAATTGAAGGGGTGGGCCAAGGTACCCCTCCCAAATTTTTAAAGGAGTGCACAAATGTACCTATGTCTTATGATAGGGAATAGACCCCTATACATATAACCATATAAGGTAATAGGATCTCATCCAAGGGGATAACTTAGGTCAAAACCAAACACGTGGTACAACGTATTGCTTACGTTTATATTTTGGCAATTTTGTACCCCTAAAAGGGAACGAGGTGGACCACCCAAATTTATCATAATACATGTTAGGGTCCGGTACTATAATACCAAATGTTTAAATTGGGCAATTTCCAAAATTTAAGGGGTGGGCCAAGGTACCCCTCCCAAAAATTTAAAGGGGTGCATTAATATACCCATGTCTTATGAAAGGTAATGGACCCCTATACATGACCATATAACCATATAAGGTAATAACATCTCATCAAAGGGGATAAATTGAGCCAAAAACCAAACACGTGGTACAACGTATTGCTTACGTTTATATTTTTGGCAATTTGGTACCCCTAAAAGGGAACGAGGTAGACCATCCAAATTTATCATGATACATATTAGGGTCCTGTACTATGATACCGCATGTTGAAATTGGGCAATTTCCAAAATTTAAGGGGTGGGCCAAGGTACCCTTCCCAAAAATTTAAAGGGGTGCACAAATGTACCCATGTCTTATGATAGATAATGGACCACTATACATGACCATATAACCATATAAGGTAATAGGACCTCATCCAAGGGGATAACTTATGTCGAAACCAAACACGTGGTACTACGTATTGCTTACGTTTTATATTTTGGTAATTTGATACCCCTAGAAGGGAACGAAGTGGACCATCCAAATGTATCATAATACATATTAGGGTCCTGTAGTATAATACCAAATATGTAAAATGAGCAATTTCCAAAATTTAAGGGGTGGGCAAAAGTACCCCTCCCAAATTTTTAAAGGAGTGCACAAATATACCCATATCTTATGAAAGGTAATGGACCCCTATACATAACCATATAACTATATAGGATAATAACACCTCATCAAAGGGGATAAAATCGACCAAAAACCAAACACGTGGTACTACGTATTGCTTACGTTTATATTTTTGGCAATTTTGTACCCCTAGAAGGAAATGAGGTGGACCACCCAAATTTAACCTAATACATATTAGGGTCCTGTACTATAATACCCAATGTTGAAATTGGTCAATTTCCAAAATTGAAGGGGTGGGCCAAGGTACCCCTCCCAAATTTTTCAAAGGGTGCACCAATATACCCATGTCTTATGAAAGGGAATGGACCCCTGTATACGCCCATATAACTATATAAGGTAATAACACCTCATCCAAGGGGATAAATTAGGTCAAAAACCCCCGAAATTTGAATTTTTGGCAATTTTTTACCCATGAAAGGGAACGACATAGACACCCAATACTGATAGAGGTACATACTATGGTCCTACCCTACCATACCAAATTTTTAGATTTGGCAATTTCCAAAATTTAAGGGGGGTGGTCCTATGTACCCCTGCCAAAATTTAGGGGGTGGGCTAAGGTACCCCTGCCAAAATTTAGAGGGGGTGGTCCTAGGTACCCCTAGGTCATTGACCCTGGGCCAAGGTCATTGACCTTTGACCTATGACGTCACAAAAATTTTTGCTGACTCGGCTGGCCATAACGGGGCCACTACTACTATGAGCTTGTAAAATATTCTCCTTCAGGAATCTTTCACTGTATATAAGACGCAACCAGTATTTTACTTTTTTATTTATTTATTTTTTCTTCTTAAATTCAACATTAGCACACAAGCAATAGCACATTCTTCGAAATCCATTGTACTGTGTCCAATCTCTTCAGATTGTGATATCAAATGCCCAGCAACTTTTCTGTTGCCGTCGCCAGTGAACGAGGGTGTGGCAACAAAAATGTTTTGTCTCCGAAAAGTTGCTGACTGTAGGTGACAGCGACGATATAGTTGCGCAACTGTTTTATCGCCAGTGAGCGGCAGGCGTAAGTGTTCAACTACAAGAGAACGAAGTTTAAAATGTATTCGTGCAACAATTACAGTTGATTAATGTGGTCCTGGGTTCGATTCCCAGTGGGAGAGCATTGAAATTTGAACGCAGTTCGGTAGGTTCAGATTCCACTTTAACTGTAGGTCCATCCTCATATAGCTTCAGGGCTGGAAAGAAACAATAAACTTCAATAAAGAGTAACAATGAGCTAAACAATTTTCTATGGTAACAGTAATTCCATTAATCGTGTAGTTTCTGTTCTGAAAGGAAATGTATAATTCTATTTTAGTTCTTTCTTTATTGTAGTGACCTAACAACTTACTACAGGCATGCGTGTAGGAGGAGATTGTAATAACTTGTTCTTAAGTTATTTTAAACGTAAATGAAATATTTAGAAATACTTTACCACCGTGTAGTCCTATAATGGGCAGTGATAGCTATATTTTTTTCCATTTTAAACGGTTAAGTGGTAAAATAATATCTGTATGTTCTCATCAAAGCTCCCATGACAATACTATGAAGCCCTGCTTCTGCTATTTAGGATTTGTTTGGCGATCGTGTATACAAAGTAGTTATTTACATTCCTTTGACTTATGTTATAGGATATGAATTGTTGCTTAAAGGAGTAATTATGATATTGAACATGTATCGTAATCTTGTTATGAGTATTTCACATACGGTACTCAAATTATCACAATGCATTGTCACATAACCAGTTTTTATTATCTCATAAAAGGAACTGTATTGATTTATGATGTAAGATAAAAGAAGTAAGTCTCATTTACCGCACACTTGCTTCCACATATAAGCTATGTTTGCTGGCTATAAATACAGAGTGTCTCAAAAGAAACGCAACCCAACCAATATTTTTTTTAGGTAAGAATGATAGAGACATGATTTGGTGACAAAAATTAGCATTGTCTATGGAGATATTTTGAAAATAAAACGAATGAGACAAATCGAAACGTTGAATTTTAGTAACTGATTAACATATTGGCTGCCGGACAAGCACCCATTCTGAGGTCATTTTCATATGCATACGAATTTTATGCACATGGCCTGCCACGAAAGCCTCCTTGTGTATAAACTTCATACACATAGCAGCCAATGTGTTAAATGACCAGAAATCTAATTAAAAAAGGATGTAGTCGGATAAGACAGTGAAAAGTGTCCTTGCCCTTACACGGATTGATGTGATATTTATACCAAAAGTATCTCATATCCAAAGATAACTTTGGCCGGAAAATCAACTTCAAATTCCTTCGAATTTCGAAGTTATTGTTACAAATTCGGAAATAAAAAATTGTTCATATCTCGGAAACGATTTAAGTTACGAGGGTGAAACAAAATATTAATATACTTTCCTTAAAGGGCCTTACCGAAAACTCAAAACAATGTATTTCGCCCTTCTAATTCCTAGTAAAAAACGCGTCGAAAATATTTGAATTTAAATATTTTTGCTTTATGTTTGAGTGACCACCAGTGGCGGCGGTTGGACGTTAAAAGTGAGAGGGCAAGACATGATCTGAATATTTGCATATAAATGTTAGTTTTCCTCCTTGTTTTTAATATTTTGTTTGACGAAAGATTGTATAACTAATAGGATACTATCTTTTTCAGTTAAAATACCGTATATAGTATTTCATATTTTATTAAGTAAATTGACAAGAGGAACGCCAGTAGGTAGTAGCCCTTTGTACTCTTAAACAACAACAATGTAAGAAGAGATTTGATGCCTTGCTCATGAACATCTTAAAATTCTGTCTGGAAAACTGTGTGATCAGATTATTGAATAACAAATTTACAAAACAAATAAATAGAAAGGATAATATTAATCATAGTAATAATGATGCTCATTTTGCAAAAGTCATATTGAAACAGGGATTAATGAACAACTTAATTTTTAATTCCACACATGCTATTAAATGTATGTTATTACTCTTAGAAAATGAAAGACAGTAAATACTAGAAGCATATGCTACAACATTTAAAGAAATATTTGCTTTTGCAACTTCCTGAAACATGTTCGTTACCATTAGGTGCAGTTTTCACTTTCTTGGAGCACATCCAAACACAACAATACTTTAGAATCACTCCATACTCCAGTTATACAAAATAACACTAAAACCTAGAATTATATTGAATTCACTAAATTTAATTGTATATACACTCGTACACCCTAACACACCACTTCACTCATATATTGCAATACAAAACAATGGAAAAGATAGAAGTTGTTTCTTTTTACGCTTTTTCCCTTACTTTAGAAAAAAGAAAAAAAGACATTTTAGAAACTGTCAATTTTTGTGCAATTAAAAAATAACTTGTGAAATACTTCTTTTTTTTCTGAAATGCTTTCTGAATTAATTTCAAAGCGGCCGACTAATATATCGAGCCCTTGTAAGAAGTGAAACTATGCTGAAATTGTTGTGCTCCAATAGGTTAATTTTGGGGTTATTTTCTGTGGCAATTAAAACGCAATTCCTGTAGTTTTCTTTACTCTACAGGAAGACAACCAATACATACTCACGGAACGGCAAATATAGGCCCTATGGCACCATTTTTCTATGAACCAGTAAATACATACAAAAACTTTACTTTTCTAAATGAAACTATATATATTAATGGGTTACTTCAAAAAAGTGCGGGGGCAACTGCCCCCTTTTCCCCCCTTAATCGCCGCCCATGGTGATCACCTAATTTCCACCATAGAAGTAGCACCAACCCACCTATAATATATATTGAGCATGGTTTGATACTAGCGGTGCAACTTGGTGTAAAACGAGGAAAACCAAAGATGGGTACGTCTGGAAGGTATGCAATCCACATTACGCCATGAATGTTCTGGCCGACACGAACACTATTAAAAGTCAAAGACGGTCGAGTTTGAATTTCTGACTCGTCATGCATGGCTCTACATGATAGTATAACTCTTATAATCGTACCTCTTCGAGAAACCGTGAGAGATCGCTAGTGCCGCTTATAATGGAACTGCCATTTAACTACTGTTAGGTTTTTGTTTAAACTGCACACTGAAAATTCGAATAGTTGTAGTGCTGCAATTCTAGGGCTGGAAAGAAAACAGCAAGATTCGAATATATGTGCATCTGTTATGATGTCCTTTAAAAAAATCATTTTACCCTCTAAGTTCGGAATCGCAGCTTGTTCGCGAGAAGAGCTCACAACGATTGAAAAAGCAACGAAACTTCAAAATACTGTTGACCGTTTGGTAGTAATCTTTGATGGAAGACAGGCACGTAGCCATGATTTCGTGAATGGGGAGGGGGGGGGGGTCCGTGACATGAAATACTGTGGTCATCACACCAGGGGCTCGATCATTCTAAACAATTTTACTGGAACATATATTAGTTCGTTTAGCCAGGATTTCGTAACGGGGGGGGGGGGCTGACAAAATTCTGAAGGCCCAGGAGCTCGATCTATCTAAACTACTTTACTATCAACATGTATTGGTTTGTGAGGCTATGTTGGTAAGTATTTTAATAAACTATAAAGAAATCTCGAGTAAAAAAAAAAAGTATTTTACATCCTTTCTCTGTTTATTCAAATATAACAATTTTCCTTTCATTATGACCTCACTAATTATAAAAAGTACATATTCACTATTATAAAAAGTACATACTCAATAATGTCTTGTAAAATGTTTTGCAATATCTGCGTTCCTTTTTCTGTTGAATCAAATGTTAACAGAACTTTCCACATATATTTTTGTTTTTATTTTTCCGTCAAGTACTGTCTGTTTCAAATGACAGGTTAAAGAGCAGTAGAAAATAGTTTTTGAAATAACATGTTTGATATTGCAAGGATGCGATGACGAAAAATTATGATAAAATTTGTCCACGCTGTTAAACAACGGCACTATGCTTTCGGAAGATTGAAATCTTCCTGACTAGTAGCAGAAATTCTGAGAATTCCGCAACTTTTCTAGAAATTTCAAATTTCCCGACTCTTCCAGTATATATCGCTCACCTCGCAACCATGTATTGCAAGTAATACAAATTTCCTAATAAGAAAGAGTAACCAAAAGCTTCCTGTAGTTTATTTTTAACGCTGATCCTTCTTTTTCTCATTTCATTTTGTTTTATCCTTCCCTATTTTTTTTTCACTTCTGGTCTCGAAGGGGGGGGTCAGGACCCCCCGGACCCCCCTTCTTGGCTACGTGCCTGTGGAAGATATATATTCGACACGGCGAAAGTTTGAATAATGAGCATGAATGAAAATCGTACCCTGGATGAAAAAAAAATGTTGCCTCTATGTAAACCATTTACTGTTTATACTAAGACTGGTTATGTTGTAGATATGCTGGGGCCAACATATAAGAACCAAACGGCCTAGCGGTACTCATGACACAAGGTAATATTTATTGTGTGAATCGCAGCTTTCGGGATAGAACTGAATATTTGGAAGAAAGAGGATTTAGAGTTTTAATGCCTACACTGAAAGATAAGCTCAGGCAATTGACTACGGCTGAGGCGAACTTTTCCCTCTATGTTACAAAAATTCGCTGGGTTGTTGAGGCAGTTCATGGTATTTTTGGACAACAAGTTGCTTCCTCAAGTTGGATTGTTATGCCAGATATCTTCTTATTTACATAAAACTTTTGGTAATCGTCTTAATTCTGACGATAGCCTCGACGAGGAAGTTCAACAAATGGAACATCACAAAGAACACAACATTAGGATTAGAAGTAGAAGAGCATGGTAGGGACGGGTGCATATGCTGTTTCTCAAAAAGTCACATCTGCGAACATCCTAGACTTCTCGGACTTGACAGCAAGAGATCTAAAAATTCTTTTTGCAGGTTTCTATCAGTTGTCTCATGCAGTTTTCTACTCAGCTGAAATGATGAACGAGAGCTTCATTGTTCTTTCGTGGATAAGCGGTTAGCATACACACTTTCGGCTGGGAGAGCCGGGTTCGATTCCCGGTGGGATCTCATTGATACAGATTCCACGTTAATCAGTAGGTCTACGTCCCATATAGCCTCGCTGCTGAAAGGGACGTTAAACTCAAAATTAACTCAACTCATGCAATGATGAATAATGATAACAGCATCAATCTCCATTTCCTGAAAGAAAATACCAACACCGTTAAATTCCAGGTACGATCTTGACGTATTAGTACGAAGACATATAGGTGTAATCAGTGGCGTATTTACGATTTTGTTTCGGGAGGGGCTTTGCTAACTTTCGGGGGGGCTTTGCCTGGAAATGTGAAAATTCTGCAAGATATTTCATTTACTTTACTATATTAAGTGAGATTTCGGGGAGGGCGGCTTAAGCCCGGAAGCCACCCCCTAAATACGCCACTGGGTGTAATATTGATTTTGTTTCAAATACAGTTGGGTATTCGGGTTTAAAGCGTTAGTATTGTGAATGTACACATGGGAATCGAACAGTTTGATGTTGTTCATATGGTGTTACCTTTTACATATTCGATGCTTTTCTAAAATTGTTCGCCCTAAAGAGATTTTAATCAAATTGTGTTTTGCCGGTCTTGTCACTCCAGTAATAAACAGCACATAGTGATTAAGATTGAAGGGTCCACATACTGTGTCTTTCATTTCCCTTGTAATGTTTTCTAATACAGGAAAGGCATTGTAAAAAACATTTTGAATATTTTTGTATTATCATCATCTTGTGCATAGCGCTCTCTCGTGGCTAAGCGATTAGCGTACGCGCCTTTGGCATGGGAGACCCGGGTTCGATTCCCGGCGGGAGCTCATGTGGTTCGGATTCCACGTTAATCAGTAGGTCCACGTCTCATATAGCCTCAGGGACGCTAAACTAAAATCAACTCAACTCAACTCATCTTGTGCATTATGATATTTTGTACATTATATATGGGTATAATTATATGTAGTGATAATCAAAAACGTTACTTTCTATAAATTACAATTTAAAATATTGGTATCCTACTAAGGGGACTGAAAATCAATGGCACTAGTGCTTTTACGCTGTTTCTGGAATTGGTATGATTATGAGGGTCATACTGTCATGTAAGGCCATTCATGACGAGTCGGAAATTCAAACTCGACCATCTTTGACTTTTGACAGTGTTCGTGCTGGCCAAAACATTTATGCCGCAACGTGGGTTACATATCTTCCAGGTGTTCCCGACTTCGATTTTCCTAATTTTACATCAAGTTGCACAGCGAGTATCAAACCATGGTCAAGATACCGTATATTATAGGTGGGTTGGTGCTACTTCTATGGTGGAAATTAGAAGGTGGTCATTCAAACATAAAGCAAAAATATTTGAATTTGAATATTTTCGACGCTCTTTTTGTTAGGAGTTTGAAGGGCGAAATACATTATTTTAGTTTCCGGTAAGGCCCTTTAAGGAAAGTATATTCATATTTTGTTTCACCCTCGTAACTTAAATCGTTTCCGAGATATGAACATTTTTTATTTTTATTTTCGAATTTTCAACAATAACTTCGAAATTCGAAGGAATTTTAAGTTGATTTTCCGGCCAAAGTTATCTTTGGATATGAGATACCTTTCGTATAAATACTACAGCAATTCGTGTAAGGGCAAGGACACTTTTCACTGTCTTATATGGCTACACCCTTTGCAAATTGTTTATAATCAATTGTGAGGAACAGAATAAAGAATTAATCGCACTAATTCTTAATGTAAATGTTTAGTACGCATCAATATTCATCGGATGGTACAAAAACTGCATGTTGTTTTGTAGCGTTGACATTTGTAAAAGCTTTTTTTTTTACGTTCACAAAAAAAAAAAAAAAAACCTTTTTAACGCATTTTGGCAAAATGTTCCAGCAAATACACTTCCACAAGTGTAACTTTGATGTGCAAGATCAAATCTTCATGATACATCAACCAAGATGTTCTCGGTGCTATGCTAAACGCTGCTTGATTAGTGCGGCATTGCCAAATAGTGATGAGTATTTACTGATGCCAGATCATAAAGGGAGTAATCATGGAATCCTGCTTAGATACTTACTGGAGAACTTAGTTTTCGACCCTTACCGCGATTCCGGTTCTCGAACTGCGACGCTAGAATCCTGGAATTTTCTTATTGTGACTACTACAGTAAACGTATAAATTTGGCAACAATGCATTATGGCGTTCTGCGCAAGTTTCGTCTCAAAATCTATTTCCTTAACTGTAAATTAATATTTACATAAAATATGAAACATAACACGAAAAACGGTCAAACAATATATCTATTTCGTGATAAGATTGTTACCTTAAAATACTTTACACATACAAATAAACATTTCATAAAACGGAGTACTTCTAGTAAAATTTACCAGCAAGTGCTATCTTGTGTGCTCATTGTAAAAGGAATCAAATATTTTCTTTTATTTGTTACCTTTTAAGATATCAGAAGACACAACCAAGTGAATCAGTATCTTGTGCTGTAGCTGAAACATAACTCTATCTTATAGTACAATATTTATAATATGTAACGTTTCATTGCGCAGTAGTTAAGGGAATGAGCTAAAAATGCATTGACTTCCGGGTGGTGATCCACCTTAAACAAGTATAATTTTATTAAGAACGCGTACACATATATATCGAGTTACGAAGATTTTTTTAATTATTTGGTCGAACCCTGCATACCCCTGGATTCGGTATACAGAGAGAGTAACCGAAACGAGTAAAATTTAATAGATTTTAGTTCATATCTCTCGAATCTGTCGATTAGGCCTATCGACATTGGATAAATTTAAAATTATCTGTAGATCTATTCACTGGCAGGGGTGAATATCCCAGACACATGTCATGATAATTTAGGGTTCTTGTTTCATGAACCTGCGGAAGGAGTTAGGCATCCCCGTCTTAAAAAGTAGATTGTGTCAGGGGCGGCAAAATTTGTCATAACTATATTATTTAAAATATGTATTTCTTCTTAGAAACATATTTTATGATAAAGATGGCAGTTAAATTTACTAAGCTGACCTATTTGAATATTCCATTCAAAAATCATGTTTAGGTCGCATTAGTTTGTTACATGGACAGTGCTAAAGTAAATGGTCAAATAAATCCCAGCGTGAATTGGTTGATTGTTGTCAAATACAAGAACCCAGTTCTTGAACAGTAGCGAATAACTGTTCCATTTAGTTAGTTATCACAGTCTTGATATGAAAACTAGTCTTGTCTTTGTCAGAAACACGTTCCTTATTATTGAAGGGGGAAACAAGTTTTTTTTTTTTTTTTTTAATATTTTGAACAGATGTAGAAGGAAAATCAAGAAATAAAGATATAAGAGCTACTTTTAATGGAATTGCAAACTAAAAGACTGAGATTGAAGTTCGATATTGAATTCTATAAAAAGGATTATGATCTTTCTTCTGCAGGTGTGTTTGCTTTATATTTCACAAACATAATATAAATACAGACACAACGAGATTATGTTTGTAGCGTTTAGGACTTTCTGAGTGCGAGTGGTCTTTCCCTCCCCTTCGTTGTCCATGATGGGGTAGTATACATAAAATCGTGGCTTTTAAGATTTGTTCTTTCTGGAGAGGCCTCAAATTGTCAAGGGCCGACTCCAGGGGCGTCATTTCAGACTTTGATTGAGGGGGGCAAGAATACTACCGACATAACAATTTCACCTTTTCTACTAGTATATTAGTAAATAATCGACTAAAGTATATGTATTCCTCAAACTCTTGGGGGGGGACAATTGCCCCCTCCTGCCCTCCCTAAATGACGCCCCTGGCCGACTCTGATTCGTGTAAGCAATCTAGGTTCCTTTCAACGCACTGTTATATTTGATTTTTTATTATTTTTTTTTTAATCTTCAGTACCAATTTATATAAGTAGTAAATGTTCAGAGAGGGTAGTTGCTCCCCCAGTCTTATCCCCTCGGAAAGCAAAATCTGAATTGATGCTGCCAAGAAGAAGCATAATTGTTTTCTATTTAGGCCACAAAGCATGCAAATCCACCACCTACAGAGCTTACTGTTTAAACGTGAGAAGTAACATACCCCACCATCGGGAATCAAACTAGAGATACGTATACAGAAAGAAACATAGGAGCCCCTCAACTACTCTGAAGCTTTTATTGACTAACGTATTTGATTTAGAGTATGTTGCGTTCAAAGGTCTTCATAGCCTATATTAGAACGTTAATCTACTGATGGAGTAGACGACAGCAACCAAGTATGGGAGATTTCTTCCTCTTTTCTGTAGCAAATTAGTCCGATAAATGTGTGTTATCTTCCAAGTTATTTAACTGATAAATGTGTACATAACTTGTTATCTGTCCTACCAAAGGATCAGGGCAGAGGATATCAGAAAAACATAAAAACAAACATGTCGTGATAAGAGGAAAAATCTACAGGTCAGACGTATCATTAAAACGCTGTTTCATTGCCAAACGGCAGGCGCTACTCACTTGTTATTTGTCATTAATTAACGTAGAAAAAATAAGAAAAAAATATCAGTGGGTGTCAGGTGACCAATGAGTTGGCATCTTTTTATTCTCTCATTTTATATTTTTAGTTGCTTAATCTCTATATTTACTTGTGGTGAACGTTATGAGCTTCTGTTATAGTAGAAACATGTAATTAATTGTGTAACATCTTTTCAGCAGTCGTCTGTTATCATCATTATACGGCAGGGGGCAGGTAGACACCTCAAGACCTTATAAAATACTATACTATGTGATTTGTGTGCACTTCAAAATTATAAGGTTAATATAGTACAGTTGAATTTTAACACAAGCCTATAGTCCTAGCGTGAATACCAATTTACCGTTTTATTTCAACACTAAGGGGCCGGTGTTGAGCGGTGTATAAAAATAACACTACGTGAATAAACGATGGAACGCGGAAACAGGAACGTCGAGACGATTTTCTTTCAATATACGAGGTATGTTCAAAAAATATCGAACCTTTGGTTGCCAAAAATACATTTATTGATTTGGAAATCTCCTTCAAAGTAGCCTCCTTGGTAATGCACACACTTCTCCCAGTGCTCCCACCATTATTGGAAATGCCTCTAAAACCCAGTATCGAACCTTTGGTTGGCAAAAATACATTTATTGATTTGGAAATCTCCTTCAGAGTAGTCTCCTTGGTAATGCACACACTTCTCCCAGCGCTCCCGCCATTATTGGAAATGCTTCTAAAACCCAGTATCTAACCTTTGGTTGGCAAAAATACATTTATTGATTTGGAAATCTCCTTCAAAGTAGTTTCCTTGGTAATGCACACACTTCTCCCAGTACTCCCACCATTATTGGAAATGCCTCTAAAACCCAGTATCGAACCTTTGGCAGAAATACATTTATTGATTTGGAAATCTCCTTCAAAGTAGTCTCCTTGGTAATGCACACACTTCTCCCAGCGCTCCCGCCATTATTGGAAATGCTTCTAAAACCCAGTATCTAACCTTTGGTTGGCAAAAATACATTTATTGATTTGGAAATCTCCTTCAAAGTAGTCTCCTTGGTAATGCACACACTTCACCCAGTGCTCCCACCATTATTGGAAATGCCTCTAAAACCCAGTATCTAACCTTTGGTTGGCAAAAATACATTTATTGATTTGGAAATCTCCTTCAAAGTAGTCTCCTTGGTAATGCACACACTTCTCCCAGCGCTCCCGCCATTATTGGAAATGCTTCTAAAACCCAGTATCGAACCTTTGGTTGGCAAAAATACATTTATTGATTTGGAAATCTCCTTCAAAGTAGTCTCCTTGGTAATGCACACACTTCTCCCAGCGCTCCCGCCATTATTGAAAATGCTTCTAAAACCCAGTATCTAACCTTCGGTTGACAAAAATACATTTATTGATTTGGAAATCTCCTTCAAAGTAGTCTCCTTGGTAATGCACACACTTCTCCCAGTGCTCCCACCATTATTGGAAATGCCTCTAAAACCCAGTATCGAACCTTTGGTTGGCAAAAATACATTTATTGATTTGGAAATCTCCTTCAAAGTAGTCTCCTTGGTAATGCACACACTTCTCCCAGCGCTCCCACCATTATTGGAAACACTTCTAAAACCCAGTATCGAACCTTTGGTTGGCAAAAATACATTTATTGACTTGGAAATCTCCTTCAAAGTAGTCTCCTTGGTAATGCACACCCTTCTCCCAGCGCTCCCACCATTATTGGAAACATTTCTAAAACCCAGTATCAAACCTTTGGTTGGCAAAAATACATTTATTGATTTGGAAATCTCCTTCAAAGTAGTCTCCTTGGTAATGCACACACTTCTCCCAGTGCTCCCACCATTATTGGAAATACTTCTAAAACCCAGTATCGAACCTTTGGTTGGGAAAAATACATTTATTGATTTGGAAATCTCCTTCAAAGTAGTCTCCTTGGTAATGCACACACTTCTCCCAGTGCTCCCACCATTATTGGAAATACTTCTAAAACCCAGTATCGAACCTTTGGTTGGCAAAAATACATTTATTGATTTGGAAATCTCCTTCAAAGTAGTCTCCTTGGTAATGCACACACTTCTCCCAGTGCTCCCACCATTATTGGAAATACTTCTAAAACCCAGTATCGAACCTTTGGTTGGCAAAAATACATTGATTGATTTGGAAATCTCCTTCAAAGTAGTCTCCTTGGTAATGCACACACTTCTCCCAGCGCTCCCACCATTATTGGAAATACTTCTAAAACCCAGTATCGAACCTTTGGTTGGCAAAAATACATTTATTGATTTGGAAATCTCCTTCAAAGTAGTCTCCTTGGTAATGCACACCCTTCTCCCAGCGCTCCCACCATTATTGGAAATACTTCTAAAACCCAGTATCGAACCTTTGGTTGGCAAAAATACATTTATTGATTTATTTATTTATTTATTTAGCCTGTTTTGACTTACAATATGGAGAGTATCTCCTATAAGTTCTACAGTTGTCATGCATATAAATCAAATTGTAATTACAGCTTATTACACCATTTGAAGTACAAAATTATAATAAACATCATATATTAAATTTGTTACATAATTACATCATATTCATACATCGTTATCATTTGCAAATACTTCTAAAACCCAGTATCGAACCTTTGGTTTGCAAAAATACATTTATTGATTTGGAAATCTCCTTCAAAGTAGTCTCCTTGGTAATGCACACACTTCTCCCAGCGCTCCCACCATTATTGGAAATACTTCTAAAACCCAGTATCGAACCTTTGGTTGGGAAAAATACATTTATTGATTTGGAAATCTCCTTCAAAGTAGTCTCCTTGGTAATGCACACACTTCTCCCAGCGCTCCCACCATTATTGGAAATACTTCTAAAACCCAGTATCGAACCTTTGGTTGGCAAAAATACATTTATTGATTTGGAAATCTCCTTCAAAGTAGTCTCCTTGGTAATGCACACACTTCTCCCAGCGCTCCCACCATTATTGGAAATACTTCTAAAACCCAGTATCGAACCTTTGGTTGGCAAAAATACATTTATTGATTTGGAAATCTCCTTCAAAGTAGTCTCCTTGGTAATGCACACACTTCTCCCAGCGCTCCCACCATTATTGGAAATACTTCTAAAACCCAGTATCGAACCTTTGGTTGGCAAAAATACATTGATTGATTTGGAAATCTCCTTCAAAGTAGTCTCCTTGGTAATGCACACACTTCTCCCAGCGCTCCCACCATTATTGGAAATACTTCCAAAACCCAGTATCGAACCTTTGGTTGGCAAAAATACATTTATTGATTTGGAAATCTCCTTCAAAGTAGTCTCCTTGGTAATGCACACCCTTCTCCCAGCGCTCCCACCATTATTGGAAATACTTCTAAAACCCAGTATCGAACCTTTGGTTGGCAAAAATACATTTATTTATTTATTTATTTATTTATTTATTTATTTAGCCTGTTTTGACTTACAATATGGAGAGTATCTCCTATAAGTTCTACAGTTGTCATGCATATAAATCAAATTGTAATTACAGCTTATTACACCATTTGAAGTACAAAATTATAATAAACATCATATATTAAATTTGTTACATAATTACATCATATTCATACATCGTTATCATTTGCAAATACTTCTAAAACCCAATATCGAACCTTTGGTTTGCAAAAATACATTTATTGATTTGGAAATCTCCTTCAAAGTAGTCTCCTTGGTAATGCACACACTTCTCCCAGTGCTCCCACCATTATTGGAAATACTTCTAAAACCCAGTATCGAACCTTTGGTTGGCAAAAATACATTTATTGATTTGGAAATCTCCTTCAAAGTAGTCTCCTTGGTAATGCACACACTTCTCCCAGCGCTCCCACCATTATTGGAAATACTTCTAAAACCCAGTATCGAACCTTTGGTTGGCAAAAGTACATTTATTGATTTGGAAATCTCCTTCAAAGTAGTCTCCTTGGTAATGCGCACACTTCTCCCAGCGCTCCCACCATTATTGGAAATACTTCTAAAACCCAGTATCGAACCTTTGGTTGGCAAAAATACATTTATTGATTTGGAAATCTCCTTCAAAGTAGTCTCCTTGGTAATGCGCACACTTCTCCCAGTGCTCCCACCATTATTGGAAATACTTCTAAAACCCAGTATCGAACCTTTGGTTGGCAAAAATACATTTATTGATTTAGAAATCTCCTTCAAAGTAGTCTCCTTGGTAATGCGCACACTTCTCCCAGTGCTCCCACCATTATTGGAAATACTTCTAAAACCAAGTATCGAACCTTTGGTTGGCAAAAATACATTTATTGATTTGGAAATCTCTTTCAAAGTAGTCTCCTTGGTAATGCGCACACTTCTCCCAGCGCTCCCACCATTATTGGAAATACTTCTAAAACCCAGTATCGAACCTTTGGTTGGCAAAAATACATTTATTGATTTGGAAATCTCCTTCAAAGTAGTCTCCTTGGTAATGCACACACTTCTCCCAGCGCTCCCACCATTATTGGAAATACTTCTAAAACCCAGTATCGAACCTTTGGTTGGCAAAAATACATTTATTGATTTAGAAATCTCCTTCAAAGTAGTCTCCTTGGTAATGCACACACTTCTCCCAGCGCTCCCACCATTATTGGAAATACTTCTAAAACCCAGTATCGAACCTTTGGTTGGCAAAAATACATTTATTGATTTGAAAATCTCCTTCAAAGTAGTCTCCTTGGTAATGCACACACTTCTCCCAGCGGTCCCACCATTATTGGAAATACTTCTAAAACCCAGTATCTAACCTTTGGTTGGCAAAAATACATTTATTGATTTGGAAATCTCCTTCAAAGTAGTCTCCTTGTAATGCACACACTTCTCCCAGTGCTCCCACCATTATTGGAAATGCCTCTAAAACCCAGTATCTAACTTTTGGTTGGCAAAAATACATTTATTGATTTGGAAATCTCCTTCAAAGTAGTCTCCTTGGTAATGCACACACTTCTCCCAGCGCTCCCACCATTATTGGAAATACTTCTAAAACCCAGTATCGAACCTTTGACAAAAATACATTTATTGATTTGGAAATCTCCTTCAAAGTAGTCTCCTTGGTAATGCACACACTTCTCCCAGCGCTCCCACCATTATTGGAAATACTTCTAAAACCCAGTATCGAACCTTTGGTTGGCAAAAATACATTTATTGATTTGGAAATCTTCTTCAAAGTAGTCTCCTTGGTAATGCACACACTTCTTCCAGCGTTCCCGCCATTGTTGTAAACACTTCTAAAACCCAGTATCGAACCTTTGGTTGGGAAAAATACATTTATTGATTTGGAAATCTCCTTCAAAGTAGTTTCCTTGGTAATGCACACACTTCTCCCAGCGCTCCCACCATTATTAGAAATACTTCTAAAACCCAGTATCGAACCTTTGGTTGGCAAAAATACATTTATTGATTTGGAAATCTCCTTCAAAGTAGTCTCCTTGGTAATGCACACACTTCTCCCAGCGCTCCCACCATTATTGGAAATACTTCTAAAACCCAGTATCGAACCTTTGGTTGGCAAAAATACATTGATTGATTTAGAAATCTCCTTCAAAGTAGTCTCCTTGGTAATGCACACACTTCTCCCAGCGCTCCCACCATTATTGGAAATATTTCTAAAACCCAGTATCGAACCTTTGGTTGGGAAAAATACATTTATTGATTTGGAAATCTCCTTCAAAGTAGTCTCCTTGGTAATGCACACACTTCTCCCAGTGCTCCCACCATTATTGGAAATGCCTCTAAAACCCAGTATCGAACCTTTGGTTGGAAAAAATACATTTATTGATTTGGAAATCTCCTTCAAAGTAGTCTCCTTGGTAATGCACACCCTTCTCCCAGCGCTCCCACCATTATTGGAAATACTTCTAAAACCCAGTATCGAACCTTTGGTTGGCAAAAATACATTTATTGATTTGGAAATCTCCTTCAAAGTAGTCTCCTTGGTAATGCACACACTTCTCCCAGCGCTCCCACCATTATTGGAAATACTTCTAAAACCCAGTATCGAACCTTTGGTTGGGAAAAATACATTTATTGATTTGGAAATCTCCTTCAAAGTAGTCTCCTTGGTAATGCACACACTTCTCCCAGTGCTCCCACCATTATTGGAAATACTTCTAAAACCCAGTATCGAACCTTTGGTTTGCAAAAATACATTTATTGATTTGGAAATCTCCTTCAAAGTAGTCTCCTTGGTAATGCACACACTTCTCCCAGCGCTCCCACCATTATTGGAAATACTTCTAAAACCCAGTATCGAACCTTTGGTTGGCAAAAATACATTTATTTATTTATTTATTTATTTATTTATTTATTTAGCCTGTTTTGACTTACAATATGGAGAGTATCTCCTATAAGTTCTACAGTTGTCATGCATATAAATCAAATTGTAATTACAGCTTATTACACCATTTGAAGTACAAAATTATAATAAACATCATATATTAAATTTGTTACATAATTACATCATATTCATACATCGTTATCATTTGCAAATACTTCTAAAACCCAGTATCGAACCTTTGGTTTGCAAAAATACATTTATTGATTTGGAAATCTCCTTCAAAGTAGTCTCCTTGGTAATGCACACACTTCTCCCAGCGCTCCCACCATTATTGGAAATGCTTCTAAAACCCAGTATCGAACCTTTGACAAAAATACATTTACTGATTTGGAAATCTCCTTCAAATTAGTCTCCTTGGTAATGCACACACTTCTTCCAGCGTTCCCGCCATTGTTGTAAACACTTCTAAAACCCAGTTACGAACCTTTGGTTGGCAAAAATACATTTATTGATTTGGAAATCTCCTTCAAAGTAGTCTCCTTGGTAATGCACACACTTCTCCCAGTGCTCCCACCATTATTGGAAATACTTCTAAAACCCAGTATCGAACCTTTGGTTGGGAAAAATACATTTATTGATTTGGAAATCTCCTTCAAAGTAGTCTCCTTGGTAATGCACACACTTCTCCCAGTGCTCCCACCATTATTGGAAATACTTCTAAAACCCAGTATCGAACCTTTGGTTGGCAAAAATACATTTATTGATTTGGAAATCTCCTTCAAAGTAGTCTCCTTGGTAATGCACACACTTCTCCCAGCGCTCCCACCATTATTGGAAATACTTCTAAAACCCAGTATCTAACCTTTGGTTGGCAAAAATACATTTATTGATTTGGAAATCTCCTTCAAAGTAGTCTCCTTGGTAATGCACACACTTCTCCCAGTGCTCCCACCATTATTGGAAATACTTCTAAAACCCAGTATCGAACCTTTGGTTTGCAAAAATACATTTATTGATTTGGAAATCTCCTTCAAAGTAGTCTCCTTGGTAATGCACACACTTCTCCCAGCGCTCCCACCATTATTGGAAATACTTCTAAAACCCAGTATCGAACCTTTGGTTGGCAAAAATACATTTATTGATTTAGAAATCTCCTTCAAAGTAGTCTCCTTGGTAATGCACACACTTCTCCCAGCGCTCCCACCATTATTGGAAATACTTCTAAAACCCAGTATCTAACCTTTGGTTGGCAAAAATACATTTATTGATTTGGAAATCTCCTTCAAAGTAGTCTCCTTGGTAATGCACACACTTCTCCCAGCGCTCCCACCATTATTGGAAACACTTCTAAAACCCAGTATCGAACCTTTGGTTGGCAAAAATACATTTATTGATTTGGAAATCTCCATCAAAGTAGTCTCCTTGGTAATGCACACACTTCTCCCAGTGCTCCCACCATTATTGGAAATACTTCTAAAACCCAGTATCGAACCTTTGGTTGGCAAAAATACATTTATTGATTGGGAAATCTCCTTCAATGTAGTCTCCTTGGTAATGCACACACTTCTCCCAGCGCTCCCACCATTATTGGAAATACTTCTAAAACCCAGTATCGAACCTTTGGTTGGCAAAAATACATTTATTGATTTGGAAATCTCCTTCAAAGTAGTCTCCTTGGTAATGCACAAACTTCTCCCAGCGCTCCCACCATTATTGGAAATACTTCTAAAACCCAGTATCGAACCTTTGGTTGGCAAAAATACATTTATTGATTTAGAAATCTCCTTCAAAGTAGTCTCCTTGGTAATGCACACACTTCTCGCAGCGCTCCCACCATTATTGGAAATGCTTCTAAAACCCAGTATCGAACCTTTGACAAAAATACATTTATTGATTTGGAAATCTCCTTCAAAGTAGTCTCCTTGGTATTGCACACACTTCTCCCA
Organism: Thermobia domestica; assembly: GCF_964235325.1. NCBI lineage: Eukaryota > Metazoa > Arthropoda > Insecta > Zygentoma > Lepismatidae > Thermobia > Thermobia domestica. Next base: position 393,641,332 of record NC_137454.1, read on the forward strand.
GCGCTCCCACCATTATTGGAAATACTTCTAAAACCCAGTATCTAACCTTTGGTTGGGAAAAATACATTTATTGATTTGGAAATCTCCTTCAAAGTAGTCTCCTTGGTAATGCACACACTTCTCCCAGTGCTCCCACCATTATTGGAAATACTTCTAAAACCCAGTATCGAACCTTTGGTTGGGAAAAATACATTTATTGATTTGGAAATCTCCTTCAAAGTAGTCTCCTTGGTAATGCACACACTTCTCCCAGCGCTTCCGCCATTGTTGCAAACACTTCTAAAACCCAGTATCGAACCTTTGGTTGGGAAAAATACATTTATTGATTTGGAAATCTCCTTCAAAGTAGTCTCCTTGGTAATGCACACACTTCTCCCAGCGCTTCCGCCATTGTTGCAAACACTTCTAAAACCCAGTATCGAACCTTTGGTTGGCAAAAATACATTTATTGATTTTGAAATCTCCTTCAAAGTAGTCTCCTTGGTAATGCACACACTTCTCCCAGTGCTCCCACCATTATTGGAAATACTTCTAAAACCCAGTATCGAACCTTTGGTTGGGAAAAATACATTTATTGATTTAGAAATCTCCTTCAAAGTAGTCTCCTTGGTAATGCACACACTTCTCCCAGCGCTCCCACCATTATTGGAAATGCTTCTAAAACCCAGTATCGAACCTTTGGTTGGGAAAAATACATTTATTGATTTGGAAATCTCCTTCAAAGTAGTCTCCTTGGTAATGCACACACTTCTCCCAGTGCTCCCACCATTATTGGAAATACTTCTAAAACCCAGTATCGAACCTTTGGTTGGCAAAAATACATTTATTGATTTGGAAATCTCCTTCAAAGTAGTCTCCTTGGTAATGCACACACTTCTCCCAGTGCTCCCACCATTATTGGAAACACTTCTAAAACCCAGTATCGAACCTTTGGTTGGCAAAAATACATTTATTGATTTGGAAATCTCCTTCAAAGTAGTCTCCTTGGTAATGCACACACTTCTCCCAGTGCTCCCACCATTATTGGAAACACTTCTAAAACCCAGTATCAAACCTTTGGTTGGCAAAAATACATTTATTGATTTGGAAATCTCCTTCAAAGTAGTCTCCTTGGTAATGCACACACTTCTCCCAGTGCTCCCACCATTATTGGAAACACTTCTAAAACCCAGTATCGAACCTTTGGTTGGCAAAAATACATTTATTGATTTGGAAATCTCCTTCAAAGTAGTCTCCTTGGTAATGCACACACTTCTTCCAGCGTTCCCGCCATTGTTGTAAACACTTCTGAAACAGATTTTGAAATGGTGAACAACTGTGCCGTTGCATTCCGTATGATTTCTTCTCTTGACTCAAATCGGGTTCCTTTTAGAGACATTATCGGCTTGGGAAATAACCAAAAGTCACACGAAGCCATGTCGGGTGAGTAGGGAGCCCGACGACACACAGGAATGTTGTGTTTGGTGATGAAAGTCTGAATCAAATTTCGCGGACACTCTCCTCATGCCCAAATTCTCGTTCAAATTAGAATGTATCGATACGATTGAATAGTTTCCGCTGAGATATTGCCAAACTTTTGGCAAAATTTGATGCAATATCGTTGCTCAAGTTTTTCTGTCATTTTGCCGAAAAAACTAAAATCCAACGCCCGCTTACTACACATCTTCACTCGTTGGCCGACTTCCAGCGTCTAGCGCTTTCTGCGGGCGAGGAAAAAATTCATGACTGCGCATGAATGGCCCCTACACATCTACACTGAAGAAAGTCTCTCGCGCTTCATTGGTTTACGCAGGAAATAATAAGGTACGATACTTTTTGAACACACCTCGTATATCTTATGCTGTTAGTAACACCCCAGCTAGCATGGTGACCGTAAGCCACTGAGGTACTAAATTTGGTAACTGTATTATTCTTCAGTGCTCTGCGAAACTTTACAGTTGATGCTAAAAACAATAACTTTGCAAAGAAATTACAGGCAACTCCCGTTTCAATGGAAGAAGGCGCGTTTTCTATATTTTTCGCCATGTTATAAATAGATGATGTCTGTTGTTTGTGAACATATCACGGTAAAACGGCTGACCTTTCGTGTTTGAAATGACTTTGGAACATAGGACAACTCAAGCTGGGCCGTTACCTTGTCATGTTGATTAAAGGGCGTATTCTAAAAAGTCAGGGATTCAAAATATATGCAAAAAATATAATATATTCTGGGCTTTATCGCTAAATTTTCATTGAAGTGCTCACCCTAAGGGGAAAAGAGGTTCAAATAATATCCTAAACCTATTCTCCCCGTGCGAAGAACGAACATTTCAGTTAGTAAGTTAATACGAATGTAAATATTATATGGATTATTTTTTGTTGAGACATCCAGCAGTGATGATATTCACCTCCACATTTTGTAAGAATACGTGATATAATTGAATGCAGAAATGCTTTCCTTCAGGTTTTTTTTTTTAATTATTATTATTAACTTTGCAATAACTTAATTTGAATGTAAAATGAAATGAAATTTTTGAGTTTTACTTCCCACGATTATGCCGGTTAGGCTAAAGGAGACGGTGATGATGAGTAATGAATGAAATGGTGGAATGAAGAAAGTGGGAGGAAACGGGAAAAACCCGAGAAACCCCACGCACACGGTGTTTGTCCACCACAAAGTTCACTTAATTTGAATGTAGTTTTCGCTAACGTACACAGAATTACAGTATTTCTAAAAGTTTCTTCCAAGTTGTAAATTTATTCCCAACACACTGGAAAATAAATTCTATCAGTGCGGGCGTGCAAGAAGTTTTATTTTCAAATGAACCCTATTTGAATAATGAGGATGCCTTTTTTCAGCAGAACGAAGTGGTGTAATACGATTATCCATCCATCCGGCAGCCTCCAAACTGATGATGATTCAGCGTAATACGAAACTGGTAAAATCAATATGAGCTTCAAATTTTTCACTAGATGTAATAACCGGTGGCCACCATAGGCGGCGCCAGGATTTTGGTAATGTGGGTGCAGGCTGGGAAGTAATGAGATATAGTAAAAAAAATATTAACATGGTACGCAATAAAAAATTTCTATGTACACTCATGTCCAAAATGATTGTCGCATATCTATAACTGTCGTCTTGTAAGAATATAATTTGATAATGATTTTGCAGGGTACTTTTAATACTGATACTATGTGTATAATCGGAAAATATATATTTGTGATAAATTTCATAGGAAAAGAATTATAAATACGAAAATTAGAATGAGTAAAACAAAATGTTGCTAAATGGAGAAGAAAGCTGTATTTTCGTTTTATTGTTCTTATTTACTGCTCTTTTGACATGAAATTTGCCACATACATGTCTTTGCCGATTATACACGTACTAACATTGTAAGAAATACCGAGCGAATTCGTTATCAAATTATATTCCTAGAAGAACATATTTATAGACATGCGACAATAATTTTGGACATGAATGTACACTCATGTCCAAAATGATTGTCGCATATCTATAACTGTGTTCTTGTAAGAATCTAATTTGATAATGATTTTGCAGGGTACTTTTAATACTGTTACTATGTGTAGAATCGTGAAATGTATACTTGTGGTAAATTTCATAGGAATATAACTATAAATACGAAAATTAGAATGAATAAAACAAAATGTTGCTATATAGACAAGAAAGTTTTATTTTTGTTTCATTGTTATTATTTACTGCTCTTTTGACATGAAATTTGCCACATACATGCCCTTGTTTGTTATAAACATACTAACATTATAAGAAATACCGAGTGAATTCGTTATCAAATTATATTCCTACAAAAACATACTTATAGACATGCGACAATAATTTTGGACATGAGTGTACATATTAAAAGAAACTTCATACATGGATACGCGTGTATGTGAGTTATGAATTTATCAGAATTTTTAAATGTACAAGGGTACTCTGTCAGCACATTCTAACATTGTTGCCAGATCGCTCTGCACTATTGGGCCTTAAGATCTCAAAAATAATCCTCCGTATAATATGAGTAAATTATGAGACTTAACAAGTCACTCTAATATATCCAAACAGAAAACAATAAATATATAAAATACAAAGGATTATTGTAGGAAATCTGTAAATCGAATGTGAGTGCAGCTGCACCCCCTGCACCGACTGTGGCGCCACCTATGGTGGCCACCACTACTTTATGATTCATGCTGTTTAAGAGTAATACAATACCGGTAACTATTACCTTCAAACTTTTCTTAACATCCGGTGGCATTCAAATTCAGTGGTGCCCACCCCCCCTTATGTCTATTACGCACCCGTCCCCCCAATTGTCTATCCGTAGGTGTTCTTCCACGAAAAAATCTCCTTTTCGATTAATTTTACCCCCCCCTCATCAAACATATTTATATAGATTTTAACTCCCCCCAAATATTTCAATGACGCAGTTTGCGTCATAGCCCCCCCTTGTGGGCACCCCTGTTCAAATTGTGTTACAACAGGTGGCTTTATAAAATACGAAACTGTATATCAGCTGTTTACTTGTGCGGTGCGACAAGGAGTATCATTTTTCTACAATATTTCGCAAATTGACACGTTTCTAAATTCACGGTTTTCTCCTTGTTTGTGAAAAAGGACGACTTCTACACTTTAGATAAAAATGAATAGATTAGTACCGGTATGCCTTTTCGTTTTTCCATTTTTTGAGAATTGGAAAACTGTGTACAAAACAATTTACGTTGAGCAAAGGTGTCTGCCATTTGCCTTTTTTTTGAAACGAAAGTGTTTCCATATTCATTGATATTTTTGTTAACTAGATGGGTGTTTGTATAATGTACCAATTTCAATGTTGCGGAAATTTTGGTGCAGTACCAGAAGGTATAACATATTATTATTATTATTTTTGCTGTAATTTAAATGTAGTCCCAGTGCTTGTCCAGGTTACCTTTATCCAGATTTAATTTGCGGTCCTTGGTTCTGATGAACTCATATACCGAAGACCACCTAAATAATTAAATACACGGAAACGACACTATACGCAAACTTTATAATTTGGTGATATTCTTCTGCTGTTATACAGTATCAAAATTTATTCTGTATTACGATATCTTTCGCATTTGTATTGATTATGCGTATGTTGCCTTCTGATGATAACTAAAAATAAATAATTACACACATTCCGTGTACAAATAAAAAATATATTTTTAAAAGATTTTTTTAGAATACATTTTTTTACATGGAATGAATGGTATGAACAGCCATATATGGGAAAAATAGTATTTTAAAAATACATACAGACACATACACATTAGATATTGATCACTGGCCTGTTAATCGGATGCTTAAATTATGTTCAGGACAAGACAGAATTATATCTGAAGTTAGTATTGAAAACTATTTCTTAAAAAAACTTAAAATATATTTCTAATCAGCCGGAGTTATTTTCATTGACAGAAGCTACAGAACATAACTGCAGACATCGGATAAGTACGTTTCTAATTCGAAAACCTTTTCTTTTCCAGAAGATGCAAGGAAATAAGTTTCATTACTGAACTAAAAACAAACACTATTCGGACTTTAAAACTCTGTTACACAGGGTGTTTCAAAACAACACCGACAACGTTTGGGAGATGATTCCTGGCACCAAGATAAGAGAAAAAGTATAGACCAACCTGGGTGCAGAAATTTATCATTTCGGAATTATAGGCTGCCGAATATATGATAAAATGAACTCCATAGCTCCAATACTATGGGACCTTCCGTACTCGGGTCAAGACGTCACTTAGGAACTAGTATGTGCGCTAACCAAAAATACGTTTCAGAATCCTGCGGTATTCACACAACATTTTTAAGAGAGAGTTTGGCCACAGGCATATAATTTGAAGTACTCACCAACTACCTGTACAGACGTTTTCGGTTGCCTATAACCCCGAAATAACAGATTTCTGCATCCAAGTTGGTCTATACTTTTTGTCTTATCTTGGTATTACGAATCATCTCCCAAACGTTGTCGGTGGTGTTTTGAAACACCCTGTATATATATGCATACATTTGTATTTGGGTAACTCTAGAACTTCATTTCGAGAACGTGGCTTATTTACCATTATTAATCAGTAATATTTATATCACTTTATCTGATTTTCATGGAATTTTTCTCTCGACTTTCAGGCGCAAGTGAAGCAATGCTATTCTTGTGGTCTGTTCCATAGTTTCGGCGTCAAAAGGTTAAAAACAAACCTGTAAGCCATTTAAAACTAGAACGAACATACGAATACAAGAAACATAAATGTATTTTTTATCATATCCTTTAGAAGATGTGACTATGAATACAGTAGCCACAAAAAAAAAAGGTTGTAATGTACAAATCAAAATTAATGTGTAAGGCTAATACACTTCCCTTCACCTCATTTGCCTGTGGACTATCCTACTTCAGTGACCTTAATATCATCATTCAACAATGTACAAGTGCTATTCACAACAATAGTTTTGTCTCCATCTTTCTACAACGTCTTAGTAACTACTTTTCCTCTAATAGTAACATTTCTTTGTTAAATTTATTCTGTACAATTTATTATAATTTTCTATTTATATACATATAGAATTCAGTTAGTAATACATGTTGATCTACATACCGTATTTAAATAAATATCATAGCAAAATATATTACTATTACGTAGATCAGTGATCGCCAAACCGTCGAACGCGAGCTACTAGTAGCTCGCGGGGACATTTTCGTAGATCGTGTTAACGTTCCGGTTGGGTAACCTTGATTTCTCCACTGAGCTGTTGCTAACGACAGGGGGCGCTGACGACAACTGTTTGTTTCTCCCGCGCAATTGCCATTGTCAGCCTTACCTCACAGTTGATTGTATACGCGTGGGGTTGAGTTTGTCGTCTGTATATTAGTCATTTGTTAACTTACATAGTTTGATTTTATATTTACTAGAATTGTAAGTTTATAGGCAAAGGCAAGAAACAAATGTAAATATATTTTTTCTTTTTGGTAAGGTTTTGGTAGTTTGTTTCGTTGGTAGCTCTCAGTAGTATTTAACCCTAAGTACTCGCGCGGATTGTTCACAGACCCCAAACAGATAAATTTTGTGTTGCTAGCCAGAAGTCCTCATGAAAAAAATATTTTAAAATGTCTCAAAACGAGTACAAAAAATCTAATTGCAGCAAATACTTTTAAAAACATGTATAGAGTTTTAACAAAAGAGACATTGACCAAAGCTTAAAACCCACTTTATTTTAAATTATAATTTATAACTGTTTCGGATATCTAGCATATCCTTCTTCAGACACTATCGAAATTAATGAAAATACAGTGTCTGAAGAAGGATATGCTAGATATCCGAAACAGTTACAAATTATAATTTAAAATAAAGTAGGTTTTAAGCTTTGGTCAGTGTCTCTTTTGTTAAAACAATCAATCCAAAGCCATGAATAGTCTTACTATGTATAGAGTTATGTTACATTGCCTTAATTATTAAAAATATATATTTTTTATTGTAAAAAAAACTAATATCAATTTGGGGGTCTATTGGACCCCCGCGCGAGTACTACTGTCACAAGAAAGGACGCGAGTACTTACGGGTTAAAAACGGTATGGTAGCTCACGGGCTTCGTAAGTTTGGCGACCACTGACGTAGAAGAAATAAACAAAATTTAAGCACAGTGGAAACATTATTTCTTATCACAAAGCTTTCAACAAATAGGTAAACAAAATTACAAAATCACAGGAACTAAAATACAATTTGAAACTAATACATTAACGTTTTTTTTTTCGTCCAGAAATGTTTATTTTCGACGTAACTTCCAATAAATGTTTACAATCCATCTAACCTCGATTATGTTGTAATTTTAACATACCTCTGACTTAGCATTAGATTGCTACGATATACTTGCGGTCTCAAGACTTACGAAAGAATGCTTTTCTTTTCTAAGACAATCAATAAATTTTTGCCCTCCTCGCCAATCTAATGGCTAGCGCGTTCGCCTTTGGTGGTCCAGGGTTCGATTCCCGATGAGAGAGCAAAAAGAAGAAAACTTCACGATCATTCATTTTTATGAATCATCTGTCTTTTAGCCTAAAAGACATAATCGTGGGACGTTAAACTAAAATAATTTGCATTTTAAAAGAAATTAAGATCTTTCTTTTCATTTTCTCGTTCGTCTACGTTGAAAACAATTTACACAATGTGTGTGTATTTCTTGAAATGAAATCTTACGCTTTACGTTCCACAGTTATCCCGGCTAGGCTAGAGGAAACAATGGTCATGATAAATAAATGAAATGGTCGAATGAAAAAGTGGGAGAACCTCGAGAAGACTCACGCACACGGTGTTTTGTCCACCACAAAGCTCTTTTGGCGCGAGCTGGGATCGAAATTGAGGCAAACGCTCTACCACTGAGCCACCGCTGCCCTGTATTTCTTGAAGAACGTAACAGTGGAAGTGGCACTAAATATTAAATATTTTTGAAACACATATTTAGCACATATACTAGTGTTCCTCTAAATAGGGAAAGAAGTAACACTGGAATGCATTCTGCTTTTATACCCGAGAATTCTGTTCTTTCTGAAGAAATTTTCTCAACAACTAGTGATTTTCCAAATTTGATAACAGCAAGGTTTGTCAAATTGATAATTTGTATGATTATATATATATATATATATATATATATATATCGGGTGTTCTAAAAATAGCGCCTACAGACAACGGAGTGCTATTCTGCAGGCCTCCCCTCCCCCCCCAAAAAAATATTACATACTGGTATATCCTCCGGGGCCTTCTTCAGCCGCTATAGGGAATAAGAAGTTTCACTATGTGGCAACATCGCATATTAACTTGGAACCATTACTATTGCTCTACGAATTCATCAAGCGAATAAGTGGTGCTAGTATCAACGTGTATCGACTTTAACCGATATTAGGAAATAATCGATGTAACTACTTGTTGGAATAGTAGATCTACTCTCTGGTTCTTTATCTGCGACGTTGAAATATAGTGCAATTCGTATCTATAGGCGAAGACCTGAAAGGTATAAAATTATATATATCCAGAAATACCAAGTGCTCAATGTCGTATGAATTTTCGATTCATTAAGATTCTTGGAAAACTAGTAGTACAAATACCATTAAAATTGAAATATTTCGAGCCATCTATTCAAATATCGAATATTGCAGTGATGTTTTTTTACAACATTAGTAAGTACGTACAAAAACAGCAGTTAGAGATGAGGCACATACACTTAACGTGGCAAATTAAAAGTTGATTTATAAGTTGATTATTACCTTAACTTGTTCCTATTTACTTCGGGAAGTTATCTTCCGTTTTCATAAGGAAATAAAAAAAATTAAAAAGAAGAATTTTTCCACAAATAATGTTTTAATTTTACTTACACACTAAGATACTGTGATTGAAAATTTTGAGATTATTGTATACATAAAACTGACCCAAATCAATGATTGCTCTCAACAGAAGTCACAACAGTAAAAATTACATGCTAAAGGAAATCTTTTTAAAAGTTTTACGTCCCACAGTTATGGCGGCTAAGCTAAAGGAGACGGTAATGATGAGAAATTAAGAAAATAGTGGAATGAAGAAAGTGGGAGAAAACGAGAGAACCCCGAGAAAACCCACGCACATGGTGTTTATCTACAACAAAGTTCACTTGACGCGAGCTAGGATTGAACCAAAGACTCCATGCACCAGATGTGAACGCTTTACCATTGAGCCACTGCGGCCCCACTACATGCTAAAGAAACAAACCTCACCTAATGTCCTAATGATAACAAGAATTAGAGCATTAGTTTTCACCCACCCCTTGATCTGAAGCAAGGGGTGGATTGCAATTTTTACTAATGTGACCTCAAGTGCCACCACCACTGTTGACAAGCTGTATAAAGACATTCTTATCAAGCCTTACACATCATATACTCTATTTATATGTTAATTTCATGAAAATTATGTTAATTCACATTACACTTTATTAGTATCTACGTTCATTACATACAGAAAGAAATGTATCTTGCGTACTGGAACGTTCTCTGTTTTTGAGCAACAATAATAGATAATTTGAGATCTCATATTCATTACACAAATAAACGGAATTACAAAACAATCATTATAATAGAAACGTGAGCGGTTTCCAGATCCATTAAATTACATTGTATTATCATTCTGTATTACATATTACGAATTCATATACAATTCGTTTTTTTTTTTTTTTTTGTTTTTTTTTTTTTAACATTTTTGTGGAATACAGCATTTTCCACTAAGGTATTTCCGCACAGATGTATCCTGGGACTTGATTATTTAGTGAATATTCAATCTATGCTGGTAAAATTAGAACTATCCCATATTTGAATATTCAAACAAATAATAATTAATTTAAAAAAACAAATAATGAGGCTGGACTAGTCATACAGGGAGTTCATCTCGCACACTGTTAACAAAACAAGCTAGCCGACATGACTTACTTGAATGAGATATTACTAATATCTGCGAATAACTTTTGTTTCATCTATCAATTAATACCAGAATGGAGGTGACCACCAGAGTTGAGCTCTGAGAGGCAGCACGTGAAAGTAATAGTATTGCATCACGTGCAATCTTGTAAGCAACCTGGCTTACTTATTTCTCTACAACAATGTGTGTTAGTAACACGTAGGCGGAAAATATTTAACATGTAAGTAACATGCTTACTTGTGCAAACAGTTGCTTATAGATGCAGAAAATAGACATATGAATGACTGGACCATAAAATATTATTATTTGTGCTTGTGAAGTAGTTACGATTTTGATGTATTTGATAGTGGAGATATTCAAAAAGGAGATTACAACATTCTATGAGATCAAATATATTTATCATTGGATGGGAGACAAAGAGGTTTACGCATAATTACTTTATGTTCTACAGTGTCTACGACTGCTGCCATACTGTGGTAGTCAATTCTGAATTTCGGCTTTCATAATATATTTTATGATAAGCCATTGTATTAAAAGTAAGTGACAATATACAGTCATAAAGTTTTCCCGAAGATGTGACAATATTTAAGATGATAGTTTGGTGTCTTGGACTGAAAAAACAACCCAAGAAGTTTTACTTTTGCTTGGGGATAACAGTACATGCAATTTCAGACAGAAGTGGATGGCCGCGCATTTCTGAGGAAGTTTGTACATTTCAACCGACTATTCATAAGCTCTGTTAAGCCATTCCCGTAACAATCCTCTCTACAGTCAGATATTTAACCTCTGCATCCAAGTTGCAGAAATATAGTACCGTAAAAACTAGTGCATCCGAAAAGCCGATTCGCCATAAGGGCAATAACCATATGTAAGACTTTTTCAATATTTAACCGAATTAGAATCGAACTTAAGTGCATTACAAATACAAGCACTTTATTTGAGCCTCCTTAGCACAATGGTATTAACTCGAGATTTTTCCAATACTACAAAACAATTTGGTAAGTTCTTAGCGTTATTTCTGATTTAATTCAACATTACACAGTACTTTTGACTCACGAATAAGGTCAAGTTTCATATCGGAAAATTATACTGGGTGTTTCAAAACAATACCGACAACATTTGGGAGGTGATTCCTGACATCAAGGTAAGGCAAAACGTATGGACCAATTTGGGTGCATAATTGCCTCTTTTCGGAGTTATAGGCTGCCGAAAACATGAAAGAAATGAACTTTAAAGGGTCCATAGCTCCAAAACTATACGGCCTACCGTAGTTGGGTCAAGACTTTACTAAGAAATTAGTATGTACCCTATCACAATATCCATGTATTAGAATCCTTGGTACTTTTGCAACAATTTTTATAGAGGATTTAGTGAGTACTTCAAATGAATATGCCCGTAGCCAAACTCCCTCTATAAAAATTGTTGTATCAGTACTGCAGGATTCTGAAACATGCATTTTTTGGATGGCGCACATATTAGTTCCTACGGTAGGTTCCATAGTTTTGGAGCTATGGACCTTTAAAGTTCATTTTTTCATGTTTTCGGCAGCCTATTACACCGAAAGGAAGTATTTGTGCACCTAAGTTGGTCTATACTTTTGGTAGTTATTCTTGCACAGACCATGGGAATATAATTAAAGCTTAGAGATAAGACAGAGAGACATTACATAACAAAGTTCTCACCGACATTGTAAGCAGAACTGTATAAAATATCTACTTGGTTGTATAAGAATAAAAACTGAACCGTTAGATACAGTGTCTTTCATCATTGTGATCCATTTCAATGTTACATATGTATATACACACAATTTATTTCTCTTTAAAGCCTTATATAAAATGCTTGCCATTTTTGCTCCCTGATTGTTTACTTTTAAAACAAACCTAATTCTACAAACAAGTAATATTTTAGCATAATTTATGGCATATTTACATTTGTGTAATATTAACAATGCTGCGTGGACTGTTCCTGAAGGCACTGACAGGTGTCTCTGTTCCTCCATTTTCACACAGAGTCTTTCACACTGGCCAGCCTTTTCGCTAGCATTTCGTCTATAATGCCCACAGCCTCATGTTCATCCAACGCCTCCAAAAGGCTCCTCACGCTAGTTACAGAGATTTGCTCATGAACCTGAAAAGATATTAATGATATTACGTAAACAAAGTAAATAGGTACAAATTCATGCATATGTAAATATAAGCTTGCTGATTTTATATATATAGGGGTTTACAAAAATCTGTCATAATAATTTGGGAAGAGATTCTTCACATCAAAATAAGAAAAAAAGTTCATATGGACATGTGGTCGGAAGTGCATAGTTTCGTAATTATAGGGCGCCGAAAATGTATTTTTTTTTTAAATTTAAAGGTCCATAGTTCCACTACTATAGGACCGATCGTAGTCGGGTCAAGACATTACTGAGGAACTAGTATGTCAACTATCAAAATATCCATCTTTCAGAACCTCCTGTACCTGCACAATCGTTTTTAGAAAGGTGTTTTGAAGTACTTGATCATCCCGCACCTACCTCTAAAAATTGGTGTGCAAGTACTGGAGCATTCTTGAACAAGGATATTTGGATAGTTCACATACCAGTTCCTCAGTGATGTCTTGACTCGACTACGATAGATCCTATAGTAGTGAAGCTATGAACTTCAAAAGTTCACTTGTTTCACGTTTTCGGCACCCTATAACTCCGAAACTATCACCTTTTGGGCACAGGTCTATATGAACTTTTTTTTTTCTTATTTTGATGTAGGAATATGTTTCCAAAATATTGAGACAAATTTTTTGTAACACCCTGTATACATATATATATTTATGGCATACTTTCTGGTATTACAAGATTAACATTACTGGTAACCCAACACAAATTTGTATGTTTTCAAATAGTACTATGTCACGTTCTTCATATTTCAAATCTACATGTAAAATTAAAACATGACACTTATCATGCAGTGTTGCAAATTAAAGACAGTACAATATTACAAACATCAAAATTTTGGTGGCCTTTATAGCATTAATTACACAAATGAGACAGACGGGGCAATGCACATCCCAAGTACTTTAGTGTCCAATACTATGATCATGATATGATGGATTTCGAACAAGTAGAAACAAAAAGTTAGAATGGACTGAAAAACTTACTTTTCTTTCAAAAGCATTTATTTTAGAAAACTGCTTAGATAAGTACCTCGTCCATTTACATAGAGTGTTTTCAGTAGATGTGAAGATCACAATGCCGTTTACAGCAATTTCATATCTCAAATCGTTCTGGAGATGTGATAAAAACTGTAAGGTTTGCAACACTGATTAAATTTTTGTTATTCCGAGAACTTATTATAATTACACTAACCAAACAGAATTGCTGTAATGTTACCGAAGTAGAAAATTTCCACAAATACGCAATTTTAAGCAATATATCAATTTTATCAATCTTTTCATATCTTTCGAACAGTTTGAGATATCAAATTGGTGTAAACGGCATCATTATCTTTATGTTTATTCAAAACCATCTACATAACTAGATGTGGTTATTTATCGAAGGACATTTTTTAAATAAAGTCAAAATTTTCAGTTCATTATAACTTTGTTTCTACTTGTTCCAAATACATAATATGATGATCATAGTATTCGACATTATAGTACAGGGTGTTTATAAAAGAACTCCGGGGTTTTAAAAATTCATATCTTATTAACGATAAAAGAGAGCAAAATTTAGTTAATTTCTCTGAAACAACTAGCTCAAAAAGTTTTAGTCATACTAATTGGAAATGTTTTTATCAACAGGTGGCAGCGCTGCGGAGCGTTGACCTTGAAACGACGTAGCGGCTGCGGTAGTCAGTGAATCAGTACCGTGCCGTGTGGATAGTCAATTGCGTGGCAACCGTCCCCCCAGACATGCTGGCCAGGACATGGCAAGAGACAGAGTACCGTTACGATGTGTGCCGTGCCACTCACGGAGCTCATATTGAACTTTATTAAATTGTTAAAAAAAAATTGAAAATGTAAGCTTTCCAATCATGTATAACACATGTATGTACGTTTTTTACTTAATTAAAATATTTTGCCTCAAAACCCCGGAGTTCTTTTATAGACACACTGTACTTTGGATATGCATTTCCCTGTCCATCTCACCTGTGTTATTACTGTTGTAGAACTCTCCAAAATTTGGTTGTTTTTCGATGTTGATGATACTGCAGCGTTACGATTAGGATTAGGAATTAGATTTCTAGGCTTTCGGCATCTCAGGTATGTTAGCCCGTCACACATATGAGAGATGAAGTCCCTCGGCGATCACACTGCCCAGGGAATTGGAAAGGAAGGAAGTTAAGCGGCCTGGGACCTTTAGGTTATGTACACTCATGTCCAAAATTATTGTCGCATGTCTATAACTGTCTTCTTGTAAGAATATAATTTGATAATGATTTTGCAGGGTACTTTTAATACTGATACTATGTGTATAATCGGGAAATGTATATTTGTGGTAAATTTCATAGGAAAAGGATTATAAACACGAAAATTAGAATGAGTAAAACAAAATGTTGCTAAATGGACAAGAAAGTTTTATTTTCGTTTTATTGTTCCTATTTACTGTGCTTTTGACATAAAATTTGCCACATACATGTCTTTGCCGATTATACACATATTAACATTATAAGAAATAACGGGCGAATTTGTTATCAAATTATATCCCTGCAAGAACATTTTATAGATATGCGACAATAATTTTGGACATGAGTGTACCATCCCGGCATTTGCCTGATGTGAATTAGGTAAACCCAAGAAAAACTTCATTCAGCATGGCGGGCCTGAAAAAGCTGTCACACTTTTTCGACCACGTGTACCCATTGTGAATCGAATCCACGACCGCTCACACCAAAGGGAAAAGCGTTAGCTTCTTCGCTACGCAGGGCCACTACTGTAGCGATTTTTAGTTTGGAACAGTGCATGACAAGTATGATGTTATGTGTTTTCCTTTTACATGTGGATTTGAAATCTGTAATAACCTGACGTGGTGCCATCTAAAAAAGATACAACTTTACATTTCTCACCTTCATATGAAATTACAGTCCATACTTGATTTATTTATATTTGGTCTAGGAATTAATTCGTGCGGGTGGACAAGAGATGGCGCAACGAACGGAGCGTCCCACAGTTCCGTGTATCCACACATGTATTGCAAACCCCTGTCATCGCGTATCGTTCGTAGTATAGGGCAGTGGATTAAAGCGTCAACAACACCAGTTTGTAGTTAAGTGAACATGGCGCAATTTGTGCCTGATAAAGTGTTTTTGCGGGGTGTCCTGCTGCATTACTTTAACATGCAGAAAAGTGCGACTGAAAGTCATCGTATTTTGGTGGAAGTGTATGGTGACCATGCTCTAGCTGAGCAAACGTGTCAGAAGTGGTTTGCACGGTTCAGAAGTGGTGATTTCGGCTTGGCAGACCAAGAGCGAGCTGGACAGCCAAAAAAATTTCAAGACGAAGAATTGACAGCATTGCTCGAGCAGGATTCGTGTCAAACGCAGGAACAACTTGCAGCAGCATTAGGCGTTGATCAAACAACAGTCTCCAAACGCTTGAAAGCCATGGGAATGATTCAAAAGATGTCACATTGGGTTCCACATGAATTGAAAGACAGAGACGTTGAAAGACGAAAAACCATTTGCGAATTGCTGCTTCAACGACAGAGCAGAAAGGGGTTTCTGCATCGAATTATTACGGGTGATGAGAAGTGGATCCATTACGAGAACCCTAAACGAAAAAAGGCCTGGGTAAAACCAGGTGAACCAGGTCCATCACAACCAAAACGAGATATTCACTGTGCAAAGGTTATGCTGTGCATATGGTGGGATATGAAAGGTGTGGTGTACTATGAGCTGCTGCAACCGGGTGAAACTATGAATGGAGAACGTTATCGACGACAATTAATGCGTTTGAAGCAAGCTCTGGCCAGAACACGACCAGAATGGGAGAACAGACATGATAAACTTATTGTTCAACATGATAACGTTCGCCCACATGTCGCAAAACCGGTCAAAACCTATTTAGAAAATGTCGGATGGGAAGTTTTACCCCACCCGCCGTATTCACCAGACGTTGCTCCTTCGGACTACTACTTGTTCGATTGCATGAACAACGATTTGATTGGACAGCGGTTTACTTCTTCAGAAGATATCGAAACATGGGTCTCTGACTGGATCGCTTCCAAGGATGAGGACTTCTTTTGCCACGGAATCCGTACATTGCCTGACAGATGGGCGAAAGTGGTGGCTAGCGATGGACAATATTTTTCTTAAGGTATTTATGTATTTTGTGTTTGTACTACAGCTTCAATGTGTGCGTACCAACCGCACGAATTAATTCCTAGACCAAATATATAAATCTTAAGTTAACATTAGGTAAGTAGTTCGTTCTATAGTATACTTGTATTTGCTGTTTGACAAAAAGCTTTTATCTCTGAAGAAAAATTTTATTCCTAGAATGTACCTTCATAAAGAGGTAATGATAAATTGCAGAAACTATAACAAAGTTATTGTTGAAATATAGTTATTGCATTCTTCAGATATTGTCATATTTCTCAGTTATACAGGGAGTTTCAAAACAACACCGACAACCCAATTACGGAAGGTTCCATAGCTTTAGATCTATGGACCTTTAAAGTTCATTTTTTCATGTTTTCGGCAGCTTATAATCCCGAAAGGAAGCACTTGTGCACCTAGGTTGGTCTATAGTTTGTCTATAGTATCAGGAATCACCTCTCGAACGCGGTCGGTGTTGTTTTGAAACATCGTGTATATAATCCAAAGTGAATATCATAACTATACACTATCTTTCTTACTGTCGCCCTGTGCTTAAGTATGAAGTTCAACCCATATTATATAAGTAAAGGAGAGACGAGAGTGCTACTTACATCAATATATCCAAAAAGGCTCTTTGTAGGGCTTGCTGATGTAGTAAGCATATGAACCAAGAACCTGCAATCTAATAAATCAGCCAGGTACTCCCAACTCCTTGACGGCGGATCTAACACTGCTGCCAGCTTGTCAAGCGTCTCGGCGTCAAACAGACCTACCAAAAATTAGAAAGAAGAAGTATTAATAATAATTAGTACCAAAAAGTAATAATATTGATTTTTAGCTTCGTTCAGATACATCAACGACATTAAAGGAAATGAAATCTTTCAGTTTTACGTCCCACGCCTATGCCGCCTAGAATATAGGAGACGGTGATAATGAGAGATGAAAAAATGAAATGAAATCTTTCAGTTTTACGTCCCACGCTTATGCCGCCTAGAATATAGGAGACGGTGATAATGAGAGATGAAAAAATGAAATGAAATCTTTCAGTTTTACGTCCCACGCTTATGCCGCCTAGAATATAGGAGACGGTGATAATGAGAGATGAAAAAATGAAATGAAATCTTTCAGTTTTACGTCCCACGCTTATGCCGCCTAGAATATAGGAGACGGTGATAATGAGAGATGAAAAAATGAAATGAAATCTTTCAGTTTTACGTCCCACGCTTATGCCGCCTAGAATATAGGAGACGGTGATGATGAGGAATGAATGAAATTGTGGAATGAAGAAAGTAGGAGGAAACGGGAGAACCTCGAGAAAACCCACGCACACGGTGTCTGTCTACCACCAAGTACCCCATGCACTAGAGGTGAACACTCTACCACTGAGCCATTCCAGCTTCATATTATGGAACAAATTGATACTAAAACTCACAAGTGAATATCCATTTTTTTTTCTTATGCAAATTGAAATTAGAATAATTTTGATTATAAAAATAACTTGTACTAGATTCATTTCTAGGTAACACAAAACGTATCTAGTTGTTATGATCTGGTAAACGGAAAAGCTAGAAAGAGTATTTAAGATTTCCGAAACGAACGAGAGCTCAACCTTTGGAGTTGGCAAGTCTCTAAGAGTTGAGCGACGCATAATTCTTTTAGTCCCCCTCTCTCTAAACCAGTGCCGTGCCTTGGGAGGAAAGGGGCGACAGCCCTGGGCGCCGAAGTAAGGGGGCGAAAAATTACGGAGGAAAAAGAAAAGAAAAAAAGGGAGAAAATGTTACTCATGTTAGGAAAATGCATATGCACATATACACTATAAAATGATAAGAAAAAAGTAATAAAAAGTGTTCAAAAGCAGGGTTTATTTTTGAAAAATTTTTTACTCTTCGCGCCAACCATAGTGGCGCTTCGGGGCTGGTCTGTTGACCTCACTCATATGTACTAGGGCGCCGTCGTATACTCTCGTCCCGGTCGTAATTTCCACGGCACGAAACTGCTGTAAACCCCCTGAACTTTCTCAACCAAACGCTTCTAATCTCCGTAACTTGCTGGAATCGTTTGTTTCTGAGATTTTGGAATTTACGTGTTAACTGCATCATATGAAGTTTCTAAAACAGCAATTACGTATGTGCCAGTACCTCCACTTTAAGAAGTTCAGTTTGAAAAAAATCAATATTTACTATCTGTACGTCCATCCGAGAGACTGGAAATCTTAAGAACTATCTGATACATTATCAGCAATTTTGGTCAAAATGGTGAAAGTCAAGTTGGTAATTGAGTTCGTCTATGGGGAATATCTACCCACCTACCCTAGTAGTAGTACTAATACTAATAATAGTATCAGTAATCGTAGTATATGTAGTATTACTAGTGGTGGTAGTAGTATCAGTGGTAGAATAAAGGTAAGAGTGTTATTTGCAATTACTGCTGTATACTCGGAAGTTTGTATGGACCACTGCCTCGGGACCACTAATTTCGTCTTACAGTAAGAATTTCCTCCTTTTAGTAGCATCCATAAATTCTATTTTTATTCGTTCTATCCATCTGAAATACCGCGAACAACATACTGAATGTACTGCAGAAGATTTCATAAAATTATGACCATTCAAACAAGCAAATTATTATTCACTGAAGCTAAAAATGATCTCAAATAGACGTTGTACGTATCTTTAAAAATACTTAATAGAAAAGTAACACCTGGTGATAGAGATATCTATTCGAATGTCTCTTACCTTCCCTGCTGATCTAGTAGCTAGAACGTGTGCCTTTGGTGCACGTGATTTCGTGTTTGATTCCTGGTGGAGAGGATGAGATTTTAATTGTACAATCATTCATTTTAATTAAGCATTTGATTTGACTTTATTTGATTTTCAGTTTAGGGTTCCGTTCAGCAGCGAGCTATATCAGATGTGGACCTATAGATTAACGTGGAATCCGAACCACATGAGCTCCCGCCGGGAACCGAACTCGGGTCTCCCACGTCAAAGACACGTAAGCTAACCGCTTAGCCACGAAGGAGCTTTTCATTTATCATCCGTCTCCTTTATCTTCAAGGGCAAAATCGTGGGACGTTAAACTAGAAAAAAAAAGTGTATATATATATGTATGTTTAATTTAGAATGTCCTTTATAACAGTGTTATTTCAAGTATTTCGAAAGTAAAGTGAAACCTGTCTATGTTGGCCACTACCTGTTCCATTGAAAAGTGGCCAACTTTCAGAAAATAAGTGTCATTGGTGTATTTTTATAATAGGATTTCTAGTATTACTTGACTGTAACATGTAATAAGCAATGGTACGATATCTACTTTTAAATAATATATATAGAGTAATCATAGTACAGTTATTAATAATAAATTTATTCATGGTGGTTCATTCGTTTTTGTTTTTTTCTAATATATTGTTTTTGGCACATACGCACTTTCTAAATTTGTAGTTAACTACCTCTTGTTAATGAGCTACAAGTGTTTACTTGCAGCAAAAGATGTTTTGAGAAGGGAGTTCATATCTCAAGACCTCCGCTACCTTTCGACAAGCCGTCAGGTGTCATAAACTCATTTATTCATCATTTTGGCAATATGCAGTTCAAGCAGTTTAACTCTCTTTTTAATTTAAAGGGACTAGCATATACTAGCAGACGACGTTTCTATGTGTGAGTGTGTGTGTGTTCTCACTCATCGGATGCATGTGGGCGGAGTGACCTTGATCAACACTTCTTCAGCCAATCACAGCTCTGTCTACTCTTACGTCACTTAACACGTGAAACCCACGCGAACAGCGAGAGCTGAAGAGATTTAGCGGGAGACAAACTACTTGGCGCCCAAGAGATGATTGTATAACAGCATATTCTACCCTGCTGCAACAAGACACTATGTAATCATATCTTGCCCTTAATCGAATCGAGTTAATTTTCACATTTTTTGGACACATCCATTATTATTTCTCTCTTAACGGTTATTTCCTAGTGTAAAGCTATGTAAGTATCAATATAATTAAAATTTCCCAAATCGATTGATGAGTATTTTCTGCGATTGTGCATGTCATCTCCCATGCCTCATGGCTGTCTATTTGAGTACATGGTGCAAAATCTATTTTTTTACTTATTATTTGTGTAATTTGTTAATTTTCGAAAATATGATGCTGAATCTTTTGTGTCTCTAAAAGTTGTACGTAGAATTTTTGCTTATGTGTAGTTGGCGTTGAAAGGAGCTTTCTTCGGATAACTTGTTTCATCGTCAACGCTCGAGCAAACGTCCTATTTACGACTATCAAATATAATGCTTGCTCTATCTGGATCACCATCCTATGGAGTAAACATTATACAGGTTCCAATAGTTGACAACTGAGATGGTTAGCTTTAACCTTGAAAATTCTCCGGAATTACTAAAGCTCCCACTGATGAAAGGAGACGATATAGCTAATGATTTTACCAGAATCGACAGGTTAAACAAATACGTACAACCATTTCCTGAATTTCTGTGCGTGTTTTTTCTTATTCACATCTTCCTTCACCAACCCTTTAAGAGGGTAGTGTTCTGGCCATTAACCTCCAAGAACAAATCGCGCGAATCCATGTTTCTTTGTGTCCAGTCACAAATACAGAACATCTGCCTCTCATATGGGAATACGAAAGAGTTAAGAAAAATAACAAAACGATATTTTGCGCGGCCAAGATCGCAGGTAAATTTATCATTATCAACAAATAGCAAACACTGCTTCAATGCGGCCAACTTCCATGATAGACAGGTGGCCAACGTACATAGTAATAAGTAACAAATGACTTATGAGAAAATGCAGGTTCAAGACGAACTAGGCCAAGATGAGCAGTTGGCCAACATAGAGAAGTAGCCAAGTTGACAGGTTTTATTGTATATTCTATGATGTTTTGGAAGAAGCCGAAGTGATATTGTCTCCTAACTTTTCACGAATCGCACACACAACCATGACAACTTTCATCGGAAACTTAACCACGGGAACTGAAAAGGCCACTTCAGAGGTAACTACTATAGCCTATGTTTAAGGAACCATTAAATCATTCGTCCGGTGAGGACAAACTTTCTGAAAAAATTGCTAGTCAGAGTCGCTGCTCCATTATTCGAACGAAACCATCTACGTAATACTATTTTGCACAGAAAATGATTATTTTTTTTCTTTTTTAGATTTGTACCTGTTTCTAGCATAGGGCTACTTCGCTCCTCCTTTACTTCTACGTCTTCAGGTACTTCGTTCTCTTTTGCAGGGATACTCTTCTGCAAGATTGCATACAACTGAAAGAAAAGAGAAAAACACGTTAACCCAGATAACGCTCTTTACATTTTATCATCATTATATACAGATTATGATCAAAATAATGGAAACACCTGTAGTTTACAACACTCAGATTTTAATGAAAAGTCATGTTGGCAAAGAAAAACTAAGATATTTTGTAGTGTCAAGTGATCGTCTGTAGTAGCGAGGAAAAAAAAGGAGGTGGGTGATGAAGCAAGCAGTTGATAACAAGATTAAAAATATTTTTGTGATAGCAGGCGATTCTGTCAATTAAAATGAGTTTATACCCTGCAGACTATGTTTAAAGAAAACAATAAATTGTAATAAGTGTAAACCAGAACGAAACTCAATAGAACTAACACTGGCGAAACAAATCATGACCCCCTTTGCTAACACCATTGAAGCAGCATGCTCCTCGTAACTGAAATAAAAACCTGAACTTACTTTTGGACTGCTTTGTGCTAATTCAAGAGGTGTTTCTCCTTCAAAGACTTCATCCCGCTCTAAAGATCCGCTGCCTTCCTCCTCTGTATCTTCCTCTTCCTCTTGCTTGATGTGAACAAGCTCTCCATCGTCGCTTCTCACCACCTGAACCAACGTGGACTTCGGCCTACGGGTGTGGTTTCTTAAAGTGGGATCAGCCTACGGAACGAAAACAACGTTTTAAAAAAAACTGACAGTTACAAGATATAATGTAGAGCGGAAGTAGAGAACCAAAGCGCTATTTCAACAACAGTACTACTAATGGAGAAAAATATATGCATATCATAGATGTATTGTGAAATGTTACGTTTAGTGTACCTAACAGGAAACGACACACGCTTCAGTATGTGGGTCACACTAATCCTAATAATAAACAGTTACGCTACAGATGTCACTACCTGCGCTATCAGTTGCTTATATAACTGGTTGGTGGGCAAACTTATTTAAAAAAAGCTTTAAATAATAAAAAATGAAATATCACATTTTAACGTCCCACGATTATGTCCTTTAGGCTAAGGGAGACAGATGATTATGTCCTTTAGACTAAGGAAAACAGATGATTATGTCCTTTAGGCTAAGGGAGACAGATGATTATGTCTTTTAGGCTAAGAGAGACAGATGATTATGTCCTTTAGGCTAAGGGAGACAGATGAGTATGTCCTTTAGACTAAGGAAGACAGATGATTATGTCCTTTAGGCTAAGGGAGACAGATGATTAAGGCAAGTGAATGATAATGGAAGAATTAGCGGAATGAGAATCTGACGGAAACGGAAGTATCTCGAGAAAACTTACGGACAAGATGTTGTCGACGATAAACTTACTTGCCGGGATCGAACCAGGGACCTCACGCACCACTAGTATAGCCACTGTGCCCACTCTTTAAATGTAACCAATTAGAGATTTTAATTATGCACGATTTTAGCCTATAGCGTAGACAGGACCCAAGACTTGGGTGGAATAACTAACTTTGAATACAGACAACAATTTTACAAACAACTAACTTTGAATGTAGACAATTTTATAAACAGTGCCTACGTGGCTAACGCATGCATTTTCTGTACGCATGGTTATGGATTCGATTTCCGGTTAGGGTGTTTGTCGGTACAAATCCGACTAGTGATTTCGACCCCACTATAACCAGAAGGTCCCCAGAACGTTAAAAAAAAAAAGAAAAAAAAATCTCAAGGTTCAGTTTATCGGGGGAACACGACAGATCTGAACATGAACGTGACACGAAAGGAATGTGAAAATATGAAAACTATGGCGTCACTCCTAGAGGAGGCAACCTTCCATCTGGAATTTGTCTGCATCTCGCGTGAAATTCAACTTGAAAGTGGGCAAATGTACAGATTATGGGATTGATTTCAAATGATACGAACCACGTTATGTCTTCAAAATTTATCACGTAAACGGCAATATTATCGGATCGAATCCATCTATGTAATTTTGCTAGCTGAATGCCCGTTCCTCGTACGGGCCTAATAGTAAGTTTGTGGGAAATATTTGAAAGATGTATAGGAACCCTCTTTCTCTCTTCTTTCAATCAAAATGGAATGGTGAGAAATCAGCTCAAACTAGTTTCCATTGTCTAACAGCTTTTGTGTGATTTCCTCTTCCTTTGAAGTTTTAAGTATGTCATAAGATATAGCATCCTAGTTTTCTTTCTAAGTTCGTTATTATTACGCTGGCACTATGTGGTTTACATTGAAAGTACATGTTAGAAACAACAGAAAATAGTTTATGACATGTAACGGGTAATATTTATTTATATGTAATAATAAATTCATTGATGCGATATGGAATATTCTATTGTTAGCATAAATTTTGAGCTTCTGCTAACCATACGTATTTTAATAGAAGAAGAAGACGTGGTGGTGGTGGTAGTAGTAGTGGTGGTGGTAGTAGCAGTAGTAGTAGTAGTAGTAGTAGTAGAAGAAGAAGAAGAAGAAGAAGAAGAAGAAGAAGAAGAAATAGTTTGGAATAGGACTGACTGTTTTTATACCAATCGGTTCAGCCGTTATGCGATCACAATCAAAATTACATTAATTTTATTACTTAATTTCTATACTGCTATAGAAAGTGGCAATACTTGAACCTACCTTCGCCTTGAGAAGTATCTCGCATAGTTCAGGGCTCATAACTGCACATGCAATGTGTAATGCTGAATTCCCAGACAGATTCTGGTGGTTGACATTGATGTTCGTCTGCAACAAATAAGATGTTTTTATTAATATACTTGGTACCTGTCAAAATACAATAAAAACATAACGCCAGTTCAGAAAGAATAATGCAATTTTAACAATGTTTTAATACAAAAGTGGTATTTTCCAGAATATTGTTACACGGAACTTGTTTCTAAACGAATCAGAGTGAAATAAGTACTAGAGCGGGGATCGTATCTAGCTTTCCAGCTTATCATGCCGATGTATTACGTAACTATATGCTTCCTGACTACCAGCACACTTTAATTCCTGAGGTCGTGTTTGGCCATTCAGACAATACACAGTGAGATTAATTCTCAGACAATTATTGAGCCAAATACTTGAACGAATAAACTATTATCGAGTTCTGAATATTTAGTGTTAATTACTTTACAGCACTGTGGGCCAGGACAATATATGAATGGACTTGGGAACCATTTTCGTTCCCCTTCCTCTCCTCCCCAACATGCACACACACACACACTTGA
This sequence comes from Thermobia domestica, assembly GCF_964235325.1. NCBI lineage: Eukaryota > Metazoa > Arthropoda > Insecta > Zygentoma > Lepismatidae > Thermobia > Thermobia domestica. The sequence continues at coordinate 393,666,519 of NC_137454.1, forward strand.
GCTGTTGGCTCGCTGAATGTGCGTGTGTCATACACTTTTTGAATTGCTCTTCTATTTTGTGCATCGTGCTTCCTCTTTCATGTGTCTACGCCAAATAAGCCTTGAGCTATGAACACTTGAATGTAACTGTATGAAATCTGCATTTTTCTAAAACTCGACCAGGTAGCAATCGCTTTGTCTTTCAGGATGGGCCCGGTAACCAAAACGCTAAGGAAAATATTTTCCCGGTTGACATTCAAGTCTCGATTCAGGTACATTATGATGGCCAATTACACTCTTCAGCATTGAGATAAGAAAAGAAACATATCATACTTTTGTGCGCGGGACGCCATTTGGCCATCACTGTTATACAGCATTATGTACAGCTTTTTATCCATTTTGTTCTTATAATTCAGTGTCTGAAAACATATTACGAACCCATAGGTTCAATGCTCCATTCACAAAAGTTCTCCAATGACTATCCTCCTTAGCCATCTGGATTCAGTTTTTCTTTGTATTCCTATTTCTCTGAGATCCATCTTAACATTGTCCTTCCATCTGTGTCTAGGTCCTCCTAATGGTCTCTTTTCGCTTGTGTTTCCAGTTAACGTTTTGATATTTAATTCTGGCTACATGTCCTGCCCACCTAAACCTGCTAGATTTGATGACTAACAAATGTTTGATAAACGGTATAAAATATGAAGTTCCTCGTTATGAAATTGCCGCCATTCCTGATTCCCGTTCTTCTTAGGCCTCAGGATTTTATTCTTAAATACTTTTCAGCCTACAATCGTCCCATAAAGCAAGTGACCATGTTTCGTAACCATACAACACAACAGGTATAATTATCGTTTTATATATTTTAAGTTTCTAATTCTTAAAGAGTTCGAAGTGAATAATAATATGAATTTCCTGCTTTCAGTCGACATTTTGTTTCTTCGTAGATATAGTTTTGGCCTTTTAATGTTGAACCTAGATATTTGAAAGTATCCACTTTGTCGAAAGTTATATTTGATATTTTGACATATTCATATTTGCAGTATTATGGTTACGGCGAACTTCCGCATTTATTGTTAAACCCATGTCCCAGTAGGCGTTTAATAAACCCTCCATTTCTTTCTATTTTCCCCTATCAGATTTACTACATCATCAGCATACGCCATGACCTGGTGAGTACCATTCCGCTCCTGACCCTGGCTTCTATCTTTAATTTTCGTAATAGTGTATTCTAGAGCAAAATTAGGTAATAATTGCGACAGCGCTTCTCCATGTTTCAGGCCATTATCGACGTGAAAGTTCGTGGACAAGTATTTCTCTACTCGGCCTTTACTTTGAGTTTCATTTAAACACATCTTAATTAATATAACTAGGTTTTCTAGTATACCAAATTTGGTAAGAATGATATACAATGTTTCTCTCCTAACCGAGTAATAGACCTTTCTGAAATAATGTGCCGGGGTATTATATTCCCATTTCTTTTCGAATATTTAACGAGTGGTGAATATATGTTCAATAGTTGATCGATTTCGCCTATATCTGCACTTATAATACTAATAAATAATAGCAATAGAAACAAATCCCAGCTATCTCACGATGGTAAGCCAACACGAAGCTCTATTTTCACATCAAGAAACATTGTTAACACAAATACGGGAACATATTTATATCAGACTACCAGGATACCCATTCTTCGCACGGGGAGAATACGTTTCATTTTAGACATAAAAGGGTGAATTTGGATTTAAACGGCATCGGAAGTGTCACTGTTCGTCTCAGCGATCCCCGAAAACTATGTATTCAACACTAATATTGGTTATTTTCGATCATTTTTTAATCTCCCCCCCCCCCCCTAAGTTGAATCATCAAAGTGAAATGCTTAAAACTATCCTTGACTAGAACCTCATCTATGTTGAAAATTTGATCGAGATCGGTCCGGTGGTTCAAGAGAAATGAAATCACAAACATAATCACTTTCATTTATATATATAAAAGGTCAGTTTAAAGAAGAGCGTCACCAACAGATGGCAGCACCTATCCCCTAGCTTCCATTATATTACGTGGAAACGATAACATTCACAATAAATGGATCAATTTCAACATATGAATATTCAAACTTTGTCCAAAAACAAGTTGAATCGATATTTAGAGATTATCTCCGTGCACTATTTGATTATTTTGTTTCTTTCATTGTTAAGAGTTCTCTTATTTTATACTTCAGAGTAAAATTAAGTGTTCTGTGCAACGAATAAAACAAAATAATAAAATAAAAAGTGGAAGTTTGCTTTCTAAATTATTGATTCAATTTGTCTTTGAACGAAGTATGAATATTCATCTCCTGAAATTCGGACAGAAATTTTTATTCATTTATTGTGGATATTATTGCTTCTACAAATTATAATGGGAAGCTAGGGGATAGGCATTGCCATCTGTTGGTGACTGTAGAACCTTTATGGTTACCTTAAACCGAAATAATTCCTGCAATCAACGACCGCAAATGGAAATATACACATGTCTCAAGAATTTCCTTGTACATACACACATAGTTAACGTTTCTTGCTTTTGGTACATAAAATCTTGATACAATCTGCAGTGTACAACATGGACGGCACCGATGAGCTCTCGACCCATCATAACCCTAGTGCTGATCAGAGACGCAAGACTCAAACAAACAACAAAGAAAAATAAGTATGTCCTATCTCACCTTTTCTGTCAGGAATTTTGTAATTGGAATATCACACTTTTCGACTGCCATATGTAAAGCTGTTCTATTTAAAGTGCTGTCCGTTTCATTTACATTTACACCTGCTTCCACAAGCATCTGCACGGCTTCAAAATCTTGATTCAGAACAGCCAAGTGTAAAGGTGTAAGTCCACCTGAAAAAAACAAGAAAGAAAAATAAAACAAAGAATTCATAGAGCAGCAATGTAAAGAGAAAAGCATGTAATTGGTGGACTTGCAATGCTGAAGAGAACCCAGTGATGAGGTTATTTTCTGGTGCGGTCAACTTTCTGGCTTTTTAAATCATAGTATCGTGTCATTATCCACTGAAAATGGTTCACAAGTTATATGCCTAAATTCCGTAACGAGTAGAAGGGCATTTGAAAAAAAGCTAACAAACTGTAAATTAATTTTGTATCATTAAAATATTTTTTTTATTCCTTGGTAACAAATATGTGACAATGGCTACCTCACAGTCTTAAAAAGTTCAAAACTATCGAAACAAAATTCGATTTTTTTCGCCAACAAGAATATCGTCGTTCCTACTGTCATTTGAAAATTAAGAAGGAATGAATTATGTTACAAAAATCGAACATACATCTCTCAGCTAGCTGTAGAAACGCAGTGAAACCTACCTTCATAATTTCTTAAGTCTTTTTGCAGCTTATACCGACTTTCTACAAAATTCTTTTTATCCAGTAATTCTTTTAAACAGCCGTTGTGTCGGTAATAGGTGGCCACATGCAGGGCTGTATTACCAGCTTTATCTACAAGATTTGGATCACAATTACTACGCAGTAACATCCCCACCATTTCCTTCTCATCATGATGGACAGCCACGTGCAAAGCAGTCTGGAACAAAACAAATTAATATTACATATAACGAATATATAAGTGAAAACTCAAATAACACATTTTACTAAAAGGACATCGAAGGCAAATTATACATTTGTCCAATTAACTAAAGTAAATTTCAATTTACCATTGCAAATAGTTTTTCTTATACGGAAAAGGGTCTTCGTATTTTTCTATCATCATTATCAGCTCTGATTAGTTGCAAATTCCTCCCTGTGTTCTCTTACATCTAAACTTGTCAAAATTAAAAGAATTCGATATAGAAGTCATTCACCTGTGTCAAACATAACTACTTATCAGACCCAACAGTCTACCTAACATTAAATTTGAATATGGACAAACAATGCGAACACGTAACCAATAATTATAGTGGTTGGTTTGATTGGAGTTAGCTAGTGTCTCTAGCAGTTCAGACGCTATCTGGACCTACGCTTAACGTGAGATCCGAACCCTATGAATTTCGACTGAAATCGAAGATAACCACATAGTCACAAACGAGCTCTAGTTAGTTTACTGGAAATCATGGAAGTCCACGATAATAACAAAGTATTTTTCTCACCGAAAGGTACACAGGATTTCGCAATTAACCTCCTCAGACCTGAAGGCGATTTTTGGTAGCTGGAGCCACCCTTTGCCTATGAAGTCATTGCTCAATACTGTTGCCAATAAACCTTCCCAGGGCCGAATGGCATCTCACCTAACCTTGAACGAATCGTAGGGAACTCGAAAAATTTCAACAAAATATTTGTAGGTGGTAGCACGTTATCGAGAATGCAAAACATCAAGTCGAGGTAAGTTATCAATTATAGATGTGATTGTTAATTTCTTTTGAAAGACAAAGTATAATTAACATTTATTAGATAGTTGCTAGAAGTATGTGACATCCAGGCGAGATTCCATTTGGACATGGGGAGGTTTCCTAGCATCCGTCTTGGAGCAATGAATTCATAATCAACGGTAGCTCCAGCTACCAAAATTCGCCTTCAGGTCTGACGCGGTTAAAAACAAAATAACTTCCTTTTACTAGGTATAGTATTAGGATTAGGAATTAGATTTCTGGGCTTTCGGCATCTATATCTATGTTAGCCTGTCAGATATGAGGGATCACGTCCCTGGGCAATCATACTAAGCGGCCTGGAACCTGTATTAGGTATCATCCTGATATTTGTCTGGTATCAATGAGGAAACCCGTGGAAAATCTAACTCAGAGTGGCAGCCCTGAAAAATCTTCTACACTTTTTCGACCGTGTCTTCACCGGGAATCGAACCCGGGACAGCTCGCACCAAAGACGACTGCATTAGCGACTACGCTATGCGAAGCCAGGATTTTGACATGGTGCAATTTAAATCTTGAATGACTCTGTGCTAATAGTAGAGGTTTATGTAAGTATTTTGAACGCGTTCTGCACACTTAAGTTGATTCTCTTATTAAAAACGACGTGTGGAAATACTAATTCTGTTGGTTTAGTATCAGTGAAGGTCCTATTATACATATAGGATTTTTCAACGTTGACAAGTTTACATACAAAACATTTAGTACATTTACTACCTACTACACTCGATATACGTAATTGATGGTGAAATGTATGAGGCAAGACGAGGAGGAATTCATACCTAATCACGACTGATGAAGACAACACAGAATTATCGAAACTATTTCCGGTGTAATAAAAGCTGTACCCAATAGTAAGTGCAAATTTACATTTATTACTAGAACAGTTCAGAATTACACAGGACAAACAATGGAATAACTTTTCGTTGCCTGTCTACATATTTACTACGAATTCCAATTATTTTATTATTGATTTTATTTACAAGAAAAAAAAATATGGAATCTTTACGATAAATCTCTAATGTATGATATTAATACAACCAAATTTCATATTTGTGTATGGTATTCCAATAGCACAAAACAGAATCATATCAGAGTTCATACTAAAATGCTGGTGTTGATTTCCCTAAATTTCTATGACTAAGTAAACTTACCTTGACACTGAAAATACTACTCTTTATGATTAGCTTTAAAAAAAAAATAGTTTCCTTTATTAATTTATTGATTAGTCACCAGATGCAAAGAGAACTTTAAATGAACACTCTTAACAGTGTTTCGGTAGCAACTTTTTGCAGTTTTGATAACTTATATTTCGCTCTTTTGCTACATGTTATTACTACAGTAATTAAACAACGGACACCGAACAGGAGCAACACGTTATTTTCGCTTCAGTGCAGTCCCGTAAGGCGAAAGCTATTCAACCGGAAGTAAAGGTAGGTGACAATATCAAACTGACCAATCACAGCTATCATCAATTGGTATTGTTGAGTTCTTTGCTACCTACAAATACTTAGTGATCAGAGATGCTAAATGTTACCTATTTTAACAGTTTTTTGAACTTAAGATTTTGATAACATTGTGTTTTGGAACTTGATTTAGACATATTCGAAGTATTTTAATACATAAGGAGTGAATTTTGAGTCCTTATATATGATGTAATTAGTTTTAGTACTGTTTATATGAATATTTACATTGTAAATTTGCACCTTATTTTCAAAATGTTGAACTTTGTTTAACCAAACTTTTGCACCTAAAACTCCTAGCTCCAGTTATTATTATTAGTATAAAAATCTACACAGTTTGATGGGGTTTTAAAATTAATATTCTCACTTCAGTTCAGATGGTAGAAGCAACAAAACTCATATGATGACAAAATCCTGAACCTCTCTGAATATATCTTTCGATTCTCAATCCAGACACTTTGTGCTGAAGATTAAAATATCATTCAGTCTGATAATAGCTTGACACACTTCAAATATTAACAGAACATAAAATTTCATATTTTGTGAAAACACTGCTTGAGCTTTGTTGTTACCGACTAGGGAAAATTGAAACTTTTTGTCGTGTCTTATGCTCCCTCTGAAATGTCCTAAAGAAGCCACTCTTTTCTCATCTCGGGAAAGTACTGCATTTCTATTCACAATCCCCACTTCAATACATCTTTTCCCTTCACACCAATACCAGTCAAAATCAACACCACAAACGAACCTGTTTTCTGTTATTGACTGCATTGATGATCTCCGGGTAATGGCCTTTATTTAGGACGGTCAGCATACTATGAAGAATATCCTTTTGATTGTTCAAAACTGCACAGTGAAGAGGACTGGAAAATAATAATAAATATTATACTTTAGAAATACTACCGAATTCGTTCACTTTCTTTCCTAAATATACAGACAGAATTAAGTAAATTCTTAAGTAATACTAATGTACACGACGGAATGTGAGATATGTTGTGATATACCCACGTAAATACTTATAAAGATGAAATTCTGGAGTATTGCACAACTTCAAGAATACAATATGGAGAATGACATGTTAATACTATAGTTGTTACGTATTCACTTATATATTTATTCATTTGTTAATGAAGTTCCAGATCTACTTAGGAAATCTATTTTACACTGGGAATAACTGAAAAGAATTTTCCGAAATATTGTTTCTTTTATGCATTTCCAAGGGCCAAACCTTCCCCGGACAACATCCCTTTCCCCCAAACTTACGATAAAAAAAAAAATAATAAATAAATAAATAAAATAAAAAAATTACATCACTCTTGTGCGCAAATGTACTCTAGCGTATAGTGTCCAATACAGTCCCTTCACTTTTTGACTCCTCCATCAATTTTCTAGAAGCCTGTTCGGAAAACGACCTGGTTTCATACAGAGCAGAGGGAGAGCGACCCCCCCCCCCCCTTCCAGAAGAGGAAACTTTCTTATTTTATATATAAATAAAACCCATGCTAGAGTTTGGAGCTCTTAAAAGTAGCTCTAAGTAGCAGTATTACGACGCACCGCCCCTCCAGAAGTCCGTCCTGGATTCGCCCCTGAAGAAGGTGTAAGAAAGGAACGTATGACTATAAAGAGATAGTTTAGCTGCTGAAGTTCATATACGTATTAGCGTCTTCGTACAGTCTGAAGAGCCTAAAGAACTGTAAAACCCATTATATATTACTACGCCACCCGGTTCACTTCCCAGAATAGCCACACACCCTCTCACTCTTGAAGTTCTGTACCACAACTTAGCTGTTGTATTTAATCCAGTATCCATATTCAGAACACCTTTAACGTTTGTATTATCATTGTATATTAAATGAAGGGCGGGAACAACCGAATTTTTTACACACCAAGTCATATGTTGGTGCAAATTCATTCTTTGTATATCATTGAATTCGCTCAATGTGATCTAAGTACAGAACTTCAAGAGTGAGAGGCTGTTCTGGGAAGCGTAGTGGTTAACGCATTGGCACGGCATGTCGAAGATGCCAGGTTCGAGTCCATGTCCAATCATTTACTTCTTCACTCCTTGTATATACTACGTGAACCCAGTTTACCTTTTCTGTTGTATGTCGTTATGCAACATCCAGGATACAAAAGACGGAACCTATCATTAACATAAACTATGGCTGGGCCTTGAAGCCGGTGCAGGTAATGGGTACGCAGACCGTTCCCCACCACGCTACTTCGCCTCCAGAAGAGCTGGATTATAAGAGCAGTGATTCCGACACCAAAGGTTCGTTTCATGAGGAGCACAAGTATAAGTCGTACGAGCCAACGAGAATTGTCGACACTATCACTTTCGAATAATAGCACACTCATAGAGGACGAATAGGGGAACATTTTTAGCAGAAAAAAAAGATGAAAATGTTCTAAAGTATCATATGGCCCATAAATCTAGCAGTACATAGACCCAGGTTTGACCAGCATAGTAGCTACGTAAGAAGAGCAGTAGTTTCCATAATTCAGTTGATATTATCAGCGAAGAGACTCTTGAGTGAGGGGAAGTTACTTATGTGAGCCCTGCTGTTGTTACAGAACAGCTTCTTTTTGTACTACAAATGAGATGGAAATATGATCATAATTATAGTGATGCTGTTAAATTATTCGTGGATTATTGTCCAAACATCACACCACCGTTTGACGAAGATATTTAGAGAAAACTGAAATAAAAGTGATATGGAATACTTGAACGAACGGATTCAATCTTTATCTGAAAACCTACATACCCTGGAAACTTCTGCTAGTGTTGCGAAGATGTGAACTTTGCATGCAACAGAATGGAAGCTACCTTAAGTATCTTTTGTAGGCATACCTGCTGTATACTTGAAATGAAAAAATGAAATCTTTGAGTTTTACGTTCCACGATTATGCCGCTTAGGCTAAAGGAAACGGTGACGATGCGTGATGAATGAAAGGTGGAATGAAGAAAGTGGGAGGAAACGGGAGAAACCCGAAGAAACCCACGCACACAGTGTTTGTCCACCACAAAGTTCACTTGGCGGGGGCTGGGATTGAAACCGGGACCCCAAGCACCAGAGGTGAACGCTCTACCACTGAGCCACCGCGGCCCCTGCTGTATACTTGAGTACTATCTACACTTTTTAAAATTAAAATATGCCATTTGTATCACTTTTGGTTTGAATTTCACTTTACGTTAAAAATACACTTTTGCCAACTGACTTATGGGACACCTTACATTACATTTTATTATACTCCTTATTTCGAGCAGTCTGCTCCCAGCCCTCCTTTTGAGCATTTATCACAATCGGTAAAAACTCTGAGAAAATGTACACTTTCTCACATATTTCATCTTTTTTTCTACTAAAACAACGTTAATATCCACACTTCAACAGACAAATCATAAACATAATTAATATCTTCTTGTAATTTATTTCTTGCTTTTGTTAAGAGCCTGATTTACTATATTAAAAAAAAAAAAAAAACTTTTGCTTGTTTATTCATAAGTGGAAGAAGATAATAAAATGCAAAAAAAAAAAAATGAAATGAAATATTTGAGTTTTACGTCCCACGGTTATGCCGGTTAGACTAAAGGAGACGGTGATAATGAATGAAATGATGGAATGAAGAAAGTGGGAGGAAACGGGAGAACCCCGAGAAAACCCACGCACACGGTGTTTGTCCACCACAAAGTTCACTTGGCCGGGGGCTGGGATCAAACCCGGGACCCCTAGCACCAGAGGTGAACGCTCTACCACTGAGATAATGAAATGCAACTTACCACAATCATAAATAGTATTATTCTACAACAGAAAATATGTACCTCAAGAATTTTCAGTGTTGCCATCCATAGAAATTAGTGTTGCCAGAAAAACAACGGCCCTAAAATCTAAGTTAAGACAGCGACTAGAGGAATGATCTCAACTGCATTTGATTACGTATCATGTTGATTTACAAGCCTGTGAACTACTTTTTAAATAATGTTATTATTTTATTTTAATAACTGTATGTTAAAAGTATTTTGTTTATTACAAGCTAAATACAACTATTATTCAAAAAGTAGTTCACAGAATACCAAGACAACATAATACGTAATCAAATGCAGTTGAGTTCGTTCCTCTATTCGCTGCCTTAACTTAGATTTTAGGGGTGTTGTTTTTCTGGCAATACTGTAATTTCTATGGATGGTAACACTGAATATTCTTCAGGTCCATATTTTCTGTTGTAGAATAACATTATCTACGATTTGGTAAGTTGCATTTCATTATCTTCTTTCACTTCTGAAAAATAATCAAAAGAACAATGGTAAATTTTGTATTATTTTTAGTAAGGCAGGCTCTTAAGGAATACAAGTCCTCTTATTTCCCCTGTACATGTTCGGTGCCCTAAATGATATTACTTTCGTTGTCTTATATACTAATACTTAGATATAGAGCTCACAACTTTGTGGGTACCTAGTCTGAAGAGTGAAGTAGATTATGTATTAGTATGTAGGACTAACATGTATGTTTTCAGTTACAGATTCTATTTACAGAATTATTTCTTTTATCCTACTTTATCACCTCCTTTTTCGTTTGTAAAATAATCACGAAAAAGATTTGAATATTTGTTTGCATCATCTTAGCACTTGCCTGGGAAGACTGAGGAAACATCCTTTTAAAAGAGATTCCCAGGATTAGATGTTAAAACATTTTCGGTCGCTTGATACGTACTTTTTTTTTTTTTTTTTTTAAACTTATTTTGTCTATCTTCAATATCTGTCAACTACATACTTCTGTTTTAATTTTTCTTAACCCTTATAATTAAAAGGTTACCTGTCACCATCATCTGTTTTCAATTCGAACAGTTTCTTCAACTTCTGCACAGCATCTTGGGTTAAGATATTACCTCGCAGAAATTTATTCATTCTCTGCACAACATCTTGAGGCAATGTATCAGACTGAACCTGTGGAAAGAAAAAATATTAATGGTTACGTATACAATAGAATTTTACCTGCTTGTAACACATACACATAGTTAAATATTGAAAACATTTGATATAAGGTCTGCTTTCACGTTATGATAAAGTTATTACTTGTATTTATACACACCGGACAAAAAAATTACCCATCCACCTCTAGAACTAACGTTGGTCTATTTCTATCGTTTAAGATGAGTTTTATTAGCAACACGTAACTAAATGAACTATATCTACTGACGCGTAGCAACTACAGTTAACTATATATAAAGAGTGTAGCAGTCGGTTATATGAAAACAGCTCAGGAGGTAAGAATGAACTCAAAAAGATATGTAAATGACAGCAAGATCACCTTCGAATAATAACATACTCATAAGGGACGATTAGGGGGAGACAGCTACAGCAGAAAAAAAAAAAAAAAAAAAAAGAAAATGTACTAAAGTACCATATAGCCCATGAGCTTAGCAGGAAATAGATCCCAGTTTGACTAGTAGAGTGGCTACTGAAGAAGTGCACTACAGTTTCCATAATTTAGTTCACAGCACCAGTGAAGAGATTCTTAAGTACGGGGAGGTTATTTATCTGAGCCCTGCTGTCCATATCTCAGTTACAACTAATGTCCCTACAAGCACTGTGACACAATTGGAATATATATATGTAAAATCTATATATTAAATTGCTAGGTTTATATGTTTGTGGCCAATCATTTCGACAGTAAGTTCTCGGGAACCATAGACTCTAGAAAGATGCCGTTTTCGTTTTCACTGATCAATTGCAAATTTTGTGTAGATTGTTCAGTTCTAATTGAATATTTAAAAAAAAAATGACCGTTATGTCTTAATTACATATTTAGGGGTACACTGTATAATTTGTACGTAAGTCCCGATTAGAATATGCGTGCGTTATTTGGACACCGAATGTAAATAAATACTTACAAGCAATAGAAAACATACAATTTACATTTCTAAAAATGGTTACGTACAAGAAAACAGCTTTCTATCCCAAACAGATTCCCTACGTGGACTGAGTTTGAATTTCCTAACGTTGACGAATCGACGAAAGATGTTTGATTTACTAATTTTATATAAAGTATTAAATAATAAAATTGACTGTTCGGAGCTACTCACGAAAGTATATCTGAGCGTTCCAACAGGCAGAACAAGACCAGGAAATACTGGTATATTTTTCTGTGAAAGGGCACGAACAAATATTATCAGTAAATCTCTGCTGTGGAGAATGTCTGACTCTTACAATGAAGTTATAAAACTGATATTTTAGATATATTCAGTATGTCAGAATATGTATTTAGAAACAGGATTATTACCGAGTACCTGACACTCGAAGTGAATTGATTAATTGTACGGATAAATGTATATACGTTTATATATGTATTACACGACACTATAATTAGGCATTAAGCATGCTGTGTTGTTTCCTAAATAAATAAATAAACACTGGAAATGTTGAAATTTTTAAAAAAGTATCATATCCTATGAGTTATACATTTCAACACCATATAGTTGTGTACAGGGGTTGAATATCTCTCAGGCGTTTGTTTCAAGGCCAAATGATAATGAAAACCGAAGGATAACCACTTCTTGAGTCTAAGATGAATCTATTGTTTGGAGTGTTTGGTCAACGAACACCATATATATATATATATATATATATATATATATATATATATATATATATATATGTATCACTGATTGTGTATGTAATATATTTGCTTATTACATACGGCATGCAAGAAGAAAGAAAACACTGGTCATACATGAATTAGAAACTACAACCGGAAGTAGGCTCAAATATTGCAAACGGTGCGAGATATTGAAAAAATAATAGAAAAAATCTCCCCTTTATGATACCCCTTGCTGAATTTATCAAGACGTCTTTCACTTGTGTCTATAAAGGAACATGCACAGATGTTGTGAGGAATGACATGGAGATTTATGTTAATATATAAATGATTCGCTGTGTAGAGAGCGCAGGTTCAGCTAGTATCATCTAAAAACTTCCAAAAATAAGTAACTCTGGACACCTACGTAGCTAACATTAGAGTTTAGCGTACCTTCAGAATCGAAGCTATATGAGGCGTGGACATACAGCTTAACGTGAAATCTGAACATAAGTTCCCTTCAGGAATAGAACCCACGTCTGTCGCGCTGAAAACGCGTGCGCTAACCATATAGATACGAAGGAATTCTCTGGACCCCTATCATAGTATCAGTAGGTTCTTTGGAAAACTCTTCCAATAATTTGCACTAAATGTGTACACACGGCCGCCAGATTATGAAGTTAAAATTGGTTTAAACTGAGATATAGTAATAATAATATTTTTTATCATTATTGGTAACAGGAAATTACAGTCAGTCAGTCCAATTCCAATTTTCAAAGAATAGTATAAGGACAAACAATACCAAAAAAAAGCATTAAAATAAAAGCACACATCAAAGTAACATAAAAAAATACATTAAGTAAAACCATACAGAATACAGATAACCAGATGATGAAAAATACAGCCATAACAGTAAGAATCATGCACGGACAATAGTAAAATAAGATAAATAGAAACCAATACAAACCAAAACATGCAAAGACGAATAAAATTTATGATAAATAAGTTACAAACCTTCTTTGAACAGAAGGAAAATCGGGAGTAAAAATGTCAACAATATGTTAAGTAATTGCTGGCATTTGACAAGCATTTGTATATTGTAACGTCTTTAAGAATAGGATAATATTTGAAAACTTTGAAATTTATTATTGACATGTTACGAACACAAATATTAACAGCCTCTATTAATGGTAATTTGCCCATCAAAACATTACTGTATGTAGTAGTTTAATATAAAATAATGTTCTTCATTCAGATAATTTAAGTAAACCAAGTAGTGCATAATTTAATCATGGTATTTCTCTGATAAGAATTTGAATTTCCACCGTAACCATGGGAGAAACAAGATTTGAACTATAATTACATGGGCGCATGGGGGGATATTCAAAATTAACAAAAAAATTGGCTACTTACCAATGACTTCTCCCTTGCAAAATTTAAAGATTTTGCCGTTTCGAAACTCTCAGCTGGTTCCTTCCTCAGTGGCAAGGTAAAAAGGATTAAAACGGAAAGGAGATAAAAGGAGTAAGACCAGGAATACATAACACTATATAAAAGTAACGTACAAAAAAGATCCTGAGATGAACAGAGCAGAGTGAAAAAAGAATGAACTGAATAAAAACTGAAACTTAATCCTTTTTATCCTTTTTACCTCGTCACTGAGGAAGGAACCAGTTGAGAGTTCCGAAACGTCAAAATCTTTAAATTTTTCAAGGGAGGAGTTATTTGGTAAGTAGCCAATTTTTTGTTAAGTTCTGAACTACTTCAATGTCTTTTTGAAAATACTGGGCACCTTCATTCCAAATTCTAGTACAGTATTCCAGATGACTTCTTATATTGGCATAATACAGTATTAAATGGGTTTTCAGAGAAGTCTTTAGAAATAATGATAATAATAATATTTTTCTTTGAAGAAAAATAAAATGTATCATATATATTATATTAATAACAGTCCTATTGAAAGAGTTGCGACAAATAAAGACTTCGGAGCATTATTCGATGAGAAACTTACATTTGCTTATCACATCACCCTTACTGTTAAAAGTGTTATGAGAATACTGGGTATTCTTTACAGATTTACTGAAATTCACGATCTCAGATCACTCACTATTTTCTTCAAAACTTTTGTAACATGTTATCTCCTAAAACTGAACACTGCTCACCGATATGGAATATAGCCTATGCTTCAAACTTATCACGTTTTGATTCTGTTCTTAACTTTTTTCTTGTCATTGTAAAACATAGTTCCTTCAGTGAGTAGTCTCAATAAAACAGAGTTCCTAAACAAACTTAATATTCAGACTCCACATACTCGACGTATGGTGGCAAACTTGCTGTTTCTCCATAAAATTATTAATGGGAAAATTAACACCGAATTGTTGGACCCCGTTCTCAATTTTCGTGTACCTTCTCGCCTTACTCGCAGTCATAAGTGACTAACATATGTAACATCCAGACTATCAATTAAACAACGTTCTTTATACTTCAGACTGACATCATTGTATAATAATTTATCTTCAGATATTTATATTTTTGACTCTGAAAATCATTTTAGAAACAAACTAAAGTCTCTGTAAATTGCCTTCATTATATATATATATACATTGTTATTATGTACTTTGTTACATTATTTCAGTGTAAAATGGACTTAGATCTGTATCTGGAACATTTATTAATAAAATAAATAAATAAATATAATAATAATAAATTTGATTACTGATTAGAACTTCCTGTCCCTCTTCAGCATCAACAGCTTAAAAGTCGTTCCTAACTAGTTGAGTTTGCATTAGGGATGGCCGGAACCGGTTTTCGGCTCTGAACGGATACGGTTCCGGAACCGGGATTTTTGGATCCAGGTCTGGAACCGGTTCTGAAAACCGATCTCCAAGAACAGGTTTCTCGCGGAACCGGGACTTTGTGGCCATACCTAGTTTGAAGTGCAAATTGTTGGCATATTGATGAGTGCTACTGACGTTTGCCAGTTTTCAGTTGATCCTCCTTTTCATTTGAAATTTCTGAGTCCGCCACCCCTCTTTTCGGGAGAGGGAGATCCTGCAAAAATTTACACACTGTCAATATATTTTTCTATTGTTATCTGTTATGTTCAATTATTCGTAAGGCTGCATAAACGGATTTTCCAGTCGGCTATTTCAAGTGTAATGTAATGTAAACATTTTCGTACAGTGCTCTGTATTACAAATTTGTAATTATTTTCTCAAGGTGCAACCGCTAAACCCGAGCTGCTGGCAGGCTGTGAATAGTGTGCTAGATGAACTGGAAGCGACAGGCAGGCGGCGGCCCTTGTTTCATTTGGCTAAACACCCACTGGTGGACCGATTTTTTTTTCTGGGGCACAAACGGGTCTGGGCGAGGAGGGCACAAGCGTATGGTCTTCTTTGCAGTGTTTTGAAGAATAACTTTGTGCCTCCTTTACGGGTCTTTGGGTGGGTTTTTTGGATCCAGGTCTGGAACCGGTGCTGAAAACCGGATCTCCAAGAACCAGTTTCTCTCGAAACTTTATGGCCATCCCTAGTTTGCATCCAAGACAAAGCATCGAACACGGACCTTCGCGTAGAGAGCACGTGGGTCAGCAACTTAGTCACAAAGGGGAAAGAAAGAAACAAAAAAGCAAAAAGAAGAAGTAGAAACCTTACCACTAAATAAAAATTCTCGTATGTCAAAAAACATCCAAAAGACACAAAATCTGCGAACGGTTTCGAGGTATTCCTCACCTTTTCGTCAGTGCACCTTTTACAAACAAGATTACTTACCACAAGATCCTCCAACTCCTTATCTATTTGATCTTCAGAGGGTTCTGGCTGAGAGGAGGAGGAAGAAATTTTCTTCATTAACTTCGTGATGATCACCGTTGTTGGCGGTAGTTTCTCTGGTTCCTCAGGCTTCTCAATGGAAACTTCACTCATTTTCCGACTGATGCTTCGGTCATCGACTCCACGGCATATTAAATCGTCATCTACACCAAGACAGAAAGAAAAGATAAAACTTGGCGTAAAAATCTCATTTTAATTTCTAATAAATAAAAAAAAATAATAGTTATACACCCAATGTTATTACTTAAGGAATCTGGAATTCATTGTCGCAGACATAAAAATTAAAAGTTGACAGTTTAACGTCCAATGATCATGTCCTCTAGGCTGAGGGGGAGAATGATCAGGTAAGTGAATGATGGAAGAATTGGTGGAATGAAAAAGTGGGAGGAAACGGAAGTACCTCGAGAAAACCCACCGACACGATGTTGTCCACCACAAATTTACTGTGTTGGGGATCGAACCAGGGATCCCACTACCAAAGGTAAGGGCTGTACCACTGAGGCACCGTATTTCCCTGAATTAAGGTTAGTTTAAAGGGACAAGTTTTGCCGATAGATGTCATTACAGTCTTCGTATCTCTCTAGTGTATTTTTCATCTTTCTCGAAAATTCACAATTTTCGTTACAAATTTCAACCTACAGACTTCAAATTTTTAGAAAAGGAACTTCATAACCTATCGAAGGTAACAATCCGTGCCGATTTTTTATTTAGAATTTTCTTTATTGTTGAAATGGCTTGACTGTTGGAATGGATATCCAAAAATTTAACAATGGAACTGTTTCAACAATGAAGAAAATTCTAAATAAAATATCGGCACGAATTGTTACCTTTGATAGGCTATGAAGATCCTTCTCTAAAAATTTGAAGTCTGTAGCTTGAAATTTGTAAGAGAAATTGTAAATTTTCGTGAAAGGTAAAAATACATTAGAGAGATACGAAGACTGTAGTGACATATCTATCGCCAAAACTTGTCCCTTTAAATCATCATTAACGATTGAATGAAAGAAAAGTGGTGAATGAATGAAAGAATAAAAGAAAAAAAACAGTGAGAGAGAATTAATTAATTAATGTTTAATTGAAAGAATTTAAAGAAAGAAGAAAGCAGAACAAACTTAAAAAAAAATTAATTTCTCTTATTAACTTCTCCAGGCTTTATACCAATTGTTTTCCTACTTAATTATTATAACAATTCTTGTAATATATCTATCCATTTATAATTTCCTTGAGTACTACATTTTTTCCACGTGGTTTGTTTAAGAGTTTTGTTAATTTTAACACGGACGATTTCGGACAATGTGCCTGCGCCATTTTGGTCTACAACTTCGGTTGTGAACATCACAATTATAGTGTATACAGAGTGTCTACTAAAATTCCAAAACGAAATTTTCGTGACTTTTTCTTTATCAGACCATAAAATTTCTTAACATTCTCAATAGCAAATTTGGGTGCAAATTAGGCCGAATTTTCACGCATGCAATAGAAAAATGAGTTGCTTGCGATTGGGTTGCGTCTAAAGCGACCAAGGACATTTTTGGTGGCGAATTTTGGCGTTTTATAGAACAAAATTTTGCAGTCTGTACTTATATTTGTACAGATTTAAAAAAAAAAATCGGAACCCAAAAGCTAAATTTCTTGACTTTCATGGCCGTTTTCTGATTTCATGACTTTTTCGGGACATTCGTGACCGAAAGACACCCTGTGTATATCAATTTTGTTCAATACAATTTCATACTTTTTTATCAATTTATAGTGCAATAGTCGACATGGCTAATGGCTGCGGCATTTAATCTACATACAACCACAAATGTGGTTCAAGAACAAAAACAAGAGTTCTGTTAAAACAACAAACATTACAAATGGATTTAGCAGATATGCAAAATATTGCAAAGTATAATAATAATTACAGATACATATATATATTAGGTTGTATTGATATTTTTTCCACGATATGCATATTGTGTTCCGTTAAAAACAAAGAAAGGTCCTGAAATTGTAAAAGCAATAACAAATTTTTTTAAAAAAATGCCGGTGTTTAACATACAGATTTAGAAAGTAAATTTTATAATCAACATTTAAAATGGGTCTAATGAATATGAAATTAATCATGACAGTGCTCAAAATTGAAAATTCGCAAAAAATCATCTCTCTATGACTTACCGTTCTCGAAATATGACTCCTCAAATCTCCCGAAATCGGAACTATTTTTTTTAACTAATATCACGGGAACGGTAAGAGTGACGCGAAAAATACCATACTTCGTTAAGATAGTTTTTGATGCTCTATCCAATGGTGGGCTCAAAATTGAAAAATTCGCAAATAACAGACTGACATACACACAAACATAGAGAATTCAGTAACGAACTTTTTAAGTTCGTTGAAAATAGTGAAAGAAATATATAATAGAAGAAAGAATTAATAACTGAACGAAAGAAAAAACAAACAAGTATAACGACTTTATCTACTCACCACCACTCTTCTCTGGCTCTTTATCTTTGGAAGGAGATCCTTCGTCTGCCTGCATTGGTTCCTCAGTATCGTTTTTCTCATCACTTTGTTTGTCCACGGGGGCCTCATTAGACTTTCGTCTCACAACTACTTCTTTGGTTTTCTTTCTAAAACCAACGGCGTCAATTGCAATGCTGGCCATACCCATATCTGTAATAGGGCCTCCATCTTGATCATTGTTAAAGTAGCCTAAACAGAAGCCACACCTTTTAGTAAAATACCAGCAAGTGAAAGACTACATTAGTTAATAGGTAATAATGAGAAAGACATTATTATGAACTATCCATAAGCACAAGTACGAAAAGGCAAATAAAAAAAAAAATCATCATCATCATCATAGGTATTCGGCCATTATTGGCAGGTCACTTGCCGCAACTGAGAAGCTTCCATGCTCCACAGTCTTCTGCTAACCTCTTCGTCTTCACGTACAATTTTTCTGTTTTGATATCGTCCATTACCGTAATTGTAGTCTCCTTCGCCCCATCTCTCTGCTTCCTGCCACCATACCCTCTGAAACGTTCCTTGTGATACAGTTCCTTCGTAGCTAATGTCCCAATCAGTTTCTCTTTCTCTTCTTAATAATATCTAAAATTGTTATTTTATCTCCCACCATTTCTAACACTCTCTCATTCGTTTTACACTCGACCCAACTAATTCTTTCCATTCTTCTCCACACCCACATTTCGAAAGCATCCAGTCGTTTCCTATCATTTTTGCGTAATGTCCATGTTTCTGCCCCATACAGTACAATACTCCAGACAAAGAATTTTATGAGTCTTTCTCAACTCTTTATTTATTCAATGTCCCAAAAAATAGACTTTTCTTCCTCCTAAAGGCTTCTTTCGCCATTCCTATCCTTACTTTCATTTCATGTTCGCATTTCATATCACCAGTAATAATACTACCCAGTTATCGAAAACTAGTCACCTGTTATTAATCCAATGTTCTCGGGATTGCTGCCAGAGTGAGTGTTGCTGTGCTGAGCTTTCGTTGCCATACAGCGGCAACATCTTATGGTAACGAAAGCTCAGCACAGCAACACTCACTCTGGCAGCAATCCCGAGAACATTGGATTAATAGTAGACGCCAGCAAAGCTTCAAGATCATATAGTCACCTGTTATATTTTCTCCCCTCCTACTTCTATATTTGACACCGACCGCTTTGTTCCAATCACCATGGCTTATTTTCATCTCATATTTCTCGCAACCCTTCCTCATCTTTTCTATCATCTTACTGATTTTGTAATCATCTATCGACTCCTCTTTCATTCCAAATTATGATCTTCGACTCCGCTTTCATTTCAAAGTATAATCTTAGCCAGGCTTAATAGGCTACAACTACGGGCGGCATATGTGACTCTATCTTCCCCGCCTTATATATTACAGAATAAATTAGTTGTGTTTCCCATTTCCAAAATGTCTCTTGTCCATTTTACACACCTTTCGAGAAATCTTGTTTTTCTTTGTTATCATCTTAATTAGTACATCATAGAACGAGTAAATTTAAGTTTTGTGAACTCTAAAATAAATACCTGAACCATTAAATGGGATAGAATCATCTGAAATTAGGTATTAGCAAAGGAAAAATCACGAAAAAAAAAAAAAAATCCAGAAAGAGATGTTTTGGAATTGAACGACTCAATTCACTCTACCAGAAATTTCCTATGTGGTAGTTTCTGTATTACAAATTATATGTATTTTCCTTTTTTAAGTGATCCTGTCGCGTAAACGCGTATTCAATAATTAAACTTCATGTGGCCGCGACTGAATGCTCAATCCACTTTCAGTGATAATTTAGCCATCATAATTTAAACCACAAGAACTGAGGTTTTATAATATAATATTGAAACTACTATT
Source organism: Thermobia domestica (assembly GCF_964235325.1). Lineage (NCBI taxonomy): Eukaryota > Metazoa > Arthropoda > Insecta > Zygentoma > Lepismatidae > Thermobia > Thermobia domestica. Next base: position 393,687,128 of record NC_137454.1, read on the forward strand.
ACATACGAAGGCTGATCAACAAAGACTCAAACTGCTTATCGTACCGAGTTTCCTTTGTTTCCGAATGCCCGCACGTTTGACAGTTGAAAGAGTTGAGTTTCATGTATACTCTCTCTAGGTGGCAGTATTGTCGTATCGGTAGGTTGGGAGCAATCCGCTGTGTTTTAGACACAGCTTCCATTTCGCCTCACAACGTGCTGTGTATATGCATTCAATGGAAGTTATACGAGAAGAACAGTATGGAGCAATAAAGTTTTCGCATGAATCATACAGCTTCTGAAACATTCGAAAAGCTAAAGCAAGCTTGTTCCGGAGTCAACAGTCGTGGTACCCAACGGGCACGAACACGGGACATATGGAGGTGATCGTGCATTATTGAAAAAACACTATCACATGATATTCCCAACACTTCACTTAGTTTACGTAATGTTATCCTTTGATCCTCACGGACAAAGCAGGAGTACTGATGTTTCTTTCTGTCACAGCAGAGGCCGAAACACCACATCCACCTTGCTTAATGCATGAAACTCGTCCTTCTTTGAATTCTTTGAACCACCGAAACACTGTTGCTCGAGGTAATGCACTTTCACCGTAGACTTACTTGAGCTTTTCGTATGTTTCAAAAGCTGTATGGTTCAAGCGAAAACAAAACTTTATTGCTCCATACTGTTCTCGTATAACCTCCATTGAATGCATATACATACCATGCTGTAAGGCGAAATGGAAGCAGTGTCTAAAACACAGTGGATTACTTCAAACCTACCGATACGACAATGTTGCCACCTAGTGAGTGTATACATGAAAAACAACTCTTTCAACTATCAAACGTGCCGGCATTCGGCAACAAAGGAAACTCGGCACCATAATCAGTCTCAGTGTTTGTTGATCAGCCATGCAATACTGACGGTACGAACTTTTCAATTTAAATATATATTGAATATTACTCTAGTAGCTATAACAACCATGGAACATTCGAGCTTTTCTCTATTAAAAAATAATTTTCTTTGATTCTTAGAAGAAACCTTTCCTAAGTTTACTTACAGGGTTGAAGAGAACTAGTGTTTTTCCAACGAATATAAGAAATCCACCAAATATAAGAAAAATATGAATACTGGACCTACTAAGACTTGATCCGTAACTGGCAAATTTCTTTCTAATTTCAATTCTTTAACTGCTTGTGTCTCAGTGCATATGAATTATTAATCGTTTTCCCCCAAACTTCCCAAGCAAAAAATGAATGAATGAAAAAAAAAAAAAAAAAAAAAGCCGACCCCTTGCCTCTTTAATCCTACCTATATGTTTACACTTGAAAATCCTACCCTAGAAAAGAATGGAAAGGAGGCTGACCCCGAAAGAGGAATGACTCCATGAAAAGTCAGCTCAAAATATACTCTAGAATTTAAAAACAACTGTTGCCCTATTAGTGTATTAGCAGCTCAAACCAAGACACGATACACCTCTTTATGTAACACACATGTAGACTTTTACCGAAATTACTACTCCACAATGGCAAGTTTGAAATAATGAGCCTTCTAGGGTCAAAGTCAATACGTGTTTGCAGCTTACTTACCCATACTTTCAAGATTCTTCAGAACCTCTTCCAAGCTTATGGTAGGTCCATTGCTCATTAGATTCGAAGTCTCATTCAGAATATCCTCAGCTGTTGGTCCACCACTGATCCTCGTTTGTTCCTGCCACAGATTATTCATGTTTGAGATGATGTATGGATCCATCACCATTGGCTCTTGTTCGGCTGATGTCGGATTCCTTGGCCTGGCATTTGTGTTCTGCGCGTTGTTGGCAGAAGCCTCTGAACCTGAAGTTCACAAATAAAACTTCCATTTAGGCAGGGTTTTCAGTTTTCAATGCTTTATACCATTTAGTCAGTGTTGCTGAATATTTTTTGTTGTATCCAACTCCAGGCACAAAAGTACAGGTAAGGTAAAGAGTTTCTTGGGCTTTATTATACTTTTAGCTTTAAAGCGAACTGACTATTTGTGCCAACAATTACCTTTTCTCTGCATTACAAAATCTATTAACTAAAGAGCAAATAAGCGGATTTAAGATTTAGATTTCTGGGCTATCGGCCTCTATTACCATGTTAGCCCTCACGTAAGAGGATGACGTTTCTCGATATCACACTATCCGGGGAAAAGGAAGGAAGCGACTTGGGACCTATGTTAGGTACCACCCCGGCATTTGCCTGGTGTAAATGAGGAAAACCTCATTCAGAATGGCTGGTCTGAAAAAGCTGTTTACACTTTTTTGACCGAGTGACCCCACCGGGAATCGAACCTGGGACTACTCGCACCGACGGCAAGTGTGTTAGCGACTACGCTACGCGGGGCCACACACACAAAAAAAACTCGAAATTTACTGACTAAAGAACAAACAAGCCGTAGGTAAAATAACTTTTCGGTGACTATAAATACTGTGTATTACGAGCTTGTTTGTTCGATCCATCTCTAACTTCAATAAAGACGTCATTTGTAAACAAAAAAATGGCAACAGAGAGTATGGTACCCTAGTGGGACGGCGCTCACCACTGGCGTGAGAGGTTCTTACTTCTATCCCTGGTCACGTGTGAGTATGCGATAAGAAATCCATGTTGGTGTTCATGTATTTTATGCGGATTCTTCCGTTTCCTCCATTTCCACTCCACCACTTCCTTTATAATTAATCCACCTCCCCTCCTGTACCCTAAAGAATATCGTGGGCCCTCAGAATTAAGATTTGTTTCAATTTTTCATTTTGAAATTAGCAACGGGGGCAACGACGGATCAGTGGTAGAGCGCTAACCTCTGACGTGTGGGGTCTATGGTTCGATTCCAGCTCCCACCTGTGCTTGCTTGTGGTGGACAAACACCGTGTGCGTGGATTTTCTCGGGGTTCTCCCGTCATTCCACCATTATTATTCATTTCATCAACATAAACTTCCTTAGGCTTGGTGGGATGAAATACTAAAAATAAAAAAATAAAGAAAAAAGGAAAACGAACTGGCACATTTATGCGCTCCCTAATTTCATACTAACTCGGGTAATTTCATTCAGCATGCGAAGTAAGCAGAGAACACAGTTATGAAGCTCACACCTTCTACACTTCCCTTTAAGCTCCCGCCAGGGGTTTGAACAAAAATCGCAGACCCTCACGTTAGGAGCTCTGGTAACCTCCCTAATTATCATGAGTTACGATTAATACATCGTTGGAAAGCTTATAGGATACAGATTTCAACATGGAAACATTTGTGCAATTCCCGCCTATTCGTAGAAGAAACAAAAAGTCCTTAAAAATATGAAAAAAAAAGAAAAAGAATTTGAGGGAAGGGGACTGGTAATCCTTGCAGTTACATTATGCTGACAAAAATTATGATAATGTGTACGCAACACACTTGTGACAATAATATTAAAAAAAAAAAAGTGGTAGCCATTATTGCAATACAAAGGGATAAAAAAAAAATCAGAACGAAATACCTATACAAATGCCCTGTGTATCATTTTCAAAAGGCTGTTGCACACCTTCACACTGGCGGCCCTGTTGACCGCACTAATTATCACAAAGTTACGATTAATACATCGTTGGTCCCGCCCTATTTGTAGATGAAGTCTTATATGGAATCGTCCTGAATGTATGAATAAATGTACATTAATATGAATAAATGTAATTTACGTATAAAAAAAAAAAATAAAAAAAAAATAAAAAACAAGATAAAAATATTGGTCAACTTTGCCCGTACCCTCCTTCCTCCATATAAGCAACAAGTACCCATACAGAGTATTACCATGCAGTGGACTATTTCATTGCTTTATATACTAATTTTTATGAAGGTACTCTCAAGGAGAGGAGGTATGGAAAACCATCCCCCTCCCAAAAAATTGATACAATTAAACACAAATAACACAAATTTTACTCTTCCTTGTCCGCCGTGGTACCCCCCACATACATACAATGCATATCGGCAGAAAGCTTCATCGTTCAGGAACACATTGGTACCAAAATTATCTTCCTATCTTAATTAGGGGATGAGCTATTGATGTCTAAAGCATGGACGCAGCAGTTACGTCAATAAGCGTTTAAAGATTAATAATTTACTTTCTTTTTTTTCTTTCATTCATTTCCTAAAACTCAAGATGTGCTACGTAAAATAGTGACCAACAGAACAATTATATATATTTATGATGTATGAGAAAATTTAATAATTAAAGATTTATTAATTTAATATTAGTATAATAGAACAAAAGGTTTTACATAAAGAACTTTTATTTTATAACCTCATAAAAGAACACAAAAAGTGATAGAAATTGAATTTTATCATTATTACAAAACTACAGTTCAAAGATTATCAATACAATTAATTTTTACGAACTTCTGAGTTTGAGTTTTTGTGTTTTGCGTCCATATGGAACACCAAGGTTATGAAGGACAGGACTTGAGTGCAATTCAGTTGGTGGGTGCACAGATCATAAAGCAAGACCAATCCTCACGGTATAGACCGTTCTCCATCACATTATTTCACTTCCAAGAAAGCTGCTACTTATTAAAGAAAATGACTTCCTTCAGCACACTGAAAGAGATGTGTGACTGACAAGACAAATTATGTCATATGCATGCTAAACTTCGAATTTTCTATCTTTGGAATTGCTTTCGACCAGATCTCAACTAGGATTCCACTGAGCTCGGCACCTTCTATCTTAATCGAAAGCAGAATTAAATTTGGAAGAATGTAATGTATCGTATCCCTTACCTTATCTGTTTACTTGTGACAAGAATTTAGATTTGTTGTGAGAAGTAAATGCACTAAAGGTAAGATTTTTTTTTTCTTTCTTCAAAAATCTCTGTTCCTCACACAACACAAGAGAGATTGCAACACGAGCACTATACTTATAAATTAATACCCGTGTCATATTCTTCACATTCACATGTCCTCCACACTTGCATCTGTACATGTGCAGAGACATGGATACCCGTAGAACAGTACATGTACACACGTAAAACTGTACTCTGTACATGTATAAATGAACACATAACTGCGTACGTGTACAGTCCCCATATTAATCCACATGTACATATATACTGCTTTTCTACAAAATATGAACTTGTGCTGTACACATAACGTACTATCCTGGTTAGTTGCGTGGGTTTCCTCGGGTTTCTCCCGTTTCCTCCCACTTTCTTCATTCCACCATGTCATTCATTTCTCATAATCACCGTCTCCTTTAGCCTAGCCGGTATAACCGTGGGACGTAAAACTCAAAAATTTCAAAAATACAAATTCGAAAATTCGAAATTTAGGTAGTTATTTCTTTTGTTTCCTGTTCATTATTTTAAACCATGTTTGTTACAGCCATTAAAAAGAACTACAAAAAGGGATGTAATAAATATAGCCACATATTTAATCGTATTTAAGTTACACAATTTATTTTTTGACGTTTGAAAAAAAAAAAAAACTCAACTAACCTGTGATATTCTGCTGGACCTGTCCTACAACCACTGCCATTGGAATCTCACTGGAAGAAAGAGACTGTCGGGGTCTCTTTCTGGAACATCCACTGACTGAAAAGTGAACAGAATATAATGACAAAACTTATCTTAATATAATACTTATTCTAATATGAAGAGCATGCGTTTCTGACGTACGAACAGGGATGCTCATAAGTGGGTTTTAGGGAGCAAATTGTGTCCATCAGAATATTTCCGGGAACACAATTTTTCACTGAAAATGGGTCAATGAAAGTGGAGAATGAAAAATTTCGGGGCAAGATGGTAAATTTCGGGGAAGAAATTGGTAAATTTAGGAAAAGAGAATCGTAAATTTAGGGGAAAATAGTAATAAATCTGGGAAAACGGTAAATTTTGGAGCAGAGAACGGTAAATTTAGGGGAACAGAATGGTAAATTTGGGGAAGAAGGGTAAATTTATGGGAAAAGAATGGTAAATCTGGGAGGAGAATAGTAAATTTCGGGGGAGAGAATGATATAGTTAGGAGAAAAGAATGGCAAATTTGGGGAAGAATGCTTAATTTAGGGGAAGAGAATGGTAAATTTCGGGAAAGAGAATGGTAAATTTAGGGGAAGAAAATGGTAAATTTGGGGAAGAATAGTAAATTTAGGGGAAATGAATGGTAAATTTCGGGGGAAAGAATGGTAAATTCCGGGGAAAAGAATGGTAAATTTCCGGGGGGAAATGATCAATTTCGGAGAAAGAGAATGGTCAAGTTGGCAAAGAATGGTAAAGTTAGGGGAAGAGAATGGTAAATTTGGAGAAGAATGATAAATTTATGGGAAGAGAATGATAAATCTGGGGAAGAATGGTTAATTTAGGGAAAGAGAGTGGTAAATTTGGGAGAACGGTAAATTTCGGGGGGGGGGGGGAGAAAGTAAATTTGAGAGATAATTTGGAGGATGAAAGAATAATTTGGGAAGAATGGAAAATTTGGGGGCAGAATAGTAAATTTTGGGGGGTACACTTAAGCCCTTGAGGAAGGGAATGGGGAACCGTATATAATATTAATCAAACAGAAAATGTAAATTCTGTTTTTAGACTCTAAGACCACACGACCGTATATTTATATACAAGATGTCCAAAAATACAGTCATGCGGAAATTACGATCATATAGAAGTATATATAAGCACTTAGCTCAAGACACACTTTCTAAACAAGTTTTTGAAGAAGTATCTCTCCAATTATGGCGTCCATAAACTGCGTCTCTCCCTTTTTTTCCTCAATTTTCAAAATATTGCAAATCTTTAAAAAAAAATGTTTATGCAATTATTTGTACTTAAAGAAAGACCCTTAGTGAAATAATTTTTAATTTCCGATATATTTCCTAGTGTCATAAAACATCTTCAAATCAATTATGATTTCATAGCTTTAGACCAATTCACAAAAATGATAGCCGTCTCAAAAAGATTAATTATGTAACTACCTAGTTTTGTAATCGTTTCAAAATTATGAAATATTACACTTTTCTGTTCTATTTTTTTCACTATTTTAGAAAAAGAAAATTAAAAAGCATTTTAACTATGATGAATTTCTACCACAGAGAAACCCCAATCAACAGAATGGGACAAAAAACTACGTTACTCAATATTATAAGAGAAAATGAAAGAAATCAATCTATTTTTCTTCTTCTACACATCATTTATGGGTTCAGACTTAATGAAAATTCAAGAAGTGAAAAAAAAGTATGAAAAAACCGGCAACCGACTTATCGTACTGGTAGGCTAACCACTACAAGGTTCCCACTTATTTGGCTAACACAAATTTCCTAACTTTGCAGGTTTTTCAGGTCAGTAGAAACCCTGCACTATCTTACCCAATCCCCGCACCCTTTGAACAGCTACATTTCTCTCACCTGTAACATCTATTCTTACGGTGAATCAATGGTAGAGGGCTCTCCTCTGGTGCGAGGAGTCCCTGGTTTGACCTCAGGCAATGTCATTTTGCGGCGGACAAAACTCTGAGTTTTATCAAGGTTCTCCCGTTTCCTTCCACATCCTCATTTCACAAATTCTTTCAGAATAATTCACTTCCATTTACCATCCGTCTCCTGTGGACCAAAAGGCATAACCGTGGAATATTAAATTAAAAGTTTCATTTTCATTACGTTTGGTTACTAAGAAACAGAATTTCCCTGGTTAATGAATTTCTCATTTAAGTAACAAACCGGTTCTCTTAATGAAAGATGACCAGACGTTCCCATTTAAATGGGATTTAGGATTGAGATTTGTGGGCTTTCGGCATCTATGGCCATATTCGCCCCTCACTAGGATTAGGAATTAGATTTCTCGGCTTTCGGCATCTATGGCTATGCTAGCCCGTCACTAGGATTAGGAATTACATTTCTGGGCTTTCGGCATCTATGGCCATATTAGCCCGTCGCTAGGATTACGAATTACATTTCTGGGCTTTCGGCATCTATGGCCATATTAGGCCGTCACTAGGATTACGAATTCGATTTCTGGGCTTTCGGCATCTATGGCCATATTAGGCCGCTACGTATGAGAGATGACGTTCCTAGGCGAGCACATTATCCGAGGGGAGGGAAAGAACGAAGAGGCCTAGGACTTATATGTTAGGTACGATCAAGGCACTTGCCTGGTGTGAATGTGGGAAACCCACGAAAATCTCATTCAGGATGGCAGGCCTCAAAAGCTTTTTACACTTTTTTTGACCGGATGCCCCCACCGGAAATCGAACTTGGGACCGCTCACACCGAGGGCGAGAGCTTCAACGGGATTTTCTCTTTTTTCCAGGAAGCCATGGGGAGATGTAAAAAGGACGTTAAATGCCCCTTTCAAAAAAGTCCTATTTTTGGCTGATAGTTACATAGTAGAAATTTTACGTGTTCTTAAACTCTTCGTTTAGAAAAGATTTCGAAAGTGTAAAACAGTTGCATTTTTCAAACAGATGGCTCCGTAGTAAATCTCATGTTTCGATATTGGATAACCTTCCGTAGGTAGACAACGAAGATTACTTCTATTGCCCTGATATTAATAACGAAATAACGATGACTATCTAGGTGGATTTTTAATGACGCGCGCAAGGGGTATTTAGTCCCCGCCCAAGCAAGATGTTATAAAAATAAACATTCACTTTGTTAATATATATATATATATAAACGAAATTCACGTGACCTGAAACGATATGAAATTGAGTGTTTGAACCCCTTTACCTTGATGAAATTCTGTGTACGCCACTGGACTGTCAGATTATGCAAGTTTGCCGAGTTGATTGTTATTACATATGCATTTTCTACATCTGGTCACACCATTTTAATGCTATGACAATAATCTTTTCAACTCAAAAGATAACGGAGAAATATATATATATATATATATATATATATATATATATATATATAAAGCGAAGTGACCTCAAATACTATTCTGTTAAAACAGTGCGGTACGAGATGTTGTCACCCCATCTCTATCCAAAACTGCTACTATCGTTATTCCTGAAGAGCTGAGAAAGAGATTTCTCACCTGTACATTGGCTAACGGTTCCCTAACTGACGAGAATAATTGTGAAGAGGCTCAAAAGATTCTCTTTCTCCCCCTCCATTTCTATAATTTTAAGAGTCTGTAAATCTCTAAAAACGGAAAAGCCAAACATCATAGTTTCCGCTTATTTCTGATAGATAGAACTGACTTCACACTTTCAACACGTGCAATACCAAAGCGAAATTTAGCTACAAACTTTCTCTCAAGATAGTAGCCAAAGAGATAACTAGCTTGGTATCTTTGTTATTTTTTGGCTACTAGGTAGGTAGGTAGGTAGGTAGGTAGGTCGGTCAGTCGGTAGGTAGGTAGGTAGGTAGGTAGGTCGGTCAGTCGGTAGGTAGGTAAGTAGGTAGGTAGGACGGTCGGTCGGTCAATCGGTAGGTAGGTGGGTAGACAGATAGATAGATAAATCACTCACTCACTAAATAAATAAATAAATAAATAAATAAATAAATAAATAAATAAATAAATAATGCTATTATTATTGAAGCCGGAATTTTTAGATAAAATAAAATTCAGCTCCTGATTGTGTGTGTAGCGTACCGTAAGTGATATACAATAATTAACCACTCAATATACAAATACTTATAATAATTTTAAAACATCTCTGTTATATAAAGTAGCGAAATAAATAAATGAAACTTACAAGAATCCTTTGGCTTGTATTTAAATCTTATTGGTTCACTGCAATCTCCGTCTGTAGGGCGATACAACTGCAAAAACACTTCCACTGGGCTTTGTATTTCAGTGTTTCGGTATCTCGGCGTCCTGTTAAACATGATAAATTTCTTAATGATTACGTAACTCGTATCACCATTTTTCAGATACAAAACAAGGTTTCATAGTTTATACAAGAAACTTATTTGAACCACAATATTTATACGGAATTTGCTTCCAGACATTCCTGCACGGGCTCATAAAGCTAAATGCAACGAATATTCAGGAAATAAAATTTGAAGTGAGAAAATATTTTAATCCTATTTAGGAAAACTTACCAGGTAAGATCTTTACTTAATTCACAAAATGGTTTCCACGCGGGAGGAACGTATTGCATTTTTTTTTTTTTTTTAAAGGAGAAACTTATGAGATTGCACTGAGATAAGAGCAAGAGTTATTTGAAGTTGGAACATTGTTTGCATCACAATAGCTTCAAAAATTGTTCTTTCTAAAATACGTTTTGATCAATTTGGCAAGTTTGCGGTTTCAATTTGGTATTGTTTTTTCTTTCAGATGTTTGGAGGAACCTGAATGGCAGTACTACTTTTGGCGTCTTGGATACGTTCTATGATGCTGTTTGCTTCATTATAGCAACATAGCAGACGCTGTAGTTACACACATCTGAAGATTACTGATTTATGTAACTACTCTTGGGGCATGGTGACTCACTGGTAGAGCTTTTACCTTAATGCAACTACTCTGGGAGCATGGTGACTCACTGGTAGAGCTCTTACCTTATGTAACTACTCTGGGGGACATGGTGACTCACTGGTAGAGCTTTTACCTTAATGCAACTACTCTGGGAGCATGGTGACTCACTGGTAGAGCTCTTACCTTATGTAACTACTCTGGGGGCATGGTGACTCACTGGTAGAGCTCTTACCTTAATGTAACTACTCTGGTGTATGGTGACTCACTGGTAGAGCTCTTACCTTATGTAATTACTCTGATGTGTGGTGACTCACTGGTAGAGCTCTTACCTTATGTAACTACTCTGGTGTATGGTGACTCACTGGTAGAGCTCTTACCTTATGTAATTACTCTGATGTGTGGTGACTCACTGGTAGAGCTCTTACCTTATGTAACGACTCTGGGGGACATGGTGACTCACTGGTAGAGCTCTTACCTTATGTAATTACTCTGGTGTGTGGTGACTCACTGGTAGAGCTCTTACTTTATGTAACTACTCTGGGGGCATGGTGACTCACTGGTAGAGCTCTTACCTTATGTAACTACTCTGGGAAGTATGGTGACTCACTGATAGAATTCTTACCTCTGATTTCATTTCCGACCACGCGAATGTGTGGTAGACATCATCGTGACCGTAAGATTTTCTCTGGTTTCTCCCTTTCTCTCCCACATTCTCATTACAATAATTATTTAATAATGTTAATTTTCATTAATCGTTCGTTTCCTTTAATCTAACGGGCATACGTGTGGTACGTAAAATTAATCTAAAAGGAGTAACAAAATAAAAGGGTTGTTTCTTCAAGCTATCTTACTATCTAATTCAACGTTATAGGTGTTCATTAATATAGACACTGGAACTATCCAAGAGTGACAAAAAGTTGTGGTCTAGCACATGTGATCTAGAACGTTAAGGACCGACTTTAAGAGTTGAGTTGATTTTGAGTTTAACGTCTCTTTCAGCAGCGAGGTTATATGAGACGAGACCTATTGATTAACGTGGAATCCGAACCACATGAGCTCCCGCCAGGAATCAAATCCGGGTCTCCCATGCCAAAGGCACGTACGCTAACCGCTTAGCCACGAAGGAGCTCAACCGACCTCAAGAATGAGGTATGTATGGCACGTCAGGAAGCGGACTGGGTAACGTAGTGGTTACCATAGCGGCACCGTGTCAGGTAGCAGAGTTCGATTTCCGATACACAAGCTTACATTTTTCTCTCTCAATTTCAACGAGTTTTAAAAATGATATAATTAATTAACAAATAATAGTGTCACATTATACCATGTGAAGGAATTTGGTTTTATCAACTGATATTTTCTTAATAATGAAATATAAGAAGTGCTAATATATTTTTACTACTTCTGGTTTTAGTACAGAGATTGAAGTGGAGACGGAATATATTCTTGGGAACACTTAACTAACTGCAGAAAACCGCTTCTCGTTATTACCACCTTTAATCTATAGCAATCAACGTTAAAGCCACAATTAGTTGGTTTCTGCTACTTCCGGTTTGAATTGAGGTTAAGAGAGAAGATGGTACTCACTCTCAAAACGGTAAAGCGATCTTTTAAAAACCGCTTCTTTCTATCTCTTATCGTTTTCGGCGTGATGTAGTTAAATAATGAAACCGGAAATTGTAGCGGATTTCTATCACTTCCGGTTTTAGTAGAGTTAAGCATGGAGATGAAACTTAACTTCTTCGGATGCTTAATCAACTGCAGGAAACTGCTTCTAATTATCTACTATCCTTTTTGCCCTAGAGTGATCAACGTTAAAACCACAAATGGCTGACTTCTACACTACCAATTTGAATATCTCCTTTGACTCTCTATATTCTGGCCCCCAATAAATAGTTCTTATAATTTTGTCTCCCGGACGGACATCCGAACAGACAGGGTAAATATCAAAAAAGGAATATTAGTTGGTAAACAGCTTCTTAACCAGACAAAGCCCATGCTAATTTTACCCTTAAAAGGCCCAGGGGATGCCTCTGAAGCTCCCTTCTGCATATACAAGCTATCTGAACTCACCGCGACCATTTGTATTTTCCGTCATTAATAGGAAAGGCTAGTCACTACTTTGCTATGAAATCATTTGTTAATGGTAATAAAAAATGAACAGTTTCAAATAATTAGAAAAGAACATACTTCAATAGGAGCCTCAGAGGCACCCCTTGGGCCTTTACATTAGTATAAAAAATGGTATTTTTTCTGAGGTAAAGTAAATAAAAATGCTTAGGAAACGGTATCAGAGGGTGCATTTCAAACAGATAAAAGAATTCTAGGGAGCAGGACACGGAACTAAATATCTATTATTAAGAATAATGGCATTAAAAATTGACCAGGGTGCCTCCGAGACACCCCTTGGGCCTTTACGTCAATTTAAAAAATAAGATAAGTAAAATAAGAAAACGTATGAACAACTCAATCAGGGGGCATATTCCAAAGAGATAGGATGATTCTAGAGCGGAAGACACGCGACGAAACATCTATTAAGAATAATTGCATTAAAAGTGGACCAGGGTGCCTCTGAGGCACCCCCTGGGCTTTCTCGGGTTAAAAATTATTCTATTCGTTATTTATGCCAGACTTTTCGTTATTTGTACAAATTTAGTTTACAACTATAGTCTTTCAGATAATACAGATAATACTCTCAGGAATGCTGACTATCATCGTATTTACAGATTTCAGTGATTTCTGAATTTTCTTTCGATTTCGAAGCTTTCGACTCTCCCCTGGAGTCTTGGTCACGTAGGTTAAGAACAGGAAAAAAATAATAATAGAAACATCAAGGAATAAAAATGAAACGCATTTACCAAGGTAAGAGCTGTGTTGTACGGAAATACTTGTGAAATACGTCAGTGATCTCTAGATTAAGATGATGCAACTAAAATATAGCAGTCAATTTGTGCGCCTTTCCTACGTCAGTGATCTCTAGATTAAGATGATGCAACTAAAATATAGCAGTCAATTTGTGCGCCTTTCTTGTTTCTTGTTGGAAGGATGCTAACTCATTATTTATTTTTAATGTCATGCCAAAGTTGTCAAAATTTTGTAATTATCGCCTCCCATTCGTTACTCAACCATTCCTTGTCCAAATTTAATTTCGTATTATTTTTTTTTATTTTTATTTATTAAATACATTTTCAAAACCTAGTATTTCTACTTCATTTCTAGGTCCAGATACATTTTTTTAATCTTCTACTTTGTGCTGTGTTTCTTTTAAATTCTTCGATCAACTTGACACCGGATTTTCCGCTTTTGAATCTCTTAATATGCTCCTTTATTCGGACTTCTAAGATTTCTTTTCGTATTGTCTATATAATTCCATTGGCAACTGCATATTATTTCATATATTATAGATTTTTCAGTGCAATCTGCATAATAACTCTTAAATTGGGTAATGTTCTTTTCCAAAGTTTTGGGGTTTTTAAGGCTGTACGAAAACTGTATTGTGTATAGATCCCCTTAATGTAGTTGTTATTCTAGAAAAAATACGCAATCCTACTTTTTTTTTTTTTTTTTTTTTTTTTATGTGTAGGTTTCAGGTTCATCGGAACTTACATTCCTTTTAACCTGATTATACCAATTATTCTATTCTTTTTCTTCCTGTTTTTATCCTCCGTGACGAAGACTCCAGGGGAGAGTCGAAAGCTTGGAAGCTTAAAGAAAATTTAGGAATTACAGAAATTTGTAAGTGGAATTATGGTATTTTAGTTTATGGAAATGAAAAACTGTATAAAAAAAGGTATTCGACTTAAAGTCTCTTCTCTTATATATATATATCTGAAAATATATCTATACAAAATGTCGGATAATAACGTAAAAATAATTCATAAACTTACCGGAAAACGATGGCGTACTGATGATGCACATCGAGTTCTGAAAACTTGCCGAAATCGTACCAAACTTCATTATCTTCTTCATCGGTTTCAAAAAACCTCACTTTTATGTTTTCTACAATAAACAATAAAAACATTGTTAGATTCATTTCTGTACACTCCCCATATGTAAATGGTGTTTCGTGATCCTATGTAGAATGTTACTACAAATATTAGCTATGTTTCAACCTACACAGGATTCAACTTCAGGCTTTTTAAGCACTACCGTATTTGCACGAATATAAGCCGCAACTGAACTTTTCACACAAGATTATAGGAAAAAACTTTATCTCGAATATAGGCCGCACTACTGAATTTACGACAAAGTTCAATTGAGAGTACTCTTGAAATGAAATGAAATGAAATCTTTGAGTTTTACGTCCCACGTTTATGCCGGTTAGGCTAAAGGAGACGGTGATGATGAGTAATGAATGAAATGGTGGAATGAAGAAAGTGGGAGGAAGCGGGAGAACCCCGAGAAAACCCACGCACACGGTGTTTGTCCACCACAAAGTTCACTTGGCGAGGGCTGGGATCGAACCTGGGACAAGAGTACTCTTGAGTTGTACCTCTATCTTTCTCTTTCTTCAACTCCCGCATAACTAAGGGTGATTCATCACCAACAGGACAAGTTGTATGTATTGCAAGGTCTGGTGACGTGACTAATTTAAGCGACAGTGTAAAGAAGTTCAAAGCTGATTTATTCGAGATAAGTTGATCATTCCGTTTCTGAGTGACGATGGGAAAGGAGCGTACTAGTTATAAAGTGAAATTTAAACTTCAAAGTTATCAGCTATGAAAAGGAACACGGAAAGCGGGGATTTGGACGCAGATTTGATATTAAAAAGAATGTCGTAGGTAGTGTGTAATGAAGAGAAACTCTAAAATAGCTTGAAAAGTCGGTGTTCATTTTGGAGGCAAAAATGCAAATATCCAGATGTGGAAAAAGGTTTACTTGATTCTGTAGTTTAAAACAGGAAATGTGGATATGCCGTTACAACTGAAATGATTCAAACTGAAGGCTGCAAAATAATACGTGTACATGTCATTTCGAAACTGACGATTTATAATCTGAGGGAGAAAATCTCGACTATAGGCCACATCATGATCTTTCAAGCCGAAATTTAGAAAAAGAAGTGCGAACTACATTCCCACAAATGCGGTAATATAGAGATATAACCTAAAATTAAAAGGAAAACTGCATGACTTCATCCTACAAGTGCATACTTTCTCTGTTTCGAGAAACTTAGAGCTCGTTCCACCCCACCTCCTTCTTCTTTCTTTCTTCAGATATATATTATATATAGCGGAGGAACAAGGAATGAATTCAACTGCATTTGATTACGTATCATATTGTTTCCGCATCCTGTGAACTACTTTTAAATAACATTATTATTTAATTTTAATAACTATTAGCTGAACCTGCGTTCTCTACACAGCGCATCATTCGCATATAAGCATAAATCTCCTTCTCATTCCTCACAACAAATGTACACTCATGTCCAAAATTATTGTCGCATATCTATAACTGTCTTCTTGTAGGAATATAATTTGATAATGATTTTGCAGGGTACTTTTAATACTGATACTATGTGTATAATCGAGAAATGTATATTTGTAGTAAATACCATAGGAAAATAATTATAAATACGAAAATTAGAACGAGTAAAACAAAATGTAACTAAATGGACAAGATAGTTTTATTTTCGTTTTATTGTTCTTATTTACTGCTTTTTTGACAAGAAATTTGCCACATACATGTCTTTGCCTATTATACATAAACTAACATTATAAGAAATACCGAGCCAATTCGTTATCAAATTATATTCCTACAACAAGATATTTATAGATATGCGACAAAAATTTTGGACATGAGTGTACATGTCCCTTTACAGACACAAGTGAAAGACGTCTTGATTAAAAAAAAATTGGCAAGGGGCATCATAAAGGGTGAATTTTTTTCGATTATTTTTTCTCAATATCTCGCACCGTTTGCAAGATTTGAGCCTACTTCCGGTTGGGGTTTCTAATTCATGTATGACCAGTGTTTTCTTTCTTCTTGCATGCAGTATGTAATAAGCAAATACATTACATATACGATTAATTATAATGTCAGTTATATATGGTGTCCATTGGGCAAAACACTCAAAAAATAAAGATTTATCTTAGACTCGAGAAATGGTTATCCTTCCTTTTTCACTATTATTTGGCTATGGAGCAAACGCCTGAGACATATACAACCCCAATATACAACATTGTGATGTCGGAATGTATAACGCAAAAGATGATGCTTTAGGTTTTTTTTTTTTTTTTTTTTTTTTTTTTTTTTTTTTTTTTTTTTAATTTCAACCCTTCCAGTGTATCCTTAAAAATATGTAATAAAGAAATAATGGCCATGTTTTTTTTTCTAAATATTCAATTAGAACTGAACAATCTGCGCAAAATTTCCAATCGATCAGTGAAAACGTCATCTTTCAAGAGCCTGTATTTTCCGAAATGAAATTGTCGAAAGGATTGACTACAAACATATAAACATAGTTTACAAGAACTCGGAAGATGGAAGCACAATTCACATACATTGATTTTAGAGAAGGCTTATTAAAATACAAAGGCTTTGAACAATAATTTTATATTATAAACTTTATGAAAAAGATATAGTTAACTAATTTAGACTTTTTAAAGTACAAAAACTCAAAATGGTTGTCTCTGTTAAACGTGAAATCACACACAACCGTAAATGAAAGATTTGAAAGCCAAAGTTATAGGTTGGAGCTCAGGTGCTTTTATTTGCTATTGTAGCATTTTAATAGATAGATATATGTTAAAACTATTTCGTTTAATACAAACTAAATATAACTATTATTCAAAAAGTAGTTCACAGGATTCCAAGACAACATGATACGTAATCAAATGCACTTGAGTTCGTTCCTCTAGTCGCTGCCTTAACTTAGATTTTGGGGAAAATGTTATTCTGACAACACAGTGATTTCTATGGATGGCAACATTGAAAATTCTTGAGGTTCATATTTTCTGTTGTAGAATAATATTATCTATAATTGTGGTAAGTTGCATTTCATTATCTCCTTTCACTTATGAATAAACAAGCAAAAGAAAAATGGTAAATTTTGTATTATTTTTAGTATGTCAGGCTCTTAAGGAAACTGGAACAGAAAAGGAAGGTGCAATTCTAAGGTAAAATAATTTCATTTTATACTTCTACGTGTTACATAAATAAATTAAATATAATTAACGTTTTATATTGATTGACGAGTTGGTAGATTGGTTGATTTGCAGTTCAACGTCCATTTTCTGCAACGAAGCTATATAAGACGTGAACCTACAGCTTAATGTACGAGCCGAACCATGAGAGTTCCCATCGGGTCTAAACCAGTGTTTTCTATGACTTTTGCTAATTGACTATAAATCCCTAGGTAATGTAGCCACTGTCGCTTAGGTCTTGCACACACACTTTACCTGTAGTTCTTCAATCTTCCTCATTTTCCAGTTCTCTGTATATCCGTACACCGCGGAAAGGAACTGGCCGCCCTATCTTAGATCGTCTACCAAATTGATTTATTTGATTTGATTTTCAGGTTAGAGCAGCGTCCCTTTCAGCAGCGAGGCTATATGAGATATGGAATTACAACTTAACGTGGAATTCGAACCACATAAGCTCCCGCAGGAATCAAACCCGGGTCTTCCACGTCAAAGACGAGTACGTTAACAACTTAGCCACAAGGGAACTCTTGTCTAT
The DNA here is from genome assembly GCF_964235325.1 of Thermobia domestica. NCBI lineage: Eukaryota > Metazoa > Arthropoda > Insecta > Zygentoma > Lepismatidae > Thermobia > Thermobia domestica. The sequence continues at coordinate 393,705,170 of NC_137454.1, forward strand.
CAAATTCCGCAACGTAAATATCGTAGAACCTTCCTTCACACATATATACATATATTTAAGAGAAAAAGCTTGTTACTTTCTTACTTTTTCCAACTTTCTCCACGAGGATAAATATTTCTTCTCCTCCGAGACAGGAACTCACTGTTTTGTCTATGCGACAAATCTTCAATTCACCAGTCAACGCACTCTCTGAAACAGAAATTTATTTAAAATTAATGGTGCACCTACAAATGCAATAATTCTCTATTTTAATCATTATACTCTGTGAACCAAGAACCATTAAAAAATCTGACGCTGAAGTGGCAGAAACACAAATCCTGATCTTAACAAATAAAGCGCCAAAAACACAGAATACTGTTCATGTAGCCTGACTGGCTGAATATTTATTTAGAAAACAGAAGATCGGGGTTCGTTTCTGAGCAACACACTTAACAATAAATCTTTAAAGTCCTTAGCTAATTGACTAAGTTGTGGCATATAAAATAGATGGTCTAGCATGACGTATTTCCGGGATCATTTATTTCTACTTGGTTCTATCAAAATGTGCTACATATGGAACAGTTATATTTTCCCTTCACCCATGAATATTATAGTAGGGAAGAACTGCCATTTCCGGGTATATTTCCAAGACTTGTTTTCTGAAGAGTGTGGCATCGGTGCAGAAACGCCATAAGTATTTTGTACACATGGCTATTTACTACATTATCTTTCATGTTTCATAATTAACAATTTCGATGTTTATGCAAATACAAGGGTTGATCAGAAAGTAAGGATACAGCCTGTAGTGAAACGTGTAAATATTATTTCATACAACCAATACAGCCAACAGATAGCATACACATTAGGTTATTTTTCGACACAATCTCCATATCGGTTGAGGCATTTGTCGCATCGTAGGATGAATTTGAAAATTCCCTCCTGGTAAAAAATCCTGTCCTTGCGTGTACAGCCACGTTCTCGCGAAATGTTTCACCTCCTCGTCTAAAACGAAGCGACGTCCTCCTAGGTGATTCAAGTGCGGGAACAGGGAAAGTTGCTTGGAGCGAGGTTCTCCACGCAAGTTGTATTCAAACCTGTTGATTCCGTGCTGGGTCGGCCATTGTGTTTCTCGTCGGTGACGTTCTTTCTGCCAGCTGCAAACTTTTGACACCATTCTCCTACATGCCGACGAGACATTACAGTCTCTCCTTAAACCTCTACAAGCTGCCGGTGAATTTCAGCCGTGATTATATGTTTCGCCCACAGAAACCGAGTAACTGTGCGGACTTTGTCGCGAGACCAGTTTTCCAAACGAGTCGCCATTTGTGTTCACCTACAACTAGCACCATAGGTAGCGGGTGGCTGAAACTCTACACAGTTCCCAACTCCATGTATTAAAATTACAGCACACTCCTCATTCCTCTATAACAGACGAAACTCAAGAACCTTAATTTCTGATACCTCCGACGCTCGAAGAGTGTGTTCATTTTCAATTTCCATAACGTACAATTAATTACAATACAAAGGAAACGAATTCAGCAGTCGGTAACTATGACGGCAAAGTTCACGTAATTCCAGCTCATAAATTTTGCAATAATAATAATAATAATAATAATAATAATAATAATAATAATAATAATAATAATAATAATAAACTCAACAAGTCTTTAAACATGGGTCTCTCAGGCCCGTGACTCCAATTAAATGCTTCTACTCTGTTGTTTTGTTGCCACATGTAATATGTTACAGATTAGGACTCTAATGCTAAATGATTTTCTCACAACTCTTTCAGGCTCCATTGTTTTATCATTAGTTCTTATAAGACTGCAATATTTTAACAGAAAAGTGTGTGACTAATTCAGTGACGCGCCGATGGGTTAAGAAATATCAATTCGGACAGGCAACTGTAAATCTACTTACTCATATTATTAATGGGATTTGAATACACAGGATTGCATATTCTAGTCAAGAACCCATTCTGGTCTCTTATGAAAGCCTCAAAACACAAGCACACGCTGTTCAGGTTCATATGTTTAGCACTTTGCTCCGCTTTCTCTTTTATCTGAAACGAAACAAGTCACATCTCATGCAAAGTTTTTCCACAGCAAATGATCAACAATAAATCGTCTTACAATAAATATCACATAGCAAGCACTATTCTACAATATATATATATATATATATATATATATATATATATATAAAATGTACGTATGTTCAAGCATAACACTGGAATGCCTGAAGCAATTCTAACCAATCTGGTGATATATAACTTATAATCTGGAGAAAAATATTGTGACGATAAGAAACCTCTATTCCCTGTTCAGCGTAAGCTCTAAACTCCGGTCAACAAAATATTTGTATCCTTCCGCTTGCCACAAATACGATTGGCTAGTGAAGTATTACTCCACTCCCCACGGGGAGAAGCAAATTATATACGTGCATTTTGACAATACTGTTTCGGGTTGTCCAGATACTTACAGCAGCAGGAGAAAAGAAAGAAAAGAACTCGAAATATTAAAAAAATATATATTTATTTGAATTTTGCTGGTAAACAATTGTTGCTTACTGACTAAAGGTTTGCCTAGTTGGTATTTCACAACACTCGCGGAACCGGGATTCATGCCAGCCGTCTTTCAGACTTTGAAAGCAGAACACGCCTTCACAGTTTAATTGGCGCCATAATTACTGCGCATGCTTGGTGTTTCTTTCTATTGTTTCATTAACCACACTCGATTGCAGTATTATTAGATAATCCGTATTATATTTTTGTCATTTATAATAATGTAGCTTCATAGTAAAAGTAATAATCAAATCATATGAACTACTTTGCGGAGGAGTACAAACGTCGGTAGGCCAACAGCAAATCAGCGAGATTTAGTTTCACATGCTTTATTTACTGCAGTTTAGAGCTTAGGCCGAACAGAGTTTAGTACCCGTAGAGGCGGAAATGGAAAGGAGATGGCCGTAAAAATAATCGATAGCGGTCAATATTAGTGTCAACTCTATAGTTTTCGAAGTCGTCGCTGAGATGAATAGTGACCCTCTCGATGCCGTTTAAGTTGAAGTTCAGTTCTTAGCAGTGTGGAGGTGAAAAATAAAATGTCCAAAATAACAGAGATCAGTGTCAAATCCATAGTTCTCGGGATCATTAAGCTAATTGGTGACAATTTCCAATGACACTTATGCCCACGTTTAGTAGAATAGAACGAACAGAACTCTGTAGAAGCTTAAAAAAAATAAAAATAAAGTTCTATAGAACCTTCTAGAAAATTACTTCGGTTTTACACCATAGATAGAATCCATTCCTTTTCCTGTATAATAGAAGATTGTGATAAATAAATAACCAGGCAACGACAAGAAGGGGGTGTCTTCACGAGCATTTTGGGAAGTTGATACGTTAAGTACGATCGTATTAACGATTGTACGATTCTTTAATCGTGGAGATATTCCTCCTGCAGCCAAAATTTGCGTAATGCTGAAGGAAATGTTTTGCATTTTGCTCCCACTGGATCTTCAGATGTGGAGTGAGGAAGCGACCAGTACTTCGCCGATAAATTCTTAAGTGCTACGTCATTTCTGCGCACATGCAACATCGACATTTTCGATGTGTTCAGATCGCGAGTCATCACTGATTGTTTATTCAGAGGATTTCGACGAATCTGCGCCGGCTTAGCTTTCACAAGGTTCTCACTCCTTATGATGTGAGATCTATCTTTTCCAGGCTGGTCCTCAATCGTCCCTGTTTCACTGTATCGCTTTGTTGTTCGATGCATGAACATTCTGATGACCTTCAGCCTTTTCAGGATTTTGAAAACATCCTATGGTGATCTGACAATTTTATGCAGTGCGCTTATTGCCACATGGTTCTCGTATACACCTCATTCCATTTGATTTGCTATGCAATTCACCTTTCCGTTACCATAGCCAAACACGGGGACACTGGTTGTTCTTTGCTCAAACATCTTGACAATAAGTGTTGCCATATCTGCCTAAACTTCGTAACAAAATTTATGATATGACTAGATATTTCAGGATCTTCAGGATAATTTAGACAAAGAAAAAAAAATCTGGAATACAATCCAAACGGTGATTCATGACCGTAAGAGGTTCCTTGGAAAAGATATCGCGTATTTCAAAGCCACCTAGGAGTAAGGAATGCAAGCGACGAATTGATTTTGTTCTTTAGTGCAATTACATCACGAATAAAAAATTTAAAAAAAACTTAAAATGCTGTCCAAATAACGGGAGGAAGATTCAACTAAGACAACACTCCTTTATCTTACCTTAAAAAGTTCCCGAAACAACATACAAGATAATGTGACAAGGATTGCAAATTGTGCATTCCTTTACTTTTAAACCTAGATGTATACTTACATCTTAAGTAGCGAGTTTTAGTGATAGTAGCGAAGATTTTTGTAATAATTTGAATAAGTTGTCTATGATTACTTAATGCAATAAATTTACGCTTATTATTATGTAAGAATGACTAACTATTAAATGCGTCCCAATATATGCCGTTTAGTACTTTCTTACTGAGAAACATTTAATAGCAAGTAACTGCTGCATACTGAAGTTGTATATAATTGCTCTGTAATTCTTATAGTTCGTTTATTCCAGCGAAGGACTTGTATATGTACAAGGTTTTGAAAACTTGGACACTTGTATACGGTTACTATATGAAAAAAAAACACAAAACTGAAGCAGATGTAAGGTCACACGAGGAATAATTCATCGTTGCGCCTTCAAAAACCGCTGTGTGTAAAATTCAAAATTTTATAGGAGCAATAAAAAATAAACGCATTGCTTGTTATTAAGGCCTGTGACAAACATCTTGGCATTTCAGCTAAACGAATAAAATGCAAGCTCTAGCGTGACGGGTAAGCAGACAAACTACAGCGCGATCAGGTGACAGGGGATGTGTGCAAAATAAACGTGGCAATACCACTGGCCTCTCATTTGCTAGCAGCATTTAAAGAGAGCTTGGAGCGCCGCCTTCAAATGCCAAGATGTTTGTCACGCCGTTTAATTGTTATGCAGCACGCAAAACATCCGGTATGTGCAGCTGCTGGGCGTGCATTATTGTTACAACTTTAACATAAAAATCAGCTATGTGACATTGAAAATATTTATCGGAAAATGATAAGAGCAATTTGACACGATAGGTTTTATTTATGGCTTAATTAACCCTTAAATGAACGATATCACATTAGGGCTTTTGTAGATGTATCTTCTACACCAAACAACTCCTATATCTTGGGGCACAGTGGCTCACTGGTAGAGCGCTTACCTCTGGTACATGGGGTTCCTGGTTCAATCCCCGACCAGGTAAGTTCGTGGTGAGCAACATCGTGTCTGTGGGTTTTTTTTCGTGGTGCTCCCGTTTACTCCCACATTCTCATTCCACCAGTTTTTCATAATCATTTATTTGCTTTAATCATCTTCTTTCTTAGCCTAAAGGGCATAATCGTGGGACGTTAAACTAAAAGATTTTCTTTTTTTCCACTTCTATATCTGTAAAAATTGCAGTTTCAACACAAACTGCACATAGCGTTTTTTAATCGTGCAGCGACGAATTCGCACTTCATCAGGACCGATGAAGACAAAACTTTCTATCGAAATTATTTGCAATATAATAATAATAATAATAATAATGAAAAACATTTCATAATTGATACATATAAAATTAGATTCAATACATTAGTCGATACTTCTCGGACAAAAACTGATAGCCATCCTCCGGTAAGAATGCAAAATAAATACTAACAGTTATAAATCATAAAAACGCATAACGGGTTATTTAAGATACACAGGAGAAACTTATAACGAATCAAAAGTTACAGTATAATAGAAATTTACTGTGTGCTGTCTGACATTATGCGATTACTGAAAGTTTGATCCTGTTAAGTTTTGCCCGAAATATATCGACTACTGCAAAAAATGCTGCTCTTGGAAGGGTACTATACGGTAAGATATAGTTAATGTAGTATTTACCATGGTATTCCCCACTTGTAAAAATATCTGGTGATTTCGGATTGTAACACAGGCATAAGTCTCACAGCAATCTCCACCATTTTTATTTTTATTTTATTTATTTATTTATTTTTTAAATTTGGAATTAACAGTACATTGAATGTACTTATAGCGGGCAAGTGAGAGTTGTTAATGATTTAGGCATTTTTATTTATTTTTTTTTTAATGGCTAAACAGAATTATGATAAAAATGAAAAAAAAAAGTTATTGAATTAGTAAATGTGTATTTATAATAAATTGAATTTGGTGTGTATTATGTTGTTTGTGTAGCATGTTTGAATGATATTATTTCGGATGTATATGTGTGTGTGTGTTAGGCTTTAAACTGGTGTAGGCAGGTCTTTGATTGAAAGGTACAAATTTTGATGCTGTGTAGATTACCTGATGATGGAAACAATATATTCGGCCTCAACAGTTTTTAAGAGTAATAACCTTAGACTTTTAATATATTGAAGAATACAGTAATTGTATTAGGTTGTAAAACGAAGTTTTTTAAAAGTATTTTTGAATAGATATTTTTGCAATGAGAAAAAGCGGAAAGGCTATTACTCACCAGAAAAAAAATATGTAGCAGAATTTTCTTCTACATGCAACAGATAGCGCTTTCGGAAGATGCAATTTCCTTCTTCAGCCTGTGGTAGACTTCAAAAACGGATAAAAAAGCATGAAGGAAGGTTAAACTATGGTTAAAAGATTAGGATATGTAAAAAATAAATCTGTCAAACATTAAAACACACGGGAATAGCAACTCACTGACATTGTATACTGCTGTTCACTGTTTTCTGTTCTTGCTTTCCAAATGGTGAAAGTATGTAGTGAAAAGATTACTCCAAATAATATTTACAAAGAAAGGCCCTCACTTAACCTGGATAGAGGAGAAATGAAAAATATTATTTGGAGTAATCTTTTCACTACATACTTTCACAATATGAAAGCAAGAACACAAAACAGTGAACAGCAGTGTACAATGTCAGTGAGTTTCTATTCCCGTGTGTTTTAATGTTTGACAGAAGATTTATTTTTTACATATCCTAATCTTTTAACCATAGTTTAACCTTCCTTCATGCTTTTTTATCCGTTTTTGAAGTCTACCACAGGCTGAAGATGGAAATTGCATCTTCCGAAAGCGCTATCTGTTGCATGTAGAAGAAAATTCTGCTACATATTTTTTTTTTTCGGTGAGTAATAGCCTTTCTGCTTTTTCTCATTAGATATTTTTGCGTTTTCTGATTCTTTTTACTTATTATTTATTTCATTACTTTTTCACTACCTAATTAGGAAGTAACGTGAGAAGTATATATTATTGCAAAGTGTTGAACTGCAGTAATACAATTTTTACAATTTGGTTGAAATTTTACACGTGCTTTCAACATTTTTTAGTGAAATCTCGATTAACCAAAAATTTCCCTGACATCATCCATTTTGTTATTACACCAAAATGAAATATTTTTCAACATGCTGTCCGACGGTTGTGTAGTTGTTTATAAATAGATTATACAATGTTTGTACAATAACATAATAGACGAGTTTACCACATTGACATACAACACCAGAAGTACTCTTGTGGCACACAAATACATAACAACACAAATGAGACTAATACGATTTTAAAATATAGCTACAGCTTGTTTCCCAAAATTATGCTTTTAGATAATTCAACTTGAGGACTATGGTTTCCCACTACATTGTTTTGGGCTAATTCAAAGATTATCAGTATTTCATTATTTTTCTGGAAGTTGGCCAATACCCCTTAAAGTTTCCTTACCCCTTGAAAATTATGCCAAATAATGATTACGAAAAGATAGGGTTTTCGTACTAAATTTTATATCATCTCTTGTAAAAACTCGCTGCTGGCTACAAGTTTGGACACATTTCTAGCGACACGCTTTTACAAGCTTTATTTTGTTATCAGCAGTTAATAAATTTCGTCGCTAAAAAAGGCAGGTTTAATGAAGGGCGGCTGACGACTGAGAAGACATTTCGTACTCGAATTCCGCACAGTTATCCTTGTCCATAGCGCCAATTCTGTATGAAATTCAATGGAGTGGAATCGAGGGTCACTACAAAAGTTTTGGAGATACGCATTGTTGTGGCACAGTATTTGAATTCCACAATTGCGTTCGATAGTGGTATCCAGAACGAAGAACCGAAGCAAGTTTCAACTTGCCTCGCTTATCGGCGAGGCCGTATCGCCTTCACTTGTTTGTTGATGTGAGCAGTATTCGGCTGTCTAGAATGGAGCTCGAAAGGGAACATTTTCGGGCAATGACCCTTTCCCATTTCAAAAGTGGTTTGAACGAGACACAAAGCCTTGACCGTTTGCAGGGGGCATTTGGGGACCTTGCTCTTTCCCGTGCTACTTTTTTTTTGTGTGTGTGTGTGTGTGAATTCAGAAGAGGCCGGACATCGCTTAAAGATGAAGAGAGAGCTGGACATCCGGCAACAGCTGTGTTAGATGAAAACATTGCCGCTGTGGAACAAATGATTCGAGAAAATCCTGGAACAACTTTCAAGGACACTGAATCTACAGTGAACATTGGATTGCCAGCAGTAACAAAAATTCTTCATGATCATCTTCGGCTCAGGAAGGTTTCATCTCGTTGGATGCCTCACACTTTGACCGAACAGCAGAAGCGCATGCGTGTGGAATGGTGTGAAGAAATGCTTGCAAGATTTGATGGAGGCAATTTTCGACGCATCTCTGACATTGTTACTGGTGATGAGATTTGTATCTATCATTTTGACCCTAAAAATAAACGCCAGTCTACAGTTTGGATCTTTCCAGACGAAAATCCACCCACGAAAGTGAAGCGACCGGGAAGTGTGGGGAAGAAGATGGTCGCAACTTTCTTCTCCAAATCTGGCCATGTTGCAACTGTTCCACTTGAAGAACAAACGACTGTTACTGCTCAGTGGTACACTACTGTTTGCCAAACAAAAGTATTCCAGAAGCTACGGGAACGGCGTCAAAGAACTCACATCTCAAAACTTTCGTAGTGACCCTCGTACCTTAGTGTGGCATCACACTTGAAATGGAAATGATATGAAATCTTTCAGTTTAACGTCTCATAATTATTCCCGTTAGGCTACGGGAGACGAATGATGACGGAAGAATCGGTGAAATGAGAAAGTGGGAGAACCCCGAGAAAACCCACAATCACGATGTTGTGCACCACAAACTTAATTGGAGGACCCAACGCAACAGAGGTAAACGCTCTACCACTGACCCACCGTGTCCCCACAGCGTCATACTTGCTCGTTCCCGTGGTGAGAAACATGTTGCTTTCTATACAACACTAATTACATGAAAATTATTGTGGTTTATGTTCGATGACAGTGAAATGAACATTTATTAGTTTTTAAATTTCCAAAACATGAAAATAAATGATAAAAAAAGGGGGGCGGAAATCGATTAGCGATTCCCGAAAGTTGTATGCACTATTTCAGGAGATGGGACAAAAGAAATAAAAAAAGACACAAAGATCATATAACTCTGACATGAATTGAAGTGATTCAAGTTTTTTTTTTTTTTAAATCAACTCTACTTGATATAGAAAATGAACTATAAGAGATAGTAAGGGCTCGATACACAACTACGAAGAAACTAAGAATGAAGCCCTATTTTCCTGGTACTATTGCGCAAAAAACAACTTCTTGGAGACGCTATCTTGAAAAACCTGCCTCTTAGCGGCTAAGCGAAAAACTACAAATAATAATTTGTAACCCTTACAAAGAGAGTGTATTTAGTTAGTGTATGTCTGCATTATAATAATATCTCTTACACGTATATTTAATTTTTATTTATTTCAGCGTAAAGCTTAATATCCTGTAGGATACGCAACCGGTGTATATTATTGAACAGCAATGTATATTGTGTTGTATAGTTCATTAACTCTAGGGAACATCGTAGTCTGGTGGTTAGAACGTTGGATTCATGTCCGCGTGGTTCCGGTTTCGATTCCTAGTTGGTGCTTTCCAAATTTTCGGCGTCCGCCTAGCGTCGTGAGGCAAAATGGGGAGTCGTAAATAAAAGACTTGACGGGCAGTAAGTCTAGAAAGTTCCCGATACGCCGATTAGTGACAAGGCCACACAGTGCGATGAATACGTGCTCGTCGCTAAGTTGGACGTAGTTCCTCCAGTTGCTAACAAATGGCGAGGACACGGGCCGTTATGCCAAATGGTGGTTTCAATTCATTAACTGTACTTTGTTTGTTCGTATCTATAGGTATCACTGCGGGTTTTGCCTAAGTAACAAATATTTTGTTTTATAGCACATGTTTCTGCTATTTAATCTGAGCACTAAACCACTAACCAATTAACTAACAACATCGAAACGTACAGTAACAAAGTGATAATCACACAGAAATGTCGATAAATACAAAAGCCGTTAAGTACACTAGTATTCAAAAGTTAGAATTCCTGAAATAAGTTTTCTATTTCCTTGAAAATCTGAACAGAGTTGGTTACAAATTCCGAATCTATAACCGCAAAGTAGCTCAAGTGGTAGAGCATTGGCTTCGCATTCGGGAGGTCCCGGGTTCGATTTCCGCTGCCGACCATCCTGACTGAGATTTTCCAGGGTTTTCCTCAGTTCTACCAGGCAAATGCCGGGATGGTACCTACTAAACAGACCTTGGCTGATACCTTCCCATACCCTTTCCATTGTTATTGCTGTTGTTAAATAAATAAATAAATGAGAAACACAGCATATTCCAGTGTGATTTTACCTGAACTGTCTCTTCTAAATTAAAAAAAAAAAGACTTCTCACTTCTAATTGAAATTAACTAGACTCATGAGCTCCTCCGTGGCTAAGCGGTTAGCTTACGCGCCCTTGGCGCGGGAGACCCGGGTTCGATTCCCGGCGGGAGCTCATGTGGTTCGGATTCCACGTTAATCAGTAGGTCCACGTCTCACATAGCCTCGCTGCTGAAAGGGACGCTAAACTGAAATTCAACTCAACAACTAGACTCATATAGAAATGTTACTTACTATCGCTTCTTCCATCAAAGGAATGACTGCATTCTCGTTCTTCGAGCGAAGAATCTCCAAAACTCTTTGTCTTCCCTTCTTGATCAGCTCCTCGGCAACATTCCTTTTGGCAGTATGGATTATTGTCATGCCCTTAAACCTAGAATATTTAAAGGTTATTAATCAACAGTCTTTCTCACTTATCCTTACTGATACATAAGAAAGTTTTCTATTTTACCTGGATTATAAAATATAAATTGTGTTTATTTACTGCCGCAAGGAGCAGGTCGTATATCAACATTTGAAGTTGCAGAGAAATTTCAAAGAAACAGAGAGAGTAAAATGGAGATAGGAGCAAAAGGAATTGACTGATGAAAGATATAAAAAAACATGCAAAGGCAGGGCAGAGCGAAGGAGTGGAAGGGTACGCAAACAAGAGCCTTGTTGAAGAAGGAATTGAATTTTTCGTGGCGATGTGATTTTAGTAACTCCTCTCGGGCTATCAGCCAAGTGAAGGTATTGACATTCGAAGATTCGAATGCAGACATCGCATTCATCTTCAGGGATTGTAATAAGTCTTCCCGGGCTATCAGCCAGGTGAAGGTACTGACATCCGACGTTTCGAATGCAGACATTGCATTCATCTTCAGGGATTGTAATAAGTCTTCTCGGGCTATCAGCCAGGTGAGGGTATTGACATCCGACGTTTCGAATGCAGACATTGCATTCATCTTCAGGGATTGTAATAAGTCTTCCCGGGCTATCAGCCAGATGAGGGTATTGACATCCGACGTTTCGAATGCAGACATTGCATTCATCTTCAGGGATTGTAATAAGTCTTCCCGGGCTATCAGCCAGGTGAGGGTATTGACATTCGACGTTTCGAATGCAGACATCGCATTCATCTTCAGGGATTGTAATAAGTCTTCCCGGGCTATCAGCCAGGTGAAGGTACTGACATCCGACGTTTCGAATGCAGACATTGCATTCATCTTCAGGGATTGTAATAAGTCTTCCCGGGCTATCAGCCAGGTGAGGGTATTGACATTCGACGTTTCGAATGCAGACATTGCATTCATCTTCAGGGATTGTAATAAGTCTTCCCGGGCTATCAGCCAGGTGAGGGTATTGACATTCGACGTTTCGAATGCAGACATCGCATTCATCTTCAGGGATTGTAATAAGTCTTCCCGGGCTATCAGCCAGGTGAAGGTACTGACATCCGACGTTTCGAATGCAGACATTGCATTCATCTTCAGGGATTGTAATAAGTCTTCCCGGGCTATCAGCCAGGTGAGGGTATTGACATTCGACGTTTCGAATGCAGACATTGCATTCATCTTCAGGGATTGTAATAAGTCTTCCCGGGCTATCGGCCAGGTGAGGGTATTGACATCCGACGTTTCGAATGCAGACATCGCATTCATCGGGGATTGTAATAAGTCTTCCCGGGCTATCAGCCAGGTAAAGGTATTGACATCCGACGTTTCGAATGCAGACATCGCATTTATCTTTTGTAATAAAGAGACCGGAGACATGAGCATGTATATATAGAAACTATTTAGAAGAAGATCCATGATTGGGGGCTTGTGTTTAGTTGAGGGAAATGTTGGCTTCTGACTGGCTGACGGATGCTGGTTCCTGATTGCTTGTTCTTGTGGCTATGAGAAATGGCTATGTTGAATGCGTTTTTGTTCCTGAAAAGGACCAACCAGACAGGGTTGACTTGAAACCCACTGTCTCTATTGAGACTATTCCTTTCCTGTGTGATAGCTATGGTTTTCTTTGTTCTTCCCCAAAAATTGCTGCACTTGGCCACTGTAGTCGTATTTGTAAAATCAATTATGTGTCCACGCTCTAGGCTATGTGCTGTTAATCCTGACTTTTCGGGTTGCTGAAGTCTTATGTAGCTGTTGTGTTCTTTGCATCCTTGTTATATTGCACGTCCAGTCTGTCTTATGTATGTTCTGCCTCATTCATATGATATACGGTATACACCAGGAGTGCGCAGGTCAAGGTCGTCTTTCACTGGTTTGAGCAAGTCTTGCTACCCATGACAGCAAAGAATCCCAATTTCTGTACACTTTTATTTCTCTCTAAAACTCCAATTAAATTCGAGAATGGCCGTTTACCGTATAAAGAAAATAATACTACGAACATACCATTCACACTGACCACATCACATATAGCCTACTACGTTACGAACAGTCCTAAACCGGTTCCTGCTGGTAGACAAATTCCTACTACAGAGTACGTGCATCAGGTTTTCGGAATAAACTGTTGTGCATTCGTTTGGAAAATCTTGTGTATGTAAGCAGCAAAATCCCCTCCCTCCCCCGCAAAAAATAAATAAATAAATAAAAAACTCGAACTTAGGTAATGCCCTTATGTTTTTATTTAGAAATTTTATTCTCTCTCTTATTCGTAACACGAACCCATGGGGCGCAATCTGTACTTCGTGCGTCTCCGTCACCCTTCGTAATGACGTATCTGAGCATAGCAAGCGGCACTTGTCTTCCTTCTCTGGCCTTTCTCTAGCGTACTTTATTCTTGCTCATTGTGCTCACAATAATCGTTGGCTTTGGAAAGTAACGGATTGATTCTTTGCCGTACCGTTTGTAATTAATATGATTCATTAAAAAAACTGTTTGTTTGCTGTATCAAAAATAAATTAGACTTCTAAAGTGTTAAATGCATATCTAAATAAGAAGAAAACTTCTCTACATTTGAGATGTGACAGACACTGAAGGTATTTCCACGCTGACTCTTTAAAACTACGTGAAGACTGAATAATAATGATTACATCCACCTGAAAATAAACACTGTGTTGGGGTAGGGGGTAAAATGTACATACACGCAATATGCTTTTTTTTTTTTTCATTGCTTAAGAACTTTTCTGTGTTTCTTTAGTCCGGTGTTTCATACTTCGACATCGTATTCGCGATCTCTTACGAAAGGAAATGAAAACTGAATTGAAATCTTTGAGTTTTACGTCCCACGCTTATGCCGGTTAGGCTAAAGGAGACTGTGATGATGAGTAATGAATGAAAATGGTGAAATAAAGAAAGTGGACGAAATGGGAGAACCCCGAGGAAACCCATGCACCAGAGGTGAACAGTCTACCACTAAGCCACTGCGGCCCCAACGATCTCTTACAAATAATGGAATAATGCCAATATTTTGATCCGAGAACTCAGAATCATCTTCTTCAAACTGATTGTAGTATGATATGAGCAAAATGCGGTTTTCGCCTTCTTAAATATTTCCCAAAAGACCTCATCTAGTTTATATACTTTCTCATGAGATACTTAATTAATCAGGCTCCTGCCACTCTCATTAGTAAGAAGTAACTGATCAGTTCGACTTCTCAAGAGCTTACTCAATATTACGACATTTGTAAGCTAATTATGCCGCTATATAATCAAGGCCTTCACGTGAGCAATCGATCATTTCTCTGTTACATGTACACTCATGTCCAAAATTACTGTCGCATATCTATAACTGTCTTCTTGTAAGAATATAATTTGATCATGATTTTGCAGGGTACTTTTAATACTGATACTATGTGTATAATCGAGAAATGTATATTGGTGGTAAATTTCATAGGAAAAGAATTATAAATACGAAAATTAGCATGAGTAAAACAAAATGTTGCTAAAACTGGAGAAGAAAGTTTAATTTTCGTTTTATTGTTCTTATTTACTGCTCTTTTGACATGAAATTTACCACATACATATCTTTGCCGATTATACACATACTAACATTGTAAGAAATAAAGGAAGAATTCATTATCAAATTATATTCCTACAACAACATACACTCGTGCTCATAAATTAAGGATAATGCGGATACATGGTCAAACAACGCTCTGGTGGGCGGTTTTCGGATGGAAATCACCTTGGGGTATGACCATGCGGTCCATTTGTCCATTCAGTGCGGTGCATGCGGTGCGGTCGTCGCACGGTGGCGCTGGCAGCAGTCCAAATACGCAGAGGTGTATTGGTGCATGTCAGAGTGCGGTGCGGCGTTTAAATGTGCAGATGTTGTCAGACGTGCTAATGGTGACTGTGTGTTGAAAATGGCTCAAAGAACACATATTGATGGCGTTATGAGGGGTAGAATAATAGGGCGACTGGAGGCTGGTCATACACAGCAGGTCGTAGCACGGGCCCTTCGTGTACCACAAAGTGTGATCTCAAGATTATGGCAACGATTCCAGCAGACAGGAAACGTGTCCGGGCGCTACAGTACGGGACGTCCAAAGTGTACAACACCGCAAGAAGACCGATATCTCACCATCAGTGTCCGCAGACGGCCACGGAGTACAGCCGGTAGCCTTGCTCGGGACCTTGCCACAGCCACTGGAACAGTTGTCTCCCAACACACAGTCTACAGACGACTGAACAGACATGATGTATTCGCCCAGAGACCTGCGAGGTGCATTGCACTGACCTCTGTTCACAGGACAGCCCGTAAAGCCTGGTGTCAAGAACACAGTACATGATCAATGGAACAGTGGTCCCAGGTTATGTTCACGGACGAGTCCAGGTATAGTCTGAACAGTGATTCTCGCCGGGTTACCATCTGGCGTGAACCAGGAACCAGATACCGACCCCATAATATTCTTGAAAGGGACCTGTATGGAGGTAGTGGTTTGATGGTGTGGGGTGGGATTATGATTGGTTCACGTACACCCCTGCATGTCTTTGACAGAGGAACTGCCACAGGTCAGGTGTATCGGGACGTCATTTTGCATCAGTATGTTAGCTTTTTCAGGGGTGCAGTGGGTCCCACCTTCCTCCTGATGGATGATAACGCACTGCCCCACCGAGCTGCCATCGTGGAGGAGTACCATGAAACAGAAGATATCAGGCGAATGGAGTGGCCTGCCTGTTTTCCAGACCTAAACCCCATCGAGCATGTCTGCGATGCTCTCGATCGACGTATTGCTGCACGTCTTCAAACCCCTAGGACACTTCAGGAACTCCGACGGCACTGGTGCAAGAATGGGAGGCTATACCCCAGCAGCTGCTCGATCACCTAATCCAGCGTATACCAACCCGTTGTGCGGCCTGTGTACGTGTGCATGGTGATCATATCCCATATTGATGTCGGGGTACATGCGCAGGGAACAGTGGCGTTGTAGCATATGTATTTCTCAACTTATCACCAATATCGTGGATACCGTGGATATCATCAATACCGTGGTACCGATATGTTTCGTTTGTTCGTATGTTGTGTTCACTATGTGCCTATGCTATTAGCGCCAGTTTTGTTTAGTGTAACGTTGTGCAGTACCGCAATCTGCAATTATCCTTAATTTTTGAGCATGAGTGTACAATATTGCCCACAAGGCCAGATTTAAGGCTGTCTCGTCTCGGAAATGTGTTTTAAAAGTATTGTCTCGTCTCGACAAGTATATCTGTCTTGACTTGTATCTCGCCAAAAACATTCTGTATAATCTCGTGAGCAACACTACACATGTACCAAGTTTCGGAAACTGCATTTTATGTGAGTCATGTTAGTCTTAATTATGAAGTCTGCATATGAAATCCGAGAGCATTCTACTTGTAATAGTATAACTGTCATGTTCAACGACAGGATTCTCCTAATTCAATTTCTCGATAAATCAATTGTTCATTGCCGTCCCGCTATACTCATCTGGAATTTTCAGGGGTAAATTATTACCATTTATCCCAAGTAACAATAGACGTACCCTATTTTTAAACACTATGAGTAATTAATGATCACAAAATCTTCCCACTCGAGAATTTTTTTGTTAAAACAAATTGGTTCAGCTTAGCTATCATACGGAAATATATATATTTTGCTTGTTCCTCATCTCATCGAACAGATCAAGAAGTACTTTGACAATTGTATGATAACTTGTTGGGATGGCCCTCATATAATGGGGACTTCTCTGCAATTCGAGATTCGCACATAGAAAACACTTTTCACTTTATTAACGTAATTTTCTATCTCATGCGAGAACCAATTATGAGTCAGTTTTAATAATTCAGCAACTTCTTTCTCGGTAGGTAGAAAATATTCTAAGGCTGCATTTATTTTTCCGGAAAACGGCTAAAATGCATACAAAATTCGTTGTCTTTCGCGGGATGTAACTAAAATATATGTGGTATGGAGAGAGACGAATGTAGTTGGCCATAATTTTTCTAAAATAGATTGAACTATTGGTGAAAAATGAAATAAAATCTTTTGAGTTTTACGTCCCACGGTTATGTCGGTTAGGCTAAAGGAGACGGTGACGATGAGAAATGAAGAAAGTGGGAGGAAACGGGAGAACCCCGAAAAAACCCACGCAAACGGTGTTTGTCCAGCACGAAGTCCACTTGGTGTGAACTGGGATCGAACCAGGGACCCCAAATACCATAGGTGAACAGTTGCCACTGAGCCACAGCGGTCCCCTTTTGGTGTTCGTTATGACAACATCTGAGATTGAAACAAATTCTTTATCAAAGAAATGGTTCCTTAACCCCTTTGTGCAAGATTTTTTCTTAGCGAATAATAATAATAATAATAATAATAATAATAATAATAATAATAATAATAATAATCAGTATTGGAAATCCTCATATGGGAACTTGAAAAATGAATTAAAACTTGAATTTTAGATTTTTCACTTAATTCCGACAAGAAATAAGTAAGTGCCATATATGACACACTTACAACTCACAAAGAACATGCCAGGGGACACCAAAATATCTTATTCATATAATTACTCTGCTTTCCAGTGACTACAACTGTACAAGTTACAAGCCCAGTGTAAAAATATTTAATAACAGTTTTAAAATCCAAGGCAAAAACCTTTCAACAGAAGCCCAATATAATGATTTTACCCTATGATGAAGTTATTGTGTATACACGTTAAGGTGAATAAAACCAATTAATCTGAGGCAAACCCAACCGGGAATCGATCCTGCGCGCTTAAGAGTAAATATTCGCAGGTACTCCAATATAAGGTCCACTTAAACGTTTGAGAGTTTTATTATTATTAATTCTTTCTTTCTTTTATTTTCCTCTTACTGTTCCTGAAGCATTTAGCGAAAGATAATATATTAGCTGGTTATTTTCAGTGTTGTATGATAATATTTTTATTATTCTTTGACAAGGAAACCAATTTCTATTCAAGGCATAGTGTGTTTTCAGATTTATTTCTCGATTTACTTGGTTTCTCAACGCCTTTGTTTCTTTGAACAGACGCAAGATTTTGTTTCTATTATATGCATTTTATCAACATGATATTTAGTATAAATGAAGAGAGAGCATGTAAAATGTACATACTGTGCAACATATCCATTCTGCTGCGACACAATAGCCTCGTGGGGATCCTCCTTGTCAATGCCACCCAGTCGTCCAATGATGAGGCGATGAGCATGAGGAACTTTCGGATCATTTGTTGTATAAAGCGAGCACCTGATGACAGCAGACCCAGTGAAATTCATCAGCTACAAGGAAAAAAGTAAACAAATTATTAATAATTGAAAAATATGAAGTAATAATAATATTAGCAGCAGGAGAGATGAAAAAGAACAATTCCTATGCTATTAATGTTAAATTCGCCTGTGTATGTTGGATACCTACGTGATCATTTCTCAGAAATCCTTTCGGAACATCTTTTACTACTTTCTCAACGGAGAAAGGAGAAAAACCTTGTCCAGTGAAGGCAAACTTTCCAAAATACAGCAGATGGTGTTACTGTTTATTGCTTTTATGTCTATTGTTGGAGTGTAAATTACAATGATTAATAATATTACGGTTTCTCATTCATAATCTACATTACTATATTTCGTACTGTAATCCAGAGGGATTCATTGAACTATAAGTATTCTGTTTACGTCAAGTGTTCGAATCCTTTTTCTTCTGGGACTCGCAAGAGATCGACAACGGACGATCAAATTTACGCTGCGAAATGTAAAAAATACAAGTTCTTTTACCCCGCTTCGCTACTTGCTGGTCAAAACACATTAATTACTGTTCCAAATGAACAAAACACTATGGATATTTCCAGATCTCCTGGAACTGACGATTTTATCTGCATGTACAGTCATGTCCAAAATTATTGTCGCATGTCTATAAATATGTTGTTGTAGGAATATAATTTGATAACGAGTTCGCTCGGTATTTCTTACAATGTTAGTATGTGTGTCAAAAGAGCAGTAAATAAGAACAATAAAACGAAAACAAAACTTTTTTGTCCATTTAATAACATTTTGTTTTACTTATTCTAATTTTCTTATTTATAATTCTTTTCCAATGAAATTTACCGCAAATATACATTTCCCGATTATACACATAGTACCAGTATTATATAAAAATATCCTGCAAAATCATTATCAAATTATATTCTTACAAGCAGACAGTTATAGATATGAGACAATCATTTTGGGCAAGAGTGTACAATCATTGTTTTGCAGCTAATAGCATGCTAAAAGGACATTTAAAACATAATGTGTGAATGACAAACAAATAATCGTAATTATTACATGCGGTGCTTTTATATATTGTATAAGTAATCTTCACCATGTATTATTTATAAAATAAAGAAGTAATACGTACGTACATAATAATTACTTACCCCATTAGAAGATACTACATTACGGTCTATAACAGTTTCTGCTTCTAAATACACTCATTTTCTCAATTTCGGACAGTATTAATATTTAAAAAATGACTATAAATTGAAAATGATAATAAACCTTTTTTTTCAACTTTTTATCTCTCTACTTACATTATAAATAATATATCATTTAACTGACTAAGAACAGTTATTGGATTACTAATTATTCCAATGTCCTTCTGGTTCCTTCCAGTTAAAGAATAAAATTACCTTAACTCTTCATAAAGAATTCAAAACCATTCTTGGACGTACCAGTTAACAAGGAAGAACCTTCCTACTTCCTTACTTCCCTTTATTCTATTCAATAATTTTATTTCCTTATTTTATTATTTATTTCATTCATTTACTTTATTATTTCATTTATTTCCTTATTGTATTTCATTTATTTTATTATTTATTTCATTCATTTATTTCCTTATTTTATTTCATTTATTTTATTATTTATTTCATTCTTTTACTTTATTATTTCATTTATTTCCTTATTTTATTTCATTTATTTTATTATTTGTTTCATTCATTTATTTTATTATTTCATTTAATTTATTTCATATATTTCCTTACATATTTACTAGTTCAAGTCACCTAACATTCACTTTAACTTTAGCCCTTCCCCTTTGTCTAGGCTTTATAATCTATTGTTGAATTAACCATACTCAATATATATTTGCCCATCTCTTTCCAACAGGAACCCCAAGTTAGATACTTTTCAATGGAACCGACGGTAGCGAACATAGATATGTCGTCTCTGTGCCTTCAAAAAACTGCTATGATCAGTTTTTGCTCAAAATGCAATTTTTACTGATACAGAAGCATTTTGGTTTAGAGTATATTAATACACACTCCCTTATGCAAAATAGTTCATTTAAGGGGTAATAACGTCATAAATCAAAACCCGCTATGTGATGTTGAGGTCAAATTGTTCCTATCGTTTTCTGCTAAGTGTTCTTAACGACACATAGCTGATTTTATATTAAAATTGTAACAATAATGCGTGCAGAGCATTTTTTAAAAATTTCTCCTACAAAATTTTGAACTTTACATATACTGGAATTTGGAGACGTAGCGATAATGTGTCACTGCAGTAATAGTACAAAAAGGTTCCCACCTACCATACAAGTACTACTAGCAGTAAATAAGAAACGTAATACGCACTAAAACATATCTTACAGTAAAATATTCAAGGAAGACAAGACAACAATTTTCTTCCTTACCTTTACAGACGGATACTTCCTTCTCACACGGTCAGAGTTCTCCCCCATGAGACATCCATGAGTACCAAGCATCTCTGATCGATAGCGAAATCTGAACTTGGTCTGAGGCTGCTCTACCACTTGCAAATACGGCTGAATTGGTTTTGCAAGTAAAAAGTTTCCTGTAGGGAGAAATTGTGGAGAGAAGTTTATAGCTACGCAAGTAAAGTCAGGCGGTAGTAGATAACACTTTCCTATGTTCTACTGAAGTAAGGTATTATGTATATTATGTAAGAAATGTAGAGAATAAACTTACTGGTGTTTCTTTTCTTATATATGTAGTATTAAAAACATGGCGACTGGGATCACGTCTGATAGATAGATAGATGATCGTAAATAATAAATCGACGCCTTACAGGAAAATTCGATTTAAATCTGAAATCATCAGGCTACTACCTCAAAACACCAATAAGGGAAGATTCGTCTATGACTCTTGTTAACACACTGGTTGAATCAGACACATTGTGGCATGATACTATATGGCAGTCATTTCCAACATAATGCTGTGACGTCAGTTTGCCTCTCCCCTTCTAAGTAAACCAGACGGAGAGGAGAGGGAGCTAGCAGGTAATCTTACGTTGGTAAAAAGACAATGGTGACAAGAAAACAACTCGATAGCGTAGTTGACGATTTTGCACAACATCGATAGCATAATCGATTATTTTGCGGAACATCGATAGCATAATCAATGATTTTGTGGAACATCGATAGTATTATTGATGATTTTGCAGAACGATAGCACAGTCGATTATTTTGCAGAACATCGATAGCACAGTCGATGATTTTGCATAACATCGATAGCGTAGTCGATTATTTTGCAGAACATCGATAGCGTAATCGATAATTTTGCGAAACATCGATAGCATAGACCATGATTTTGCAGAACATCGATAGCATAGACCATGATTTTGCAGAACATCGATAACTTAGTTGACGATTTTGCTAAACACTCATAGCGTGGTCGATGATTTTGCAGAACATCGATAGTGTAATCGATGATTTTGCAGACAGACTCTATTTGTAAATCCATGACTACACGTACACTGCCAACATTTGCTTATTTCATCCTCCTATCTCACTCACCCTTTCTCTCCTTTCCGCATTATGTTCCTCTCTACTCTTTTGAGGTTTCTACTTCAATTCACTTCATGTGAACTTGTAATGGAAATCGTAATGATTTGGCATATTTTCTAGAGTTCTGTCCGTCTTTTGTTAATTATTATTACTATTGAATTGTGAGCGACACCTTTTTAATATTATACGTGCATTCGCAAGTCTCTTCATGATTGAGTTTAAGCAAATTTCTTGATGATTATTCAATTACCTTTGATGAGCTGAATGCATGCTACGAACGAACAGGTTGAAGAGATGCAAGCGGTACTTGGCCAAATTTTGTTACTCTAATTATTACGAAGCTTACTTATTGTTTAGCATGAGAATTAATAAAAATTGAGCCGAAGACATTTCTATCATGGAACAAGGACAATAGAACGTCCTCTACCATAATATGGTTGACTTGATCTTTTACGTAAACGAACGGGGAGCTACTTAGAAGAAATAGCGAACTTCAATCGAGAAAACCAGCATTAACGGCGAGGAGAGGTCATGTGCTGACTACACATCACTTCAAAAAGATAAGTGCTACAAAACTGATACACTCTGGCTTCTTGAGGACTGTTGCGCCAGGAGTTTAAGAGCCTGACATACTAAAAATAATACAAAATTTATCACTTTTCTTTTGCTTGTTTTTTATAAGTGAAAGGAAATAATGAAATGCAACTTACCACAATTATAGATAATGTTATTCTACAACAGAAAATATGAATCTCAAAGAATTTTCAGTGTTGCCAGAATAGCATTTCCCCAAAAAATCTATGTTGAGGCAGCGACTAGAAGAACGAACTCAACTGCATTTGATTACGTATCATGTTGTCTTACAATCCTGTGAACTACTTTTTACATAACATTATTATTTAATTTTAATAACTGTATATTAAAATTATTTTGTTTATTATAAACTAAATACAACTACTATTTAAAAAGTAGTTCACGGGATACTAAGAGAACACGATACGTAAACAAATGAAGTTGAGTTCGTTCCTCTAATCACTGCCTTAAGTTAGATTTTGGGGGAGATGTTACTCTGGCAACACTATAATCACTATGGATGGCAACAGTGAAAATTCTTCAGGTTCATATTTTCTGAGGTTATTCTACAACATTATCTATGATTGTGGTTAGTTAACTCCTTTCACTTATGAGAAACAAGCAAAAGAACAATGGTAAATGTGCTATTTTTAGTATGTCAAGCTCTTAAGTTTAGGTTTTCTAATGATATGTAAACTGAAATTACGAGCTTGCCAATATTTCGATACAGGGGATTACAGAAAAAAATATTAAAAGAAAGTGTAGATATTTATAGAAGTACTTGTGTTAAATACCTCAATGTATCACCCGTTTCTTTAAGACCATCAAGCTAACCGCAGGACGTTAAACTGAAGGTTGTACTTTTCGTGTTTGGAATAATAAAATACATTACTGAAATATTAATAACAATGTCTACATTACTAAGCCGTATAAACACTAGCAGAACAATTAGAATCTGTCTTTTGGCGTGAATTACCCAAAAGTTCTGACCCGAACCACGTGTACCGAACCGTGTAGTGTTGTGGCTACATACTCAAGCCTCGTTGGTATTTCCGAACCAACAATGCAACTAACCTATCGTCTGGGAATTATTAATTCCTTAATAGAAATTAACACGATCAAAAACCTAGGAAACGGGATAAAACAACTGACTTTTACTGGAAACGAACTCAGGACTGTTACACAATAAAATAATAATAATTTACGTTACTAATTTCAAAATTACAAATAATGTCAGTCCCATTTTGTTAAAATAAATTTTGGCCACCAAATTTCTGTTTAAAAGAGGTATCTTTACAAGCACACATGAAACAATACCATACTTTGGATTACTTCCGCTTAGGGAAGAACACAAGTTTGAAAGTAAAATAACAAAATAATAAAGGTGAGCAGCCAGGATTTTTGAACAAGACTATATATACTACATACACTCTGAAACCACAAATGCATTCTCTCACCAATAACTCAAAAATTTAATAGTAAACTCCTCCACTCTACACAGGAAAACATTAAATACTGTAATAATCCAGTTACACGTAAGTAGATTCTAAATAATATGCTATTTTCTATCAGAACGTAGAAAAAAATACTGCATAAAACTATAAATAAAGAGTTCTAACGTAACATTTTAAATTTACAGAGGACAAACACATGCCTGAAATTAGAATAACACCAATAATCTAAAATATTTACGAATCAGTTGTCTATACTAGTTAAAGAGTTGGAATTTATTATTTTCTGCAAGATTCCATGCTTTGCCTCATCATTAGCATCATGTACAGCATGCTATTTTAAACCATCACATTTTTTTTTTCGAAACTTCATCGCATATGGTAATCACGAGTGGGCGAGCAGAAACATACTCATACACACTTACCTTTTTTCCATTCCAATACTGAAAGCATTTAGAGAAAAATATCAAGGGGATGTTATACAAACCGATTCACAACACGAAGAACCGTCAAATATTTACACAATGGAAGTTTTAAAAAAAGAAGTTCTGAATAATTTTTCTGACCTGTCGTGTTGGGTCCTGGATAATTTATGCTGTGTCGCGAGTGGAAAAAGGTTGCAGAACATTGATTTAAACATATGTCCATCTCCATGCTGAACATTAATAAGGTTCTACTGATATATAAGACCTCTTCACAATTTGAAAAGAATTTTACTTTATTAGAACCTGGGAGCTGGAATTATATTATTAAGCTAATTAACACGAAAAATATTTTTTAATCTCCAGCACACAAATATATTTCAACTATACCAGAGGACTTTGCCATTCATAGAAATTACAGTGTTGCCAGAATAACATTTACCCCAAAATCTAAGTTAAGGCAGCGACTAGAGGAACTCAAGTGTATCTGATTACGTATCATATTGTTTTGGCACCCTGTGAACTACTTTTTAAATAACATTATTATTTAATTTTAATAACTGTATGTTAAAACTATTTTATTTATTACAAACTAAATAATACTATTACTTAAAAAGTAGTTCACACGATTCCAAGACAACATTACAACGTAATCAAATGCAGCTGAGTTCGTTTCTCTAGTCGCTGCCTTAACTTGGATTTTGGGGGAAATGTTATTCTGGCAACACTGTAATTTCTACGGATTGTAATATTGAAAATTCTTTAGGTTCACATTTTCTGTTGTCTCCTTGTTGTTCACCTCAACCAGAGGTTGGTGGACAACATGGAAATTTTAAAACTTTTCTCTCGCGTAGAATGACATTATCTTAAGATTGTGGTAAGTTGCATTACATTATCTCCTTTCACTTATAAAAAATATGCAAAAGAAAAATGGTAAATTTTGTATTATTTTTAGTATGTCAGGCTCTTAACTCTTTACACTTCTTTCTTTCACTGTTGAAGTATACCAGGAATGATCTATTTTAACCAGTTTATATATATAACTTGATTTGAATTCCATATAATGAATCATACTCTTCATAAAATTAAGACTAAATTTCATAGTACTATTTTTCTATTAAGTGTTACCGACTTAATACTTTAAAAGCTTATTAATTTCAAGTCAAAATAAAATAAATAAATAAACAGAGAAAGGTTAACTCACCGAAATCTTGTTGAGGAATGACTAAGGCAACTGTCGGCTGTTGTGGAGACATCGCCTCACTTCCCATGTTGGAAGATGATGAGGTTGATCCGGGTGAATCAATGGAACTTGTAGAATAAGGACTTGGAGCAGAGTTCATCGTGTCTGAAGAAAAAAAGGTCACACAAGAATTAGACCGCAAACAGAACAACGACCGGATTAAATATCGCTTTCATGTACGGAATAGAGGAAGTTGCCATCATTAACATGTTATCTTAAACATATTGTACTCCTTAAATTAACAAAAAAATTGGCTACTTACTAATGAATCCTCCCTTGGAAAACTTAAATATTTTTCATATGTTTCGGAACTCAAAACTGGTTCTGTCTTTAGTGGCAAGGTGCAAAGGATTAAAATGGGTAGGAGATAAAAAATGTAAAGCAAGGAATACATACCACTAAATAAATGAATGTAACGTATTCTTGCAAAGCATATCATATATGCTTTAAGTATCCCCCCAAGAAGTCTACAAAAACATCTCCCTGGACTTAAAAAGGTATTTTGTCGATCCACTAAATAAGCCAGGCATTTAGCGCGTTCAATGCGAATGTGACTCCTCATATATAGGCCAAACGAAACGCCATATTAACGCTCGAATTAAGGGACATGTTAGACAATAAAAAAGAAAAAAAAAAAGTCACAGGAAGAGGCATTAGGGATTGGCGCTTCATTTAAAACAACGGGAAATTACAGAATCATTCTTTATTCATAAATATAAACCTGCTTTGAATCTTGATACTGGCAACATTGATAGAATCTAGTTACCTATCTTTGATGCATATTTTGAGTCGGGCAATAGTGACGTATCATAGACACCCTGCTATCTTCAATTCATCACTCCTTTTGCACTTCGCTCTGCTCGTTACATTTCAGAATCTACTCTTTACGTTTCATTTAATTATTTAGTGGTATGTATTCCTTGTTTTTACTCCTTTTTTTTATCTTCTACCCGTTTTAATCCTTTTCACCTTGCCACTAAAGACGGAACCAGCTTTGAGTTCCGAAACGTCTGAAAAATATTTAGGTTTTTCAAGGGAGGATTTATTGTTAATTAGCGAATTTTTTTGTTAATTCGAATCATCCTCTCATGGGCCCATATAATTGTAATATTGTACTCCTAATTTCAGCGTTAATTACTTCATGGAGTTCATATGAAGTAACAGATAATCAACTTAACCATTTATAAAAATGGTGCTATTCAGTTTAAAAGAACTATTAATAAAACTGGCATTGCTTTCGCTTTTTCTTCCGAGAATATATCTAGCGAGTAATACTGACACTCCTTCAAGTTATATACGAATCAGATAACAGGTTTGTTAAGGAAATTTTTATATCGCAAAGCAGCGTTTTCAACCTTTTCCAACTCGCACACTAACTATGTAGTTCAAAACCCTACGACACACTAATTTAACTTCTTCTCTTTCTCAGAGCTGCTGTGAAGTTACTTCGTATTTTTGATCATGAAAAAAATAAAATAAAAATTTTAAAAATACACAAAAGAAATGCAATTCAATAAATTATTCTATAGGAAGAAATCTAGGGAATAAATTATTCTACTGATCTGGATAAATCTATTTCCCTGACTTATGACAGGAAATTCCGTAACTTTCATGACAGGTGTCGGATGACGTTGACATATAAATAAGGAATAAATAACGGTGAATATTTATATATGAGAACATTTATTCTATAGGAACAAATAGTAATCAATTCCTCATACGTACATTCCACCTACCTCCCATACAAATCTGAGCAACGTCCTATACTGTGATCATTAATATTGCATGTAGAAGAAATAAAACAGCAATAAAAAAACAAATAGGTATTATAATGTTTGGCTAAGGTGAAACTGATGTACAATTAATGTTAGAAAAAATATATTTAAAAAAATTGCCCTGATTTCCAGTCTTCTTCCCTGAGCTCATTTTCTCTGACTCTGCTAACCAGTAGGGTACGCGTTTTATCGCTTTAAACTACGGGGAAAACGATATCTATTGTACTAACTTAGGAAAATTTTCTTCCTCTAGTTTGAAACAGACACAAAAACTAATTGTTACTTGTGTGACTTCCGTAGCGAACTGCCTCTGTATGCCCCTTAGTAGCGAAATGGTTAATGAATTAATGTGGGAGATGCAAAGCATAGAATTTTGAACCGAAACGGCATCATGAAGTAGATAAAGAGTCATCAAATCCAGAAATACCTAATTAGAACAGTTTATTTCGAACTGCTGTTCCAATATTCTTTCTCTTTTGTACTAGGATATTCTTAAAATTCTAAAGAATAAACATAAGAAGTCCACTATTTCATCTAGTATCATAATTACCTCCTTAAATTAAGAGCTATTCTGAAATTTTCTGTACAAGAGAAACAATTCATATAGAAAAAGAAAATGCAATTGTTATTTTTATTACTCAAAAAGTTACTTTAGTTACTAAGTCAAGAATGCATCTCAATATTTCAATGGGAACTACCATCTTCGTCAGCGGCTTAAGTTTTACATAAACACACACTGTTGTTTATGTAAAATAAATAAGTTGTTGACAAAAATAAGTTCCATTGAAACCTCCATTAATAAATACTTAAACGCATCACGTGTCACCTTAGCATCTTTAATTATCTTTTTTAAGTCAGTGATTTGATAAGTTATAGATTGGTTTACAAAGGAACAACTACTAACTCTACAATAACTATTATTACACTGAATTTTTGAACGTCGTTAGCATCTACCTTACGACGCGTTTTTACCACATCACGTTGATTAAAATGCGTGTCCTAATGAGAGGAGGATAGATTTAAAATTTATGACAGAAATAGAGGGTATGAGAAGCCTCTCAAGTTAGAAAGATGAAAATTGGTGTGTTGAATATTCTGACACATGTCCCAGCACTTTCAAAAATTCAGCTTCTAAAGGGAGAACGGAGAAACTTCTATTATTTTTCCCCCTTTCCACATTCAAATCGACATTTTCTGTCTCGTCATTACAAGAAAACGGGGATAGAGGCAAGGTGGCTTAGTGGTAGAGCGCTTACCTCTGGTGCGTGGGGGTCCCTGGTTCGAACCCTGGCCAAGTAGGTTTGTGGTGGACAACATTATGTTCGTAGGTTTCTCGGGGGTACTCCCGTTCCCTCCTACATTTTCATTCCACCAATTATTTCATCATCATTCACTTGCCTTAATCATCGTCACCCTTAGCCGAAAGAGTATAACCGTGGGACGTTAAACTGAAAGATTTCATTTCATTTTCATATTTTACAAGAAAACGGTCGAACCGTTGTGAAATAAATTTTTGAACTCAGCAATTGGCGTAAGTCAGGATTTTATTATGTCACTTTTATCAGTGCGCAGCCTAAGGGGAAAGGGTGTTTATAAAATGAAATGAAATCTTTAGGTTTTACGTCCCACGCTTATGCCGGTTAGGCTAAAGGAGACGGTGATGATGAGTGAAATTGTGGAATGAAAAAAGTCGGAGGAATCCCGAGAAAAACCCATGAGCACGATGTTTGTCCACCACAAAGTACACCCGGCGCGAGCTGGCATCGAACCAGGGACTCCAAGCACCGGTGGTGAACGCTCTACCACTGATCCCCCCCTAGAGTGTTTATAAAGTGTATGCCAAAAATAACACATCTCACGTGTCTGTCACGTTCCGAGGATGAAACTTTGTATATAAAATCTTTATGAAAAATAAGTAGACGCGTGCCCTAGCATTTTAGAAGCTTCCCGCTTTCCTTAGGTCGCAGAGGGAGGCAATTTCTATAATGTTTTCTCACTACATTATAATAGCATTACTGTTCTTTCTCATCACGGGAGTGGTTCAGCGGTAATGTGCTTACACTGGTGCACGAAGATCTGTGGTTTGATCCCCAGCCAAGCAACTTTGTGGTGGAGGATATCACTTCTGTGGGTTTTCTCGGGATTCTCCCCCATTCTCGTTCCACCAATTCTTCCATCATTCACTTGCTTTAATCATCGTCTCCCTTAGCCTCACGGGCGAGTTAAACTCAAAGATTTCTCTCATCACGAGAAAACACCTGAACTGTTTGAAATGAATTTTTGAACGAAATTAGTACCTGACGCGAGCCGTGATTTTACGTCATTTTCATTAAAACGCGTACCCTAAGGTGTAAAAGGTGAATTAAATAGGTAAGCCTACGTCAAAAATGGAATATCTCACCATCTCATGTCAAGGAGGTGCAATATGGTATATAAGCTCCTCATTGAAAATACGTTCATACGTGCGTCAAAAATGGATGAACCGTTTAAAATGCATTTCTAAACGTAGTTAGCACTTGGGTTGACCTTCGAAGTTTATAACTAGTCCTACACTTAGATTGAAATGTTTTTCCTAAGGGTAAAAGGTAAGTGGCAAATTTTTCGTAAGCAATAATGACTTTTTTCTAATGAATATATGAAGACAGTTAACACATGAGGGCTCCGCTCGTGGCTACATTGATAGCGTACATGCCTTTGACGCGGGAGACTCGGATTCGATTCCAGGAGGGAGGAGTTTGTCTTCCTTTCGCCCAAAGATTACAGTGATCGCGTCCGCTTTTAAATGTTGGGTGAACAATATTGGACTGCTACTGAGTAACTATTACGTGTGAGAAGCATCTTGCACAAAACAGCATAAATTTTCGGAAATTCCTGATTTCGCTTTTACTCGGACATCACTTAATTAAGAAAAAGAAACCTCCCTAGTTTACCAACTAAGAAAAACAATATAATTTAAACTGTATTCCGTTTTTTAAAAAAATCAAGTGCAAATGGTTTACATTAAAAAAAACTTAAATTTTTAAAAATCAACAAAAATGTAGTTTTTAATATTTCTTTTCAACCCTGGTTTGTATACAGATCTTTATATGGTAAACGTTTCGTTTTTTTTTTTTTTTTTGTTTTTTTTTAATATTTTACTTAAACAGGATGGGGTTAAAACCTGAAAACCCTCACAGTACGCCAATGGTTCTACATATTGCAAGAAAAATGATCATTAAAACAGAAAAGGACTTCTGTAATTGGGCAATAAAAGACAAGAAACATCCTCATAATATAGTAAAAGGAAATCTAGAAGCGTTACGGAGTATGAAATAAAAAAAAAAAAGATCATTCAATCAGCATCGACAACTGCTTACAGTTTACATTTATTAAAAGTTACTTTGCATATCAAGCAAGCAAAATTATAAACGGATATTAATATTTAAAACTTTTCTACGCTGCTATTTTAGTATTATGTTGTATATCCATTTCAGTGTACAGTATCTATGAAGTGTTTTCAACTGACGAAACCACGAACTCATAGTTACCAAGGCAGAAAAATAAATTAATCAATCGATTTTAAAAAATGAAAGAAAAAAAACTTATAACAGTGAACATCAGTTGCGTAACTTCTTGCAAAGAAAAACGAAACAGAATTTAATCGCTTTGCTGAAAATGAATGCGTCTTATAACTTTAAAATGTAAAACCGGGAATAAAAATAACGTAATCTTCCGCTGCTCGGCAAGATCTGACGCTCAACCCACGCTCTCGCTACGATTATTGTGCATGCAGCGTAACGCGGTCATGCAAAATGAAAAACTAAAATGTCTGCGGGAAAGTCCCGCAAAATAATACACCCTTGAATGTATTGATTTCGTCCAATTGTCCTAAGAAAAACATAACAACAACAACTTTACTTTCACAAAAGAACTAAGACAGTGTTGTGCGTAGGTGTATAATATAACGCTGAAACTGCAATGAACAGTGAAGATATCACTTCAGCCTCCATTAATTTTATTTCGAAGAAAAGAAGAAATTGAAAAAAATCCTACAATTAAGGGCCTTGATACGCAACAAATACTGGAATATGCACCACGCAAAAATGTTAGATACTACATGGAACTTACTAGGACACTCGGAACTAAGAAAAGAGAAAGAACAACCTACCAATAACGAAAATTAAATAATTACGTTTTGCTGCAAAACAAAACTTAAATTCTCTAACAAAACAAAATGAATGTACTATACGCTTCGACATATTACATACAACATCTTCACAGCCTGCGATTCAGTGTGTGATCAAACACGGCAGAAATAATAGCTGCACACGGTAGTAGTTCAAATCGTACAAAATCCGCTATTATGATTCGCGTAGGCTAATGTTTACTAGAAGGGGTCCAGCAATTGTTTCTAGATAATGTTACAATTTCGATCATTTCTGTTCACATTCGGTTAGTTTAGGTGAATTTAGGATTGTTTAGGTTAAGTTAGGTTAGTTTATGTTACATTATGTTAGTGTATGGGTCCAGCATAATTTTCCAAACAATAATAAAATTTCCCTTATTGCTACTAATATTAGGTTAGCTCAGGATAGATTTCGTTACGTTATATTAGGTCTAAGTACCTGCATCATCCATTTCTCCTTTAAATGTTATTTTCCTTACGGGCTTCTGGACCCCTTCTGCTAAACATAACCCTTCGCGTATTCCGAAATACCATCAGTGACATGTAAAAATTATACAGAAGAATCCGAGGGTAAACTTTACAATACACGCTCCTGCTGCGCATCGATAAGTAGGGCCGCTTTAAAAGGGTAAAGCAGAGTAAGGTAGGGTACAGTAGAGTAAGACAGGGATAAGTAGGGTGGGAGATAGGAACGAGTTAGTTTAAGGTTAGGGAAGTTTTGATCCATTTTCATAAAATTAATAGAGTGTAATTTCTCGTTTGAGTGTGGGTGTAATTTCTCAATTTACCAGCTGGAGCGGGCATTGTATAGTTAACCCGAATCCGATTTTATTTTCGTTGGACACAGACTACACATATGCTACTAGATACTATGGTAACGGTAAAATTTCTCAGAAGTTTATCATAATTGATGAAGTACAAAAGAATCTGTCTGATTTTATAACTTAGTGAGCTTTAATTATTCAACAAACTTCTTGTGGTTTCATTATTCAACAGGATGGAATACTTTAATATGCCGTACACTTTGATCTCACAATCCAAGTGCAAGTAAATTCCTTGCACTTGGAAAGTGTGCTACGAAACTTTTAACACTGAATATACACTTTTTATCTATTAGCATTATACTGGATGTTGAAATAACCGTAACGTTTGTAATTAATCCAGGATCACTCGTATTTTTTTTTTTTCTATATTACCTGAAGTCTTTTCTAAATCGTACATTCTGTTATCCAAACTATACTTGTTATTGGATTATTATCGACACAATTAAGAATACTGAATTTCACAACCTTTTCAAAATATTAACGCACTTAATTCACCACTTCTCTATCAACTTCTCAACACAAAGTGAACTCCTACAAATTACTCACTTTTTTCCTGTAAATTTCTGTATTGCGTTGGTCTTCCCCCCCTTTAACCCGAGAGCTGGTTATTCCCCGATCACAGAGGAAGAATTACGTCACGGCTCCCATTTAGTTTACACTTCTGCAGAATGCACTGTTGCCAATCTGAGTTTTCGAATCTAGGGGTCATGGTCCTTCATATCAGGGTAGCTTTGGGTCATTCCGTAACTGTTTGCGAAAACGCAACGTAGAACCACAAAAAGGAAACAAATATGTATTCTAATATAGGATCCTTACTAATTAACGTTCGTTTCAAATATTTACATTGTAACAAATTAATTCCGTTTCTTTACTCATCCAATCACTCTAACTGATCGAAGAAAGTAAATTGTATTCGATTTCGAATAATTCAATGCAAATTAATCACTCCTCTACACTACGTAATGTTGTAAATACACGTAATATATTGTCAATTATTATCACAAGCAATTATATTTCATATTTTCATAAATAGCGTAGCTCCATCAACTTCATTTACAGTGCTTAATCGACGCATCACCATAATAAGCCTGTTTTGAAATATTCGCTTCCGTTCGATCAAGATATCACGCCGTACGTTGGATATCACATGAGTTTATGTTTATTTTTTTTACCTGTCAGGAAATAAAACTCCCATGATTGTAACGTGTTGACAAACACACACACTAACAGTAAGTAGGAACAACAATCCTTCACGATCTAAGAAATAAGTACTTATAAATATTATATTGTTCCGCATTTTAATTAAATATTTAATAATAACTCTTCCAGGGAACCCACATTCAGCACAATAGTATGACTGTATGAAGCTTTCTTCCAGAAAAAATATCTTCGGAAGGAGAATAAAAATGCGAGAGGCTGAAGTGGGGCACTATCCTGGTAGATGAAGATAAAATGAAATCTTTCAGTTTGACGTCCCACGTTTATGCCCGTTAGGCTAAGGGAGACGATGATCATGGCAAATGAATGATGATGGAAGAATTGGTGGAATGAAAAGTGGGAGGAAACGAGAATACCTCCGAGTAAACCCACGGACCCGATGTTGTCCACCACAATAACTTACTTGGCCGAAGATCTAACAAGGAACCCCATGCACCAGAGCTAAGCACTCCACCACTGAACCACCGTGATATCCTGGTACAGGTAGTTATATCTATATAGGGTGTTCTAAAAATGGCGCCTACGGAGCACTATTCTACAAGTCAAAATAAAGCAAAAATCCTATATGATGAAATACTCTCCGCAGCCTCCTTCAGCTGCAGGGTATATATAATTGCTTTTGTTTATCTTGTAGATTTGTTTCCTAAGAAAGTTTTATCTATCTATCCATCTCTTTCTCTCTCTCTCTCTCTCTCTATATATATATATATATATACACTGGGCCAGATTTAAGGGGGTGCACCGGAGCACATGCACCCCTCTCGACTGTAAATATACACTATCTAAAATGAGAACCTTGCAGTGAAAAAGCAACATTTTCCGAAACTTTCTGCTGTCATGTGTCCGTTTGAGGCTTAAAAGAAGCTTAGTTTTGCAAAAGCAATAGTTTAAGTCGATTTTCTGAAGGTTGAAGGAAAAGGATTCACTAAACAAAGTAATATTCCTCATTTACACCACAGATGTCTAAAGGCATTTAAGAACTTATGTACTGGTAGTTATTGGTGCACCCCTTCAAGAAGTCCTGGATCCGACTATATATATATATATATATATATATATATATATATATATATATATATATATATATATATATACAAGGATAAATCAAAAAGTAAGGTGAAATTGCATGCCAAACCCATAGTATTGTGTGTAGCTAATTAAATCTTTTTCATGTTACAGGTAATCTGGTAATAGAACTGCGACGGCTTGTACAGCGGTGGACACTTCTAAATGGTACACCTTAGCCGTAATTCTCCATATGGCTGTACCATTTAGAAGTGTCCACCGCTGTACAATATTCTATGTCCACCCGTCTGGTGCTGAGAGCAACTCAAAGATGGCGCAACGACTTCAACATTACACCAAGGAGGAAGTGCGCGGTGTCATTCGTTCTTTCAGGGCCAAGGAAACAAAACCATGTGATGTTCATCGAGAATTGGTGCACGTCTACGGAGATAGTGTTATGTCGCTGAAACAAGTGTACGTGTGGTGTAACGCATTTGCAAGTGGTAGGAGCACTGTCACAGATGATGGCAGAAGTGGCAGACCATCAACGTCCATCACCGACACGAATGTGGCTGTCGTCGATGCCATGATTCATGAAGACAGAAGAGTGCGGTTGCAGGACATTGCCAATGAATTGAATATATCTTATGGTAGACCTGCACAAATTCTTGATAAATATCACATGGTTTTGTTCCCTTGGCCCAGAAAAAAAACGAATGACACCGCGCACTTCCTCCTTGGTGTAAAGTTCCAGTCATTGCGCCATCTTTGAGTTGCTCTCAGCACCAGACGGGTGGACATAGAATGTTGTACAAGTCGTCACACTTCTATTACCAGATTACGATTACCTGTAACATGGAAAAGAATTAATTAGCTACACACAATACTATGGGTTTGACAGGCAATTTCACCTTACTTTTTGATTTATCCTTGTATATATATATATCTGGTGTTTCAAAACAACACCGACAACGTTTGGTTGGGAGGTGATTTCTAACCAAGTAAGACAAAAACTATAGATAAATCTGGGTGCACTAATGTTTCCTTTTAGCGCTATGATAGCCAAACATTTATCGGAAAAGATGCAAAAACAGTCTAAACTCGAGAACAAAATGTCGGATCAAAGTCAGGTAAAAGGGAATGTCCATTATTTTTAGCCTTAGATTCCATTAATGTACAATTCGATGTGGTGCAGGGGTGGTACAAGGGTACCTCCCCCCCAAAAAAACTAAACAATTTCAGTGTTATTTTATCAAAAGTTAATCAAAGAAAATCAACTACAATTAAATACGATATTTCAACGAATAAAGGTCACAGCACGTCGTCCAAGTTAGAACATTGTTATAGTGCGTCCAGTAAGAGAACGTCTCTGACAGCTCGCAGTGACATTGCCACTACTCGCGTGTCAAAGTTTTTTTTTTCTTTTTCGGTGCAACTGTAGTGGCAATTTAATTAATGGTATAAAACAGAGTGGTCGTGGTTGGTAACACTGGTATCAAAGTAGGGGCTGCAATGTCTCACCGCATGTCGTAAGAAACGTCAGGGACCATCTCTTGTTGGCCGTGCTATAGAATACGAAAAGCAGAGACACTTATTTGATCTACTTTGTCTCACTCAGTACAGCAGCGTTTCCCAGCCTTTTTCAACTTGCGGCACACTACTGGTGCTACTCGGATTCTGAAGGCACACTTATAGTTATTATGATTTGTAAATATAAAACACAGTGATATTTTTTCTGTGATTATTGATCTCATTCTTACAGAGAATAACCTCTATCACTGGATTTTCCCCGTGAAAAATCATTATGCCTTTTTTTCATTCTAATTTAAAAATTAAAAAAAAAAATGCAATCAAATATTGGACTCAGATTTTTAAAAATACGCTTTCTTTTTAAAAAGATCACTAAATAACGAACGAATAAACAAATCTCTTTTACTTTTGAAACACAAATGTAGGTAATTTGTCGAAAGGATTGAATGATATTTTAAAGTTTCAAGTTACGAAATAGTCTACAACAATAAGGAAGCAATAATGGTCATAACAATGATAATAAATACTTTTTTCAACATTAGACATGTACAGAGCAGTAACCCGGTATGAAACTTAAAATTGTATATACATTCATAGCAGAGGTTCATAGTAATGTGAAATACAAATATACATTTTCCCCTACGTTTTGCAATTTGATTGCTATAAAATTAATAATTTTGTTTCGATTCCTCGCGGCACACCGGTTGGGAAACGCTGCAGTACAGAATTCGCTCTCGGAGGAAGAGCTGAAATGATATGAAGTCTATAATGTTTAACTTTTTTCCTTCTAAGCTAATGAAGACAGATAAGTCACTGATAACTGTGTAAGTAGCGTAAGCGACTTCGGTATAGGAGACCTGCCTTCGTTTCCCATGTGCTTCGAACTCTACGTTAAGCTATAGCTTCATGTTTCATATACCTCGCTACTGAAGAGATGCTAAACTCAAGTCCGATCCAATAATGGAGACAGATAATAGATGAAAGCTAACTGTTGCGAAAGAATTCGTGAAATAATGGAGAGAGATAATAGATGAAAGCTAACTGTTGCGAAAGAATTTGTGAAATAATGGAGACAGATAATAGATGAAAGCTAACTGTTGCGAAAGAATTTGTGAAATAATGGAGACAGATAATAGATGAAAGCTAACTGTTGCGAAAGAATTTGTGAAATAATGGAGACAGATAATAGATGAAAGCTAACTGTTGCGAAAGAATTTGTGAAATAATGGAGACAGATAATAGATGAAAGCTAACTGTTGCGAAAGAATTCGTGAAATAATGGAGAGAGATAATAGATGAAAGCTAACTGTTGCGAAAGAATTTGTGAAATAATGGAGACAGATAATAGATGAAAGCCAACTGTTGCGAAAGAATTCGTGAAATAATGGAGACAGATAATAGATGAAAGCTAACTGTTGCGAAAGAATTTGTGAAATAATGGAGACAGATAATAGATGAAAGCTAACTGTTGCGAAAGAATTCGTGAAATAATGGAGACAGATAATAGATGAAAGCTAACTGTTGCGAAAGAATTCGTGAAATAATGGAGACA
This sequence comes from Thermobia domestica, assembly GCF_964235325.1. NCBI lineage: Eukaryota > Metazoa > Arthropoda > Insecta > Zygentoma > Lepismatidae > Thermobia > Thermobia domestica. The sequence goes on from NC_137454.1 coordinate 393,742,872, forward strand.
GATAATAGATGCAAGCTAACTGTTGCGAAAGAATTCGTGAAATAATGGAGACAGATAATAGATGCAAGCTAACTGTTGCGAAAGAATTCGTGAAATAATGGAGAGAGATAATAGATGAAAGCTAACTGTTGCGAAAGAATTCGTGAAATAATGGAGACAGATAATAGATGCAAGCTAACTGTTGCGAAAGAATTCGTGAAATAATGGAGACAGATAATAGATGAAAGCTAACTGTTGCGAAAGAATTCGTGAAATAATGGAGACAGATAATAGATGAAAGCTAACTGTTGCGAAAGAATTTGTGAAATAATGGAGACAGATAATAGATGAAAGCTAACTGTTGCGAAAGAATTTGTGAAATAATGGAGACAGATACTAGATGAAAGCTAACTGTTGCGAAAGAATTTGTGAAATAATGGAGACAGATAATAGATGAAAGCTAACTGTTGCGAAAGAATTTGTGAAATAATGGAGACAGATAATAGATGAAAGCCAACTGTTGCGAAAGAATTCGTGAAATAATGGAGACAGATAATAGATGAAAGCTAACTGTTGCGAAAGAATTCGTGAAATAATGGAGACAGATAATAGATGAAAGCTAACTGTTGCGAAAGAATTTGTGAAATAATGGAGACAGATAATAGATGAAAGCTAACTGTTGCGAAAGAATTCGTGAAATAATGGAGACAGATAATAGATGAAAGCTAACTGTTGCGAAAGAATTCGTGAAATAATGGAGAGAGATAATAGATGAAAGCTAACTGTTGCGAAAGAATTCGTGAAATAATGGAGACAGATAATAGATGAAAGCTAACTGTTGCGAAAGAATTCGTGAAATAATGGAGAGAGATAATAGATGCAAGCTAACTGTTGCGAAAGAATTCGTGAAATAATGGAGACAGATAATAGATGAAAGCTAACTGTTGCGAAAGAATTCGTGAAATAATGGAGACAGATAATAGATGAAAGCTAACTGTTGCGAAAGAATTCGTGAAATAATGGAGACAGATAATAGATGAAAGCTAACTGTTGCGAAAGAATTCGTGAAATAATGGAGACAGATAATAGATGAAAGCTAACTGTTGCGAAAGAATTCGTGAAATAATGGAGACAGATAATAGATGAAAGCTAACTGTTGCGAAAGAATTTGTGAAATAATGGAGACAGATAATAGATGAAAGCTAACTGTTGCGAAAGAATTTGTGAAATAATGGAGACAGATAATAGATGAAAGCTAACTGTTGCGAAAGAATTTGTGAAATAATGGAGACAGATAATAGATTAAATCTAACTGTTGCGAAAGAATTTGTGAAATAATGGAGACAGATAATAGATGAAAGCTAACTGTTGCGAAAGAATTCGTGAAATAATGGAGAGAGATAATAGATGCAAGCTAACTGTTGCGAAAGAATTCGTGAAATAATGGAGACAGATAATAGATGAAAGCTAACTGTTGCGAAAGAATTCGTGAAATAATGGAGAGAGATAATAGATGAAAGCTAACTGTTGCGAAAGAATTCGTGAAATAATGGAGACAGATAATAGATGAAAGCTAACTGTTGCGAAAGAATTCGTGAAATAATGGAGACAGATAATAGATGAAAGCTAACTGTTGCGAAAGAATTTGTGAAATAATGGAGACAGATAATAGATTAAAGCTAACTGTTGCGAAAGAATTTGTGAAATAATGGAGACAGATAATAGATGAAAGCTAACTGTTGCGAAAGAATTTGTGAAATAATGGAGACAGATAATAGATGAAAGCTAACTGTTGCGAAAGAATTCGTGAAATAATGGAGACAGATAATAGATTAAAGCTAACTGTTGCGAAAGAATTTGTGAAATAATGGAGACAGATAATAGATGAAAGCCAACTGTTGCGAAAGAATTCGTGAAATAATGGAGACAGATAATAGATGAAAGCTAACTGTTGCGAAAGAATTTGTGAAATAATGGAGACAGATAATAGATGAAAGCTAACTGTTGCGAAAGAATTTGTGAAATAATGGAGACAGATAATAGATGAAAGCTAACTGTTGCGAAAGAATTCGTGAAATAATGGAGACAGATAATAGATGAAAGCCAACTGTTGCGAAAGAATTTGTGAAATAATGGAGACAGATAATAGATGAAAGCTAACTGTTGCGAAAGAATTTGTGAAATAATGGAGACAGATAATAGATGAAAGCTAACTGTTGCGAAAGAATTTGTGAAATAATGGAGACAGATAATAGATGAAAGCTAACTGTTGCGAAAGAATTTGTGAAATAATGGAGACAGATAATAGATTAAATCTAACTGTTGCGAAAGAATTTGTGAAATAATGGAGACAGATAATAGATGAAAGCTAACTGTTGCGAAAGAATTCGTGAAATAATGGAGAGAGATAATAGATGCAAGCTAACTGTTGCGAAAGAATTCGTGAAATAATGGAGACAGATAATAGATGAAAGCTAACTGTTGCGAAAGAATTCGTGAAATAATGGAGACAGATAATAGATGAAAGCTAACTGTTGCGAAAGAATTCGTGAAATAATGGAGACAGATAATAGATGAAAGCTAACTGTTGCGTAAGAATTCGTGAAATAATGGAGACAGATAATAGATGAAAGCTAACTGTTGCGAAAGAATTCGTGAAATAATGGAGACAGATAATAGATGAAAGCTAACTGTTGCGAAAGAATTCGTGAAATAATGGAGACAGATAATAGATGAAAGCTAACTGTTGTGAAAGAATTCGTGAAATAATGGACATAGATAATAGATGAAAGCAAACTGTTGCGAAAGAATTCGTGAAATAATGGAGACAGATAATAGATGAAAGCTAACTGTTGCGAAATAATTCGTGAAATAATGGAGACAGATAATAGATGAAAGCTAACTGTTGCGAAAGAATTCGTGAAATAATGGACATAGATAATAGATGACAGCAAACTGTTGCGAAAGAATTCGTGAAATGAGAATATAGGATAATCATGACAAAACTCACGGTACGATGTTGTCCACCACAAAACTTTTATGGTCTGGGATGCAGCACCACACACCACCCTCGCACCACAAGTGAGCACTCTTATCACTAAGCCACTCTACCCCCACTTTGGAGGAAGAACTATGGTTCTACCAGATGTGCCGGTCTTCTAAACACTGTCTATAATAAACCAATGTACAAAAAGTTCAGATGGTCAGAATGTGGAATTCGTGGTTTCCTTCGTCCAGAAATGGTGATTTCGTTTTTCCAAGTCAGTTATTCTTAACTGATCATCCGCGTCTCTCTGAGTTACTGGGGTCACGGTGGCTCGGTGGTAGAGCGCGTACCTGTGGTGCATGGTGTCCTGGTTCGATCCCTGTTCAAGTAAGTTTGTGGTGGATATCATGTCCGTGGGTTTTCTAAGTGGCTCTTTTTTTCATTCCACCAATTCTTCCATCATCATTGATTTATTTTACATTCACTTCCTTAGACCTATATCATTGCCTCCTTTAGCCCAAAGGCCATAACCGTGAGACGTTAAACTGAAAAAAGAATAATTCCATCTCAAACATAAGGAACCCCTGTGCTGACTGCAGGGGCGGATCCAGGACGGACTTTTGGGGGGGGCGGTGGGTTATAATGCTGGTACTTAGAGGTACTTTTAACAACTCCAAACTTTGGGATGGGTTTTATTTATATATAAAATAATAAAGTTTCCTCCTCTGGCGGGCTAGGGTGGGACAACACATCCTAACATTGTTGCCAGTACACTCTGCACTATTGAGCCTTAAGATCTCAAAAATAATCCTTAAGTTTTATTAAAAAAAAAAAAAAAATAGAAAAACACGGTATGATAGCAAGTAACTTATGAGAAACTTAAGAAGTCACTTAAATATATCCAAACATAGGAAACAAGAAATTTAAAAAATTGAAAGGATTATTGTAGGAAATCTGAAGATCGAAATTAATGTGGGTGCAGCTGCACCCATTGTGGCCCCGCCTATGTCGGGGGTGCAATTGAGAAAAATGCTCTATAACTTCTTCAACACTAATGGAAACATTTTCTCTGTGAATGTTCATTAGAGCAAGTCCATTTAGTCTTATCTTCACTCGCTCTTGTCTGCAGATATGACAAGCAATTTCAAAGTGAAGAAGCTCCTATCAGCAGAACATGTTGACCAGGTAGAACACCAGGGGCGGATCCAGGACCTACTTCTGGGGGGTGGGAGCGGTGGATTGTCATACTGCTACTTTTAAGGGCCCCAAACTTTGGAATTTATATATATATATATATATATATATATATATATATATATATATATATATATATATATATATATAATAAGAAAGTTTCCTCTTCTGGGTGGGGCGGTCGCCCCCTGGATCCACCCCTGTAAAACGCACAGCAAATGAAGAAGTTGCTTTGTATTGGGGTAAGAGCACTGTAAGTGGGTCACTGTATGCTTCTATTGCACTATTAAGTGGATTGCTAATATCAGATCGCACTGAAAAGAATCTCGAAGATAGTTCATTTATAAGGTGGTCAAAAAATGGAAGGTAACATTCATTTCGTAGAACTCATGAGGATTTGATGCGTGTACACTAAATCTGTGTACCTGTCTTTTAACTGTACAAGGACATGCGATTTACAACACCATTTTGCTTTGCTATTTCTTCTGCTTTTTAAAAAATGGTATCATAATGTTCTACGGTACTCCTTAAGAAGATGCAGAATAGTATCTATCATTGTGTTTGAAGCTCCACAGAGGGATTCTGAAGTTGGCGAGAAAATGTAAGAGTAAGACCAAGCACTGTGCCTACAATGTTAAGTGCAACAATAAAATCAAATCTCATAGTAGACGACAGGAATCCAGCGGATATTATCGATAGCACTTTTTCATCTACACAATTTAAAAATGCAACAACAGAATCAAACACATACAGAAAAAATATAATGCTATCATGGCGTTCAACAAAACGACTTCCACATAAGTTTTAAGTCTGTGCCTCTTCAGGATGTTGAGTAATGATTAAATTTTCCATCGTTTCTATTCGTTGGGCTGAGTCCCACTCAAAGTTTACTACTTCTGCCACTACACTCATAGGGGGCGCCACAGTGGGTGCAGCTGCACCCACATTAACTTTGATTTTCTGATTTCCTACAATAATCCTTTCTATTTTTTATATTTCTTGTTTCCTATGTTTGGATATGTTTGAGTGTCTTCTTAAGTCTCTCGTAGGGTTACTTGCTATCTTACCGTGTTTTTCTAGTTTTTTTTTTTTTAAATAAAACTTAGGGATTATCTTTGAGATCTTAAGGCTCAATAGTGCAGAGCGTACTGGCAACAATGTTAGGATGTGTTGTTCCACCCTAGCCTGCACCCACATTACCAAAAGCATGGCGCCGCCTATGACTATACCTATCATATTTCTAATACTTGGTTCAGAACAAGCATGTGTTAAGAAAAATTTAACTGGCGAGAAGAACAATGCATATATATATATATATTGCCAATGGATTGAGTTCTCGGATCCTATTCTGTACCCCTTTTACCTTTCCTGCCATGTTGGCTCCACCATAATATGATTGCCCTCGTGAGTGACACAGATCTAAACCTAGGTCTGAAAATTGCCAGTTGTTCGTACTTTCATTGCTTATTGAATTTTTGTAACATGATTTTTTTCGGGGGGAGCTTCAGCCCGTTAGCCACCCCCTAAATCAGCTACTGTAATGAACACATTTTTCTCATATATATTTGTAATTCAATAAGTAAGATTTCCGATGTGCTCCACTCTAGTAGAACTAACGTTTCAAGGGCAGTCAGATGCTTTTCAAGTAGCTTGAACAAAACAAAACACGGATGGAATATCAAAAGCATTTATTAATTGAATCACCCTGTGTATAAGTTTAAATTTGGTTGGATTGAATTAAAGTATATGATAGATATTGATTGTTTATAAACAGTGGTGCTATTCAGCCGGTTCGCTAGAATCAGTTGTTAAAATATTTCAAGTTCGCAGAACCGTTTGTTATACCCCAGACGTAACAGTAAATTTTTAGCGTTATATACAGGAACAGTAAATTTTAGTTTAACTATCTTTGTAGAAATGCTTACAGCTACAGGGTTAAACATATGAGGTGACTACTATCAAAACCCGCCAAATCCTTTTTTTTTTTTTTTTTTTTTTTTAACCGAAATTGAGTTATATATCGCTTGGTATATGTTTGATCTAAAGGATTTTCATGGAAACAGTATTTTGTTCAAAAGTTTAATATTTCATATTAAAAAACTAGTTCAAATATGGGAATTTGTACGCGTGTATATGGAGATTCACTGCACGTTTTACGAGATTACTCGAACTAAGCGAAACGGATCTTGCGGATTTTGATACCATGTGCCCCATATGATCTCTCAGAATAAGGTATAAGCGTTTATTTCTTATTCTCAATGCTCTGATATCACGAATGAGAACTGAGGCAGGCCGGTAGCCAGCCCAAAAATGTAGGGGGGGGGCTGAAGTTAGGGGGGCCCGGATCCAACCATATTATAGTTCATCACCATATTATAGTTCGTTTGCAAGCATACCGTGAACATTTTAGAGGAGGCCCGCAAAAATTTAGGGGGGCCGGGCCCCCTAGCCCCCCCTGGATACGGACCTGAACTGAGGTCACATGAGTGTAGTGGTGAGGGTTATTTATATTTGAAACGGGTGCATATCATTATCAATAATTGTTGATCCATTGCTGGATTAAGGTCTTTCCAATACTTTTTGACAATCATCTATCTTGGATAATTCTTTTCCAAGATATTCGCAGTGCTACCTAATTTCGTAATACCACCTTGTATTAGGATGCTGTCTAGGTCTTTACTTGTCACTTGGTATTCAGTAAAAAATTTGGTTTTATCTACCTTGTATGGTTTATTTCCTAAGACAATTATATCAATCAATATACCTATCCATCTACTCTCTGTCTTTCTCTCTCGATATATATATATATATATATATATATATATATATATATATATATATATATATATATGGAGTCTATTTATAAAGGATGCGTTCACAAAGTTTCAGGACTAGTCTCAAAAGAACAAATGTTTTACACATTTTTGTACAGCAAGCTAAAAGTCTTCGAAATATGTCCCTTGGGCACCAACACACCGCTACCAGCGTGTTTTCCATTGTTCATAGGCTCACTGAAAGTCTTCGCGCGCAAGGCTGTAAAGAGACCTTTTCGAAGCCGCCTGGACAGCTGGAATTATGTGGAATCGCTTCCCTTTCAGGTTTTTCTTGATTCGAGGGAACGAAACAAGGCTGGGAACGAGGTCAGTGCTGTAGGGTGGATGCGACAGTGTTGCCAAGACCTGAACGGGAAGCGATTCCACACGATTCGAGCGGTTCACGCGGCTTCGACGAAGTCTCTTCATAGCCTTGCGCGCGATTACTTTCAAGAAGCCTATGAACAATGGAATACACGTTGGTAGCGGTGTGTTGATGCCCAAGGGTCATATTTCGAAGGCTTTCAGTTTGCTGTACAAAAATGTGTAATACATTTGTTATTCTGAGACCAGTCTTGAAACTTTGTGAACGCACCCTGTATATTTATATACGGTTGTTAAAAAATTAGAATAACACCACTGCTTATAAAAGAAATGGAGAGAGTGGAAAGAAACATCATGAAAACTCATGAACAGATCTTGTTTCCAGCAGTCATAGCGTGTTTGTTTAAAAGCATTGGAGTATCTTCTTATCAGTAGCTGTCCTTCCTGACCACAGCATTAGCACGGCACGTGTCAGTTATCAGTAGACATCGGATTTTTATACAAATGCATATTTTATTTGCTTATATGCATCTTTATTAAATTTTGTAGCGGCTTCTAACAACAATAATCTCAAATGTCAAGCATTATAGTGTATATATAAAAATGCATATTTCAAAGGTTAGAGCGTATTCTATATTAATGCTTAAGAGCATATTCAGCATACTCTGTAAGCTTTTATTTATGATATGCTATTTACAGCCTGCAAAAAAAATCCAATTTTAGATTGTGTTTTCGTTGTATTTAAATGCGTATGCAACAGAATGGGTTTTTGCATGAGAGAACTAATAATGTTAGCAACCGATGAGCAGAGCAAAAACGCTTTTAATTGTCAAGACGTTAAGATAAATTTGATAATGATAAAGACTCATTGTAAGATCTTGTCGACATCAATTCAGAAACAAGAGACGCGAGGAATGCTGCTATATGAATGCTTTCCTTTAGTTGATCAAGTTCGGCACGAGCTCTAGTAACTTTGAGGTGAATTCGGGCGGTCTAAGGAAAAGAAACTGATGGATGTTCTTGCCAGAAACTCTGATTATAAAACAATTGAAGCCATGGGAAAATTAATTCCAGGATTATATTCCAACTTGCCAGAAAATAGAACTTGAAAATTCCAACTTGCTCTCTCAATACATGTTGTCCCGTAACATCTCTGTTGGTCCTCTGACCACTGGCGCAAATCCCGGGGAATGAGGTGGACATTTTCCCTCCAACCTTGGAAGTGTGGGGGACTGTGCCCCCAATAATTGATTTGAAATGTATTTTTTGGGGAGAAATGTAATGCTTTGTGTCCAATATCCACAAAAGGGAAGTGAGATGAAATTGATGTCCCCAGAATAAGCCTCAAATCTGCCCGCCTCCCAATGTTAAAGACAACTCTGCATCCTCTCATTGTTTTTCAACTTCATAAGTATTTTGAACATCATTTAAAAAAAAAGAGAGAGAGAGAGAGAGATTATAGAAACGGTCTTACCCATCCTTTCCCTTAGTAGCCTCATTTCAGATTTGGCTTGGGGGGGGGGGCAAGACCCTTGATATAAGTAAAATTTCGCGTTTTTCACTGACTTACTACTATTCTATTGATAAAATCTATATAAATCTCAAACTCGGGGGGGGCAAATGCCCCTCCCTGCCCCCTAAATGACGCTCCTGCTCCCCAATGTTGAAGACAGATTTGCGCTGCTGGTCCTGACAGATCATTTTCTGGCTAAAGACGTCACAAAGTGACACCAGAAAATGTAAAAAAATAAATAAATAAATAAATAAAATCTTCTGATACACTGCAAGGCTAATTATGGGAAGGAATAAATTCTTAAAAACAAAAACTAATTTTTGTACAGTGGAAACTTGTACAAAAGTGAGGCTCGTCCAAGTAATTGCACTTTAAAATAGAGTTCTGCAGGGGGAAAAAAACAATTAGAAATTGCGTTCTCATATCACTGTGTTCATTTTAATCTGATAATCTGTGTAAATTTTTAAAAGTTTACGGTATAAAAATCCTAAATCCTAAATATACATATAAAATTACATGAACTGACAAAGTAAAGTGGCACTTCCGGTTAATGTGGAATAGTTAAAATTTGGCACGATTGTAGCTTTCCGGAAGTAACCGACAGGAAAATTGCCAAAAGTGAATATTTTACATTTTTAGGGGATTTAAAGGGGAGATGAAGAAATTCCCCATGTTATTTAAATGAGCCTTTTTTCCGACCTATAATCTCATATTTTAGGTACTTTGAATTGGAATGTAAACTTGAAATGTGGTATGCTTGTACGTTTCCTTAGCGTTACCCAAGTAAATCAGTAAAAATAAAAATTTTAAACTTTAGAGTGGTTTTATGGGGAACTGAAAAATCTTTCCCATGTTATTTATATGGGACGTCTTCTACACCCCACGATGTTTAGACACTTCCGGCAGGATTAGAATGATGAAATTTGGCATGATTGTAGTCTTCCAGGACTCACCGACAAGAAAATTGTCAAAAGTGAATATTTTTAATTTTTAAGTGTCTAAAGGGGGATTCACATGGGCGCTTTCTTGGGATACAAAATCTTATCTTTTAGATAGTTGAAATAGGAAAAGAAACTGGAAATTCGGTAGAATTGTAAGATTAAAAGGTGCGAGGCCGTAGACCAAGCAAAGGCGGGAGTGGGGTGGCAAAGCCCCCCAGCAGGGCAATTTCAGGAAATATGAAGAGCAAATTCCCGAAATTCAATGTTGATGCAAACGCTGATACATAAGAGACGCAGGTTCTGATGAAAATTCCAGAACTTAAAAACCTCCCGCTCTTTCTTTGTGTTATTATTAGTTTATAGTGCCTTGTTTAGTGTTTTGCTAGTGGTGGCGGGATTTTAAAATATAAAAAAAGGTTTTACAAGAAGAAGAGAGAAAATAAGAAGATTTTACAAAGCTGATGAGAGAAATTCAGAAAGACCAAAATAGTTCTGATGTTGATTTCCAGAACTAACAACTAACGAAAAATTGGAAATCTAGAAGTCCGATTTCCTTTCAAAGTACTTTCTTTTTTAGTGGGAAAGACAGGTATAAATAACATCAGGAAATAAATTCACACAGGGGAGATAACTATTTAAAGAAAAAAAAAAAAAAGATCCTGGTAATACTTATTTTAAATTATTTACTAATTATTTCTTTTCTCTTTTCAGCTTATACTTTTACAGGTTATGCAAGGTGTTTCCTGCTCATGTAAATGTGTTGTATGTGTGTGCTTTTGTGTATCTTTTCATTTTTTTAAAAAAAAAGGAAATGAAAACAATAAGAAAAAGAAAGAAAAAGATAAAGAATAGAGCGTGATTTAAATGTTGTTTTAGGTATCATGCCAATAGAAGCTAAGCCTCGCCTCACCCTAACTGAGTCCAATCATAAAAGACACGAGGCCATAGGCCGAGTAAACGCGGGGATCTGGGGGCGGAGCCCCCAGCTAGCATAAAGCTAGTTGTAAATATAAATTCTGAAAATAAATCCATGAAATGTTAAGTACACTTTTGGTGTTATATTTCTTATGCAAAACTTGTGTCACAACTTTGCTGCATCTTTCAAAGTGTTCTATTTATTGTATTATTAGTGCATATTAAGTGCATATTTCAACACATTTAACAGAGTAGTTACATGCATATATCATGAATACAAAGTGCAAAAAAAGTCCGATGTCTAGTTATCAGTCACAACAATTTTACTAAATTGTAAGACACTTGATCTTGACTCAAGATCTCTGGACAAGAATCCCACTTCCAACGGAGTACACATAGCTGTTCTCTTTTTCACTGAGACTGGGCCTACAAGACGCCTCATGCATAAGAAGAAAGACAGGTCTGGTGATCGTTTCTTTATAGATTATCTGGAAATATAGATTATTTCCCTATTCTTAATTCTCAATCAATAGAACAGATTGGAAACATTCCAACAATTGTAACGTTAAAAACAACTTCTGAACATTGATTACAAAAAAATGAATAACTATATAATTCTAGTAAGTAGAACATGGGTGCCTGTAGAAGATAAAACCATTTGAAACTTCTATGAAATGGAAAATAAAAACGCTCCCAAGTACTGTCCGCTTTACCCAACAAGTGCATGATTCAGTATCAATCTGTGGCAAACCAAGGGATTCTCCAAAGGAAGTGTGAGATTCGCGGATATTCCATTAGTGAAGAAAGATGCCATTCATAATGTACGGAATGACGTCCCAGCAAGAAAAATTCTTTGACAGGATGCCGATATCTCGAACAGGATTAAGATAGTGACGGATTTTTTTTATTTTTTATTTATTTATTTATTTTATTTTATTATTTTTTTTATTTTATTTTATTTTTTTTTTTTTGCGTGTTGTGCATGTATGCATTAGTAAGTCAATGAGTGTAGTGGACAAAACGAAAACAAACGCCAATTTTAGTTTAACATGTTACGATTATGCATAGATGGTTTTCATTAGACATACACTTTGATATCTCAAACTACTCGGGAGATACGGAAATAATGGTAAAATTTGATATATTGCTTACAATGGCGTACACTGAGAAAAAAATTGTAGGTGGCGTACTTAAAAAGATAGTTTACATGCGTAATTCTTGTAGTTTTTGGACAACGTACAGCAGACCTATAACTGAAAACGCATGTTTTATAATACTTTCTGTATAAGTGTTCCATCTATACGTATTTTCTGTATGAAACAATGTAGGCGGTCAGGATCTCACATACAAATGGACGTATATAACATATAACTGACGAAGGTAACATAAGTATATGCATGTGATATACGGAAAACTGTTAGATGTCAGGCATGCTGCAACGGCATGATGTAACATCTACGGGCAGTGCCTATGTAGCATACGGATAACATATGCTCCGTACTGATTTATATAGTAAGCAAGAGGATACCGTATATTTGTACAATATATCCTACCGCTGTACGGAGAACGGATTTTTCTCTGTGTATCTGTGGGAACGTTTTAAAAGAATTTTTGGTTTAGTTTTTTTTTTCTTATAACATTACAACATCACGCCGTCCACCGTGCCCATTGTAATTTGTTAGAAAGTGGTGGGACGCCATAGATATTTTTTGGAACTGAGGAAACTACGTCCGCCCGTGTTCCCCCTCACTTTTACCCCTGATCATAATATTAGACACTAAAGAACTTTGAATGTCCATTTCGCTGTCTGCGTTGCTTGAACTAGTACCTCTGTAGAGACCACCAAAATTTGGATCTTTGTGATACTGTAGCGTCCTCAGTTTTTAACACTAAGTAATGAGTGTACACAGTAAAAAATGGTTGTGTTAATTCAACTCAATTTTAACACAAGACAGTAGTTCCAGCGTGACTACCACAATGCGGTGTTAGTTCAACACATACCCCGCGGTGCTGGCGTTTAACACAGGGAGTATGTTACGTCTTTAACACACAACCGGTGTTGAGCCGTGCCGTAAGCGTTAATGAACCACAAAATTACTCCTTCAAAATATGTTAAATCGCCTATATGTGTAATGTGTTTACATTATGCTGAGTCTAAAAAAAAAAAAAACCGAAACAAGTAAAACAAAAAAATACTTCACTGACGGGTGGAGGGCCCGAACCACCAAATTTTCGATTACTAGCTGCGTGCTCTTCCTTCCGACTTAAACGTCACTTATAGAGGAATAAATTGTTGAGGTCTTTTGAATTTGACTAATCAGAGTTCTCCTTTAAGCCGCGAATATTCGACGATAACCGTTTGGGATAAGATAAAATCTACTCGCCACGTAATTTTATAACAAAATGGCGACTGTCTATTTACTTTATTTTATAGTTCTTCCATATTCACTTTCAAATGATCGGCGACAGTTGCCATCTAATGAAGTTGATGTGTTGGTTGCTTCTAGTACACAATCGCTTAGAAAAAGAAGCAATAAATGCAACAAATGTGGGAGATGAAATTTTGCGTATATCTGGATTTGTTTAAGTATTTCTTTCTACTGTGTTTGTCTGTAGCTCCAATTCATAAGCCTTTATAATTAAATGCCCAACATATTTGGCAATCATGCAGAAAACAACACCGAAGATTCTACACTTGTGTTAATTTAACACACAGGCTGTGTGTCATCTCAAATACCGGCATTTGACACACAACTCCAAATGGAGAGTGAGTTGTTCTGACCACTTGTTTCACAATGGTATTAACAAACACATAGGCATGTCGTTGAAATAACACAACGATTTTTTAGTGTAACATTACATAGTTTCCTTCAACATGTACAAAATGTGTAATAACCTGACTGTTCGGTTGACAACATCTATCTATATTGAGGGAAAACCAGATCATACTTGTACTGTACTATCTGAGGAAAGAGAATACTCCTTTTAAAAAGCTGTGAAACGTCGAAATTTTCAGTGTTCTGGAAGAAAAAGAAAATATGCTTAAATTGCAGAAAAAATCATATTTTGGATTAGCATGGTCATGTAATAACTACTCTGCTATAACACACCATCCAGAGGCTTGCTACTACCTACGTTATGTGAATAACTTACTAAACAATACAATTTCTAACAATAAGAACTTCAGTGGTAGACCTACTTTCAGTGTTATGCCTTGCGCATTCCACCGCAGAAGCTAAAGGGATGGTTCAACTCTGCATTTTATGACTAAAAGTTCACATTTCACATAGATATTCTTTGGGCTCTAGTCAACAACTTAAGGGGGCAGACTACTAAACATTTTTCAAAAGCTAACAATTTTTCTTTTGCCAGTTTTTCGTAAATGAAATGAGATAATGAAATGTAACTTACCTCAATAATAGATAATGTTATTCTACACCCGAAAATACAAATCGGAAGAATTTTCACTGTTGCCATGTATAGAAATTACAATGTGACCAGAATTTGAATTACCCAAAAATCTAGGTTAAGGCAACGACTAGAAAAATGAACTCAACGGTAATTGATTATTTATCATGCTGTCTGTGTTCCTTGTTAACTCCTTTTTAAATAATATTTGTATTTATTCTGTAATAATTTACATACGTTATTACAAAATAAATAAGTTATTACAAATATCATATAACAGCTGCTCCATCAAAAATCTTCATATCTACTTCAGGTTCTTGAAAAACGTCTTCCTTTTGGAGAAGTTCAAGCCATTTGAGCAAACTAGATTTGTGACTCACGTCAGATGTATAGAGTCTCCTGTCTCCTACTGTCAGTGACGGAAAGTTTCAATTTTACATTATCACAGCATCCTCAGTTTAGTGCGCACTGTCATGTATTGCTCCACTTTGCCCTAACACACCGCCAACAGTCCGGCGCTACGGTCGCCATCTGATCTCACAATTCACAACAACATGATCTCGGGGTATGAAATACTAGTTAAGCTTAGTGAGGGTCTTCCCTGGAATATTTTCAAAAATTGACCCTCCTGAAAATGCAGTTTTAGGTATTTTTGAATGAAAATGGATTTTTGTGTGTGTGTTTGTTTTATTTCCCCACCTTTTTCTTTCACAGCGGAAAATATGTATTTTTGAAGGCGGGCGTAACCAAGAAGGTTCTAAGGTTCTAGCCCCTGACCTAAGTTCTCGTCACATAACAACATTAAAACTTTGGCTGAAAGTAGTACGGAGAAATGTTTCCTCAGTTTGTCACTTTAAAAAAATCCTCAGCGCCACAATTGCGGAATTTTACGTGTTTCCATCCCTGACAAAGTCTCATTAAACTCTACATCACTCCTCTACGCTCTATCAAAATATCGGACCCTAACATTTAGGAAATGCAGTGAAATACTTTTGTATTAGATCTTTTGTTTTTCTTTTTTTATTTTTATTTTTCTTCTTTGTTTTTGTCTAAGTGGCGAGCAGCCCCATAAAAATTCTGGGGATGTTCGAGCACCGAAGAATCCCTAGAGTTGGCACCTCTGATACCAGGCGTTCCGGGTAGTAAAGCTTGTTCCTGAAAATGCACGTTGGATGTGGAGGTCAAAGTCGTCCATTTATTTACATCGTGCATCTGCAACTAATTACATTTAATCGTATAATTTCCAACGAAACAGACGATGGCCAACATAGACAGGTTTCACTATACTTATGAGTCTTCATCCCGGCGAAATTAAAATACCGCTAATTTTACATTAATTATGTGATATATTCAAATAGATAAAAGATAATCAAAATGTGGAACAAGAGCGCCCTAGACAATATCATTTTACATGAGAAACCGTTATCACGGCTCACTTATCTGCTTTCGATTTCGAGCCATTTTGAAAATCGGCATTTATTTTCGCGTTTCTAAACAGCTGAAAACATAAAGCCACTAGGTGACTTGTGATAACGGTACCTCACGCAAAATAATATTGTCTAGGGCGCTCTTGTTCCATATTTCAATTACATTTTATCTATTTGAAGATATCACATAATTATTGTAAAAATTAGCGGTATTTTAATTTCGCCGTGATGAAGACTCTTATGTCCCTTATTCTTTTATTGAATTGCATGGGTAATCTTTCATTATATGTTTAAGCCAAGGGATTTTACCTCTGGTTCATGTGGTAGAGAATTCACCTCTGGTGCATGGGGTCCTCGGTTCGATTCCAGCTCGTCCCAAGTGGACCTCGTGGCAAGCCAGTACCCAGCCTAAAAATGTAGGGCGGGGGTCCGATAGAATTTAAAGGGACCCGATCCAACCATATTATAGTTCCTCAACATATTACAGTTCATTTGTAAGATTACCGTGAAAATTTTTAGAGGGACCAGTAAAACTTTAGGAGGGCCCGGCCCCCCTAGACCTCCTTGGATACGGACCACCTGCTTTGTGGTGGATAAACATCGTGTACAAAGGCTTTCTCGGGGTTATTCTGTTTTTTCCCTTTTTTCTCCATTCCACCATTTCATTCATTCTCACCTTAGACTAGAGCCAACACGGAATGCCGTACGACGTGTCTTAAAGATTTTATTTTTCTGCTTTCCGTTTTTTCAAATAGCATCGACGTTGAGAAGGGACGCTAAACTCCAAACACACCATTAGTCACAAATACATGTAACTTCCCCTTGACCATCCCCGTGGAATTTCTGGCGCCGCCCATGCTTTCATGATCGGTACTTAGTTGTGATGCAAAAGAAAGAATGAATTGGCGAACTCGCCATATGGTACGTCAACTTGGCAACGCTGCGATAATGGATGGCTTACAGGAGGAAAATAAGTCGCAAAAACTTGTGTCAGTTGAACCTTTGTGTAAGTACTGTTGGTTGCGGCTGCGATGCATGTTCTGATACAACGCTGGCAGTATAATACAAGAAAGTGGTTGGCTGGCTCTTCAATTATCTATACACCCCCTCCTCTCCGCAAGTGCAAGTGAACGAGGTAATACATTCTTTTCGTGACAAGGACGCTGTTTTCAAGTTATGCTACATGAAGCCATGAACCTACGGGAAACTCCCTTCACAACAACGTGTGATATCATAAAAATTCCAGCCAAGTTATCATCGTTTGTAAACAAAACGTTAGATCAATATTAAGAACAGTTTCTAGTAGGGACCAAAATTCCCAAACAGATTAACATTTCAAGTAGGGATGACCTGTTTTCGGATTTTCAGGAAATTCGTTTTATTGAAAATTTTTCGTTTCGTTTCGAAAGATTCATTTTCGATATAGGATTTTTTCGAAAAAAAAAAAAGTGCTTATCCCTAATTTCAATACCTATTATTTAATAGCGATATTTGAATACACGATAACTATGACGTCAGAATCTGAGTTCCAGTTTTCTTATTTAATTTGACTTGACTTTACCGTCCTTTTCAGCAGCGAGGCTATACGAGACGTGGACCTAAAGCTTAACATGGAATCCGAACCACATTAGCTCCCGTCGGGATTTGAACCCGGGTCTCCCACTCCAAAGACGCGTAAGCTAACCGCTTAGCCACGAGGGAGCTGTCCTGTGCTCTCAGGTTTCTAGAATATAACAAAACAGCAGAAAGAAGCTGTTACTATCTGCTTGAGTTTATTGATTTTGATTTTCCTTTTTTTCAATTCATTTCTGTCCTTAAAGTTGTTTGTTTAAATTCAAAAACAAGTGCGTTTTGTTTCACTACATTATTGAGCTAGCAGTTTTCCGAAGTATAGGAATTCAATATTGAAACACGAGGCGAAGTGCCAACCGAAGGGCTATAGGGGGCAAGTTGGGCTCATGCAAGGATGTTAAAAAGTAGAGGATCTGCCCATACGTATCTTCATCATATGAACTCAATGAAGCCAAAAAAAAACAACCGAGCATCGTCCGAGCCGGCACGTCTGATTGGCTACTCTCGTCTCCGCCATGATTGTTGGCTCGAAACATTGCGATGTTAGTGGCGCGGAGTGGGCACAGTAGGTGTGGCGAAGCTGTGACGTATGGCTTCACGATTTTGTTGTATGGGCAGATCCTCTATTTTATATTATAACATCCTTGGGCTCGTGAGAATGTTTGCTGGTGAGGGGACAGAAATTTTCATTGAAAATGATACAATCAAATTCATCATCATAGGTATTTAACTATTGTAAGCAGGTCACTTGCCTTATCTGAGAAGTTTCCATGCTCTACGGTCTAGGAGAAAAGAAAATTTGGGGGTCAGAGGGGTACATTTGTAGGGGGTTGTGCCAAAACCCTTTGGGTGGGTGGGGGGAATGGATACCTCTGAACAAGTAGTAGCAGATCTATTGCTTCCGTTACAATAGAGCGATAAGGTCGAAGATAGGATCTGTTTTTAGGAAACTGAATGAATATCAAGAACAGTTTCAAGCTCTCTCTTACGAAGTCTGTTCTATAAAAATCAATATTGAAACCGGAAACAGTAGTACATTACTAGCACTTCCGGTTTGAGTAAAGAAATACTGGTAGAAACGGAACGTCTTCTTGAAATTCAGAACCCATTTCATAAAATAGGTTCTGCATTTCTTTCTTTTACTGCTTTCGTTCCCCTATTTGTCGCCAGGCCGACAGATGGACGTAACTGTACTATTGGTTTAGATACTTAGACATAAGAGAAGTGGGAGAAGATAAAATGGACAGAGAGAGTAACAAATAAAGATGTTTTGAAACTGGTAGGAGAGAAGAGGACGCTTTTGGCGTCCTCCGTAGGAAGGCCAATTGGACACATCTTGCGAATAAATTGTATTCTTCATACCACCATTGAAAGAAAGAGAGAAGGAAAGTAAATTGAAATCTTTAACTTTTACGTCCCACAATTATATCGGTTAGGCTAAAGGAGACGGCGATAATGAGGAACGAATGAAATGGTGGAATAAAGAAACTTGGAGGAAATGGGAGAACCCCAAGAAAACCCATGCACACGCTGTTTGTTCACCACCAAGGTCACTTGGCGCGAGCTGGAATCGAACCAAGAACCCCATGCACCAGAGGTGAACGCTCTACCACTGAGCCACTGTGGCCCTGGATAGAAAGCGAGAAATAGGAAGAAAACCACAACTACAGTAGAGCGTCGATTATCCGAACGTCGGTCAACCGAACGACCGCTTAACCGAACTGTGTACTCGCTCGCACCTGTTACTCTCCCACCCTACCGTCCATCATCCCCCTCACTCCCAAACCAAGTTTCCCACAGTAGTCGCCGCACTGAGCCACCGCTGGCGGAACATTGCTTCTAATGGGGCCTTCATAAGGCGCTGCTGACCGGCCAAGCCGCCAGTCGCTGTGTTTCAACAATCAGCACACTTCTGTCGGTTTGGCACTGGCTGTAGAAGTAGCGGCAGTATCAAAGCTGTTCACAGCAACAGCTGCACCAGCTTAGAGTTGAGGCGTGCCGCTCCGCGCAGTTTGAAGGATTGCGCGCCCCCAAACTGTACCACATGCTATATATTCCTACTAAAGTTGCCTTTGTACGTTACTTTGTAATACTTAAAGAGATGCCTGTTTTTATGAATAAATTTACTGTACAGTACTTCTTTTTGGCAAATAAACATGTACAGTTCGATTATCCGAACAAACCAGTTTTCCGAACACCCATGTCTTCCAATTACTTCGGATAATCGACGCTCTACTGTAATCGATAATCTGAAGGTCGAGAAACGTGCAAGAAGCATTTTCAAGACCTGCCAATAGCAGAATACTTAATAATAATAATAATAATAATAATAATAATAATAATAATAATAATAATAATAATAATAATAATAATAATAATAATAATAATAATAATAATAATAATAATAATAGAATGTCCTATACTTCTGTATAGCATAGTCTAGATGTTGAAAAGCTGGTGGAGAGCAGAGAAAACCTTAAATAAGCAGAAGAGGTAAAATAGCTCATTCATTACTCGTACCAGAATGCATGAATCGCTTTTCTTAACAGTTTAAATAACATACTTCTACAATAATAATAATAATAATGCCTCAAATGGAAAAAGTAAATTATGTTTAAAACTTGGAAAGCAGATTCGTACGAAGACAAACATCAAGTCGAAGCTCCGCAGAAGCTGAATTCCTGTCAATCCCCCCAAAACCCCTCTTCGGATCTGCCACTGTTTCGATCAGTGTTTCTTCCAGACCTGTTTTTTGGGGAGCACTGCCCCCCAGAGCTCTGATAGTGCCCCTCCGGAGGAGACCAAAACAATATGTCTATAATATTAATAATAAATAGAATAGTATCAGCAGTGCCCCCCGGAATACTAAGTGCGCCCCCCAGGAACGTTGTTTCTGAAAGAAACACTGGTTTGGATTCAACGTGAAATTGTCTGCAGCCACGTCTTATGAAAGACTCATTGCTACAAACAAACAGCTCTCTCTCTCTCTCTCTTTCTGTCCCTCTGAAAATAATTATAATAAAAACTTTTAGCTTTACGTCTCCCGACTATGTCCTTTAGGCTACAGGAGGCGTATGATTAATTGAACGTTAATGAATATCAAAAAATTGACGGAATGCAGAAAGTGAGTGAAACAGGAGAACCACGAGGAAACCCACGGACACCACAACAAACTCTTTGAAAATAAATAAATAAATAAGCATGTGCTAAAATTGATTTGTTTGAGTTTAATATCCCACGATTATGTCCGAGGTTAAGAGAGGCGGTGATGATAATGATAATGGACATACACCCACATACACAGGCGTCCGCAGACCCTTGGATTAGGGGCGGAGGTAAATCAATAGCAGTACTCCTGAAGATATGCAACCACCTTGTAATCATTGCTATATAATTATATAAGAGCAAAACCCCTCTTCTTTTAGATTGAAGAGACGGAATAGAAAAGCTTCCCTCCTTTTAAAGTCGGCACCTACAAATACCCTGTAGTGTGTTAAGTGTGTTTGTGTGTGATAATATACTGCTGGGAGGAAACAAACGGAAGAAAGACTAAAATATAATTAAATCGGGAAATGTAGGTCGAGTATTGCAAAGTTCAAAGTGTTACTTTGTATAGCGATGATTACAGACGTCTTTCAGGGTCCGTTTTTATGAAATATAATCCTTATTAGCTGAGAAAATTATTTTATAAAATCGAAAAAAAAAACGCAATGCCAAAACATTAGGTGGGGTAAGCGCCCCCACTTGCCCCCACGTGCGCACGCCTATGTCCACATACAAGATATTTATCCATCGCAAAGCACACTTGTTGCGAGGTGAAATTGAACCAGAAATTCAGGTACTACAGGTGAGCACTTTATAACTAAGCTATCGGAGCTCCTCTAAAAATTATTCACTGATATACAAATCAGAAAACAGCTACCAAAAAACCGACATGTGAAAGGCAAACTATTGATTATAATATTCTGAAAAGGGAGGGAAACCAAATGAATCGCCTACATTTCTCTTGTGTGGCTCCCTACTTGTCTAGCCGCTGGTGGGAACTACTTTGGTAGACGTGCTCCAGGGTTTGATTTCCAGTGTGAGAGCACTGGAAGAACTAAGACCGTTCGAAGTTGGGTAATCTCTCCCTCCCCATGGAGTTAAAATAAACTAAATACGGTTAGATGGAACGTCCAGTATCAGCATCTAATTGTATGGCTATTTGAGAATGCGTTTTCGAAGCGTTACCCCCTAAAACGAACTCGACCAAGGCGGATATTTGGTTAACTTTACTTTTGCCAGAGTTATAAATCATACTGTGAGCCAGTCAGGGTTTCCAGGTATTTTTTTTTTGCCAAGTCCAGGTCTATAATAACAGAGTTCCAGTACTGTGCAAAAAACATCTTCAAAGCAGCTGCCTGGCAACACGTCTTTCCTTTTTTTTCCCCCTTCCTTTTGAAATCTTTGAAATAGCAGCCGGTCTATTGTACCGAAACGCACCAAATATGCTCCAGTTGACGTTTTCTCCGCGTTTTTATTGCTTTCGCGTTTGAGATTAGCCATCCACATTTAAATACATGGTCAGCATTTAAATACATGGTCCAAGCGTACGCATGAGCAATAAAAACGCGTTGCGATCGCATCAAATAGCCGGATACTAAAAAAAAAAAACTCTCAACTTGATTTCCTCCTCCGGAAAAAAATTAAAAGGTCTAATTCAGTGGTGGACCTAGCCCGGGGAGATTCCCCAGTTATTTAAGTGACAAAAATATTTGAAACAATTATTTATATATTTTGAAAGTTTATAGTAAGCTTGCCTTTTATTCTTTATTGCAAACATTAAATATAGTTTCAGGTGCAGTTTTTGTGTTATGCAATGTGTAAACAGTACTTGAGGTCCACAATATCAACGTCCAACCTAGACATAATATCCATTAGGAGAGAGTTCAGTTGGAAAGTTCTGCAGGACCAATGAAAAACTGTAAACTCGTGATATATGTACCTATCATAGGCTGGGTTCTGGGTGGCCCCCAGTTGTTACCTTCTATATCCGCCACTGGGCTCTAATTACGGTAGATTATAATTAGGGCTTTATTTTAAACTGTAGGTCCACGTATATACGACCATGTGCTGAAAAGCGACTCAAAATCTTAACAAACAGAAATACTTCTCTTGCAAACCCCATTACTTTTGGGCTTCTTCTACGTATTGCATTCTTAGAAACTGTTCTGCGATCAGATTAATAGTCCTTTAAAAAAAAGAAAAAAAAAGAGAAAAGAAAAGAAAAACCTTGAGCATCGACTGCAAAAAAACATTATTTTTTTAAAAGTACAGGTTTATATAAACCTTGCCCTCCATTTGGAGTTGTTAATCAAATCATTTAACCGGTTTCCATCACTCTTTTTGTTTTATTGGAATAAAATATCAATTTTTCTTCTTTATCTATCCTTTATTTTGTTTCTTTTTCTTTCTTTCTTGAATATTTTCACAGCTGTAATTAAACTGTAAATAGTTTTAATTTTTGTTTTAAGGAATTGTAAGAGAAATTTTGCTACAAAAATTTTCTTTCCAAAATTAATCATCAGCTTAAAAACTCTTTTTAAACTTCTAAAATGTTATCCATAATTATGTGAACTATTATAGAGCAGCGTCGTCCATTCGTCCATCTGTCGACAGGCATCAGAGGAAGAAAATATATGAGATAGGGAGAGCAGGCTTATTGGAATCAATTCAGCGTCTCAAAAATAGGTTCCATCTTCTCCATTAAATTTCCCTTCAAAGCGGAAGTAGTAGATATTAGTAATTTCCGGTTTTAACATCGATTACCAAATGACTGTCAAAATAGCGAGAAGTCTCTAAGAATAGACCACACGTCCTCTCCCTTGTCTACGTCCTAAAACCGGAAGTGGTCGATATCAGCAATTTCCGGTTTCAGTGTTGATGGCGATAGGGATAAGAACGTTAATAAGTAGCGAAAAACTTCTAAGAATAGATTCCATGGGATATGGATAGCCACTTTACCCGTGAACATTTTAACGGATTGACTCCATTACCGAACTTGGCTGAGAAGATTGCAATAAGAAAATATATTTATCCTTATATTATAGGCAACCAATATTTCTTTGCTACTGTGCAGGTTGCATAGAAGCTACAGAATAGTACAGATTTTAAACGGGATACGAGTAGCCGCCGTTACCCGTTAAGATATTAACGGATTGACTCCTTTAACGAACTCAGCCGAGATAATTGCTCTAACCATCTATTGTAAAAATAGAATTCAAAAATTTGCTCTTGTTCTAGTTATTGCGTGGAGTAACATAATCTTAAAAGGTCTTGCGTCATCGAAATAAATTGGAGACAAGAAAGGCAAGGAAAGCTATCTGAATGAAAACATATGTGAAACACTTTCCAGTCTATGATACTTTATTTATCTAGTATTTTTGTTTGGAAACGAAAGTAACTTTTCAAGTTTTATATATATATATATATATATATATATATATATATATATATATATATATATATATATATATATATATATATATATATATATATATATATATATATATATATATACACTTTTGTTGACATTATTTGACTCATCCATTCTTTTCTGAATGGTTGAACTTGGTATTACACAACATTGTGTAATTGTTTAGCCACCCACGCACCGTTAGAACAGACAACAAATAGTATAAAAATGGAACTGACAAACAACGAAGTGCGCACGTGAGAACTATTCCTGTGTATCTTTAAAAATTAATGGGAAATCGTGCTCTTCTTATCAAAAACAAACAGAATAAGCTTACGACGTCTATTTTTTCTGTTTAATCGCACAATTTCGTTCCGCTTTTCCTCAAAGTGCTTGTTACAAGACTTCGGATTGATATGCACTAAAAGAAGTCAAAATATGGATGCAACTGTGCACTAAAAATTGAGAAAATATGCTGTAAAGAGGTAACTATGCAGTACAGAGGTGAATATTCACTAACAATCTTCAGGTCTTTATTCAACAAGTTTGTTACATCTGTTACATTAAATGAGTATGTTTAATCTGAGTGAGTCAGAGTACAAAAAACTGAGTATACAGTGTACGGTTGCCAACTATTGAAAATGAAAATACCGGACAACCTCCTGGAGTACATATAGGTCTACTCTTAACCGGCGAAATTAAAATACCGCTAATTTTACAGTAATTATGTGATATCTTCAAATAGATAAAAGATAATTGAAATATGGAACAAGAGCGCCCTAGACAATATTATTTTGCGTGAGGTACCGTTATCACAAAGTCACCTAGTGGCTTTCCGTTTTCAGCCGTTTAGAAACGCGAAAATAAATGCCGATTTTCAAAATGGATCGAAATCGAAAGCAGATAAGTGAGTCGTGATAACGATATCTCATATAAAATGGTATTGTTTAGGGCGCTCTTGTTCCACATTTCGATTATCTTTTATCTATTTGAAGATATTACATAATTACTGTAAAATTAGCGGTATTTTAATTTCACCGGGATGAAGACTTAAGATTGGGACACCATCTCTCGTCAAAGATGTGAACAACCTGGAAGTGATTACTTCAGATAAAATTGAGCAATCGAGGAGTTCAAATTTAATAACTAGTTCCTTTTGAAGGAATTATTATTCGAGTTTTGGTTGAGTTGGCGCATGTAAGTTTTGTAGTCTATCATCAAGAAATACATCGTATTTCAAACAGAAAAGCAAATATAATTGGCAATATAGTTATAGTATGGACAAAATATAGTTGAAAAATAAGTCTTACCAGCTTCCCTGGGGTTGGTAATGTCTCAAAATGCCTACATACTTTTGCTGGATCTGGATGTATTATTTAATCGATAGACGTAGCTGAGAATATAGCAGTTCTAGCTTCTCTCTTGAAAATGTACTTTTGTTTACCTTTAGCAGTTTTGATAAATTCAATCAATTTTACTGCCTCCAACTCTTCAGCAAATTCCGCGCATGACAGGTCGATATCAAAGTGAATTAAAAGTTCTGCTTTAACCATGTTCATCGATAAACGATTCCTTTCGTCACTCGAAAATAATCTGGATAGAACAGAAAATGGGACTAGTAAGAGGAAAAATGATCGGACATTTAACGTCCGGTTTTGAGGTCGTACTGCACACCGGAGAAGGAGCTCAAAAACTGAAGTACTGGACAGTTGACAAAATACTGGGCACTTGATAACCCTAATACAGTAACTCAAAAAAATAATTCAATTAGGAGCAGGACTAACGTTAAAACACATACGACAACAGATAAAATTGAAAGAAAAACTGTGCATATGTTGTATTGTTATATATATATATATATATATATATATATATATATATATATATATATATATATATATATATATATAGATAGATAGATAGATAGATAGATAGATAGATAGATAGATATAGATATCTAGATACAGTCCGCAGCAAAAAACCTGCAACATGAGCATGTAAGTTTATTGTCAAACTACGCCTAACAGCCCATGGAACCAACTTAACGTCTAAGTGGCACGAATCACACCAGAAAAAACCTCGGCGTCCTCCCATGCACACTTATTTTGGAGCAAAAGACTTCGTCGTTTTTTTTTTTTTTCAATAAACTCACATGCTCATGTTGCAGGTTTTTTGCTGCGGACTGTACAAACTAGACAGAAAACAAAGTTTTTAAGTAGTGGAACAAAAACAATACAGACAAACAAACAAAAGACAAGATATGTACATTGAGCTCAAAAAAGTATTCAACAGCAATATTTGTTCATAAAATATCAGGAGTGGAGGACATTCATTGAGCCGCCTGTTCTTTTGATTATTCCTTGTAAATGTTACGGAATTGATTCTACCTGCGTTTCTGTTGTTTATTGGCGAAACATTCCCCATTCTTCCAACAAAACCCGTTTGAGGTCATTTTGATTTGAAAAATGGTGTATGCGAATTCGTTCTTCCTCGATGGGATTAATATCAGGCTATTGGAGAGATGTTAACATCTAGCGTGACGTGTATACAATAACGATAGTTTGGTGTTCAGGGCTGTATGTTTCGGGCACTGCCTTCTACATCCGTCCGCTCCCTCTACCTGCCTGCTCAATCAGCCAAAAAATGCGTGTATCTTTCATCACGAATTCGCCACTAGATGGCAGGTCCTACCATGGCATCCTACCGTTTGACAGTCAATCCTGTAGCGTTGCAGTTTGACATTTGTACGTATACAATACATGTTAATAGAAAGAATGTAAAGAAATCTAAATGGTTTGCGTAAAGGATATAATATGTGGTAGTCATTGAAGAACTACAAAAAAAAGTTCAAATAGAAACACATTTGTTGATGTTACGGCTGAGGCACAAAAGTGAAAGAATACACACAATCATATATTGGCCTAAATAGAATATATATAATTGTATGCTCTTGTGTGAAGGAACTCTGATGCTATAAGCAAGGGTGCCTATCCTGGGGGCGGGGGCCCGGCTCCCCGCATTGTACTTATGAATATGCGAGATTTGGTATAATTTGAATGCAATTTGTCTTAAAATCATCATATATGTCTTCTGCATCTGAATGCCCCCCTTCCAAATTTACTGAGAAATCGGCGCCATTAACTATAATTGTAATTATACAGGGTGGCTCAAAAGTAGGTATACGCCTACACCACTGCATCGATCAGGTATATCATTCTAGCTTATAGGTTCATTTGTTTCGGCTGTTCCGAGCTTAAGATATAAGTACAAAGACATTAAGAATAAATAATAAAGAAACTAAGTCTACCTTATGGATAGCAATAAGAAATGATATAAAAAGCAATGGGTTGATCAGTAAATTACTGTATACCTACTTTTGGGCCACCCTATATATAATAAGGAAGTTTAAACCCCAACACTAGTCATTACTAATACAAATGTGAAACACAAAGAATTGTACCTTTTCTAATACACTTTCCAAACTTTGGGCTATCGCAAACCACACCAAAACATGTTATATAGATTGTTTTTACTCTAAGCTAAATTGTACATTGTTTTCGTATTAAATTTAGTGTTGCCCACGATACGAAACAGCAACTGTCTATGAGAAACGAGATGACAAAGCTGTCTCACAATATAGCAATAGCTTCTTGAGATGAAGTAGCTTAAATCTTGTCTCGAGAGCAACAATATCCAAAATATACAAGTGAGTATCGTTTCAGACTGTGAAACTACAGTAGACTTCCAAGCTATGCAAATTGAATACTATATTGAAGACATGGAGTACATTCTTGGGACTGAATCGATTACTGAGAAACCTTTCGCAAAATCTTTTACCGGTTTTGCTATATGAAAATCAACATTGAAATTGGACGTAGTACTGAATTTCTTCAACTTCCAGTCAGGGGCGGATCCAGGGGGGGGGCGATCGAGGCGATCGCCCCCCCCCCAGAAGAGCAATCTTTCTTATTTTATATATATATAAATAAAACCCATCCCAAAGTTTGGAGCCCTTAAAAGTAGCAGTATGACAACCCACCGCCCCCCCAGAAGTCGGTCCTGGATCCGCCCCTGCTTCCAGTTTTACTACGATATAGGGGTGCAGATGGGTTATTTCCATGAGACCAAAAATCAATTTCCGAAAAAAGTTTGTGGCTATTTATCACCGTTTTGAGTTATACTGTAGAAACCGGAAGTGGTCGATTTCAACCACTTCCGGCTTAAGTAGAAGGTCTTTCTGGCTTAAGTATTCCTGGGACACTGAATCGATCCCCGAAAACTGCATGTCGATAGCTCTTGCCGTTTTTGCTCTGATACCTGTCAATCGAAGGACATAACCGTTCTATAAGACTGCCAACACTTATACATAGTATAGTTTGGAAGTCTAATACTAGAGATCTTTTTCATTTTATAACTCCTCATCAATATACCCCATTGTTGAACTCATCAACTGTGGAGTATACAGTTAGTTTATTGACTTAGAGAGTTTCGTATATGCAACTGCCAAAGGCTTGAGGAAAAAACGGATAATCTAGTATCCCTCATGTATATCCCTATTAATTTTCTTACATAGTTCATTATCGGTCGGTATTTCATGAAATAACACTCCATTGTATTCGAACTTGCCTTTTCTTGCTTTGCAGAATGATACCCAACAATATAAGACCATTTTCTTTTCTAAACTATTGGAAAAGTGTGGTCATTCCTATGCAAACCATAAAGATTTACTCACGAAAAATGGGCAGTACGTACTGCACTCTAGCGTCGGAATTAGAAAACAATCGTTCACGCGGGAGACAATGGTTTTTGAAAAGAATGAACAGGCAGGTAAGTGAATCGAGGAGGCGGTGGTTTCGGGTCACTATCTTCGGTGAAAACTTAGTTATCGGAGAGTATCCATTATTTTAATACTGTTGGGCAGATGAGTTTTTAAAATATTGATGCAACACGTGTGATGCATGGTATAATCAATGAAAAGCAAATCCCCAACACCATTGGCACTTAAACGCTCCTACACTGTTACTGATACCCCACCGTGGTTTCTTGTTGCTGAGATTTTAAGCATCTAATTAACGCTTCTTTTGTATCCACAGCCAGTGGCGGATCCAGGGGGGCAATCGCCCCCCCCCCAAAGAGGATACTTCCTTATTTTCTATATATAAATAAAACCCATCCCATAGTTTGGAGCTCTTAAAAGTATCTCTAAGTAGTAGTATTACAACCCCCCCTCCCCCAGAAGTTCGTCCTTAAGTCCTACCTGTTCACAGCATAACATCTCCATCAGACTTTGAACAGATTGAATCTGCTTTCATCGGTGAATACCACCTTCTGTCAAAACTCATGTGAATTATTTCGCTTTTTTTTTTTCCATAAGACAGTCATTTTCTTTTGTTTACCTTGTTGATAAATGGATGTCACTTGTTCAGAAACATTCACAGAAGCCTCGGACCAGGATTGATAATTTGGCACAACCTCAGCAAAGTAAAATGGATATGCGATTTGGAACTTCAAATATTAGAAGTCTTTATAGGGAAGGCGCGTTAAAATCTGTAACGAGTGAGTTAGAGAAATACAGGATGGATCTAGTAGAAGGTCAGGAAGTTAGGTGGGAAGGAAATGGAGCAGAGAATTCCGGAAATATTATGTTCGTTTACGGGGAAGGAAATAAAAATCACTAATTAGCAAATAATATCAGGAATATCAGATGACTGTGACACTAATCACTCTCTGGTAGAAGCGATAATAAGAGAGAGAGAGAGAGAGAGAGAGAGAGAGAGAGATTATCGTTGAATAAAGGAAATATTCAACATTTGAAAACGGAGAGATTTAATTTAAAGAAATTAGAGGAGAACCACGTACGAGGGAAATACCAAATCAAGTGTCGAACAGATCCTTGGTTTTACATGGTTCGGAATGCACTAGTGTTAAGGATAGTTGGGTTAAAATTAGAGATAATATTAAAATTTCAGCAAAAGAAAAACTGGGCACGCGGAAATATGTTGAAACAAACCATGGTTCAACCAGGAATACATTCAACTAGCGGAGAAGAGAAAACAGGCAAAATTACGATGGCTACAAAATCCGAACGAAATAACTACACAAAATTCCCTTGACACCAGAGGGAAACTTCCAAAAGTCTAGAACAAAGAAACGCGATTTTTGACAGCTACAATTAATGAACTTGAAGATAATGGTAAAAACAAAAATATTCGGGACATGTATAAGAGAATCAACGAATTTAAGAAAGGCTATTAACGTCGCGTTCATATATTAAAGAAAGGTGACGGAAACATTCTCACTTATACAAATAGCATCTTAAATAGATGGAAAGATTTTTTTTTTTTTTTTTTGACGATTGCTTAGCACGCAGCTAAAAAACTAATGTTCGTGGAGAACGGGAAGTGCACACATCAGAACCATATATTCCAGAACCTAACCAAATAGAAGTAGAAATCACTATAAAGAAATTAAAGAAACTGAAATCTCCGAGTATTGATGATATTCCGGCTGAGTTAATTTTAGCTGGAGGCGAAATATTGTGGAGCAAGATACACAAACGCATTCTCCTTATCTGGAACAAGGAGGAATTGTCACAAGAGAGGAAAGAAACAATCATTGTTCTAATTCACAAGATAGGCGACAAAACGTATTGTAATAACTATCGATGCATTTCGCTTCCTATAAAATTCTCTCAAACATTGTATTAGCAAGATTGACCCCATACGCAGATGAAATTATTGAAGATTATCAGAGCGGACTTCGGTGAAATTGACCAGATATTTATCATTCGACAAATACTCGAAAATAAATTAGAATACAATAACCGGATACATCAATTATTTATTGATTTTAGAAAGGCTTACGACTCGGTTAGGAGAGAAACAGTGTACAACATTCCTAAAGAATTTGGAATACCGAAAAAGCTAATTAGATTAGCAAAGTAAGATATGTTTAAATGAATTCCAAAGTAAAGGCCGATATGAAAATTCTTGTCCACGAGCTTTCACGTGGAAAATTACCTGAAATAAGGAAATATGTTTATATATTTTACATGATGTAGTAAGCTACATCTAAGAAGGTTAATAGCCTCCAAATTCTGAATTTCTGGCAATTATTTACCCATAGGAGAGGATAAAGAGAACCGCCCAAATTTACATGAGCCCTAAAGAACGTTTACCAAATTTTGTTTTTTGACAATCCCAATTTATAGAGTGGTCGCTCCTATGTACACCTCCCAAATTTAAGAAGGAAGCACTAACATACTCGTCCTATGTAAAGAGAATGGACACTTGCGTAACGTGTTACAGTCTCATCAATAAGCATAAATTAGGTCAATAACCGATCACGTGACAATATTAATATTTGGCGTTTTTTTACACACGAAAAGGAATAAGATGGACCACCCATATTTACAGTGGTATGTATTTAAAGTCGTAGAGAACATTTACCAAATATTATATTTTGGCAATTCCCAAATTTAAGGGGTTGTCCTGGGTGAATATAGGAAATGGATCCCTATATTCACCCATATAACTATATAAGGAAATGAGGCCTCATCAAAGAGGATAAAATAGGTCAAAAATTTCCGAAATTTATATTTTTGTCAACTTTTACCCCTAAAAGGTAACGAAACAGACCCCCAAAACTTACACAGAAACATATCCTGGTCTTATATTACCATATCAAATTTTTAATTTTTGGTAATTTCCAAAATTTAAAGGGGTGGTCTAAGGTGTAACTGCCAAAATTTAGAGGGGTGATCCCTTGTACCCCTAGCCATGGTTCGTGAGCAGAAACTAGGGCCGTTGAACCAGGAACACAGGGGCACAAAATTTCCCTCAGGTAGGGATGCGCACGAGACGAGTCGAGACAGGATTTTCTTGACAAAATTCGAGTCGAGACACGGCTCTTCCAATAGAAAAATATACATTTTTCGAGTCGAGACATCACTTTTACAGCACATTTTCGAGACGAGACAGCCATAAATCTTGTCTCGTGCGCATCCCTACCGTCAGCTGTCATTCTTGCTACTAGCATAAACGAAAACAATGTCTGTAAAATTACTCAGAATTGTGGAATATTTTGAGGACGATGTCAAGTTGTTGAGAAAACGGTTTAGATTATGTACATGGTAGCTACAATTCAATAAAATTACTAATAATATCTTGCAATTCACAAAAAGGAGCAACAGCAGCGTTATTTCTGATCTTTCTTCGGGGGGAGGGGCGAGGTTCACCACTAACAAGAGGGTTTCACGTTTTGTCATATTAGTATACAATTAATTAAAATATATGTATTACTCAAACTCAAACTGGGGACCCAATTACCCAACCCAAGTGACGCCCCCTGAGAGCAAAATCTACGGAACTCATTTATTGAGACACTACACCTTCCAGTAAAGTAATTCTGAAAAGTAAAGTTTTCTTATTTCGAAAAAATTCGTCCTTAATCGATTTTTCTCATGAAACCTTTTCATAAGTACACAGAAGAAATTAGAAAATCTTCATTAATCATTCAGTAACGAAATTACAACATAGTTAACTAAGTGCCTCATCAATTACTCTCTTATTAATTACTCAAATTAACCTTTAACTGGTTTGTTTCAAATATTATTCTTTTAAACAGCAATTACATAATTTTCTTGGCGAATATTACACAAAGTCCAAAATTGCGTTGCTCACAAGATATGAGTCGAGACTAAAAGCATATTTTTTCAAAACTCGAGACGAGACAAGAAATATGACAATTCTCGTCTCATTTTCGAGACGAGACGAAAAATATAACAATTCTCGCGTCATTTTCGAAACGAGACGAGGAAAAACATGACAATTCTCGTGTCATTTTCGAGACGAGACGAGGAAAAACATGACAATTCTCGTCTCATTTTCGAGACGAGACAAGAAATATGACAATTCTCGTTTCATTTTCGAGACGAAACAAGAAATATGACAATTATTGTTTCATTTTCGAGACGAAACGAGAAATATGACAATTCTCGTCTCATTTTCGAGACGAGACGAGAAAATTTGCGAGTCTCACGGGCAACATTAGTTCACCCTCGTCTTAGATCTCAAACACTGTTAGGAGGGCCAAGGTTGCTCAGTGGTAGAGTGCGTGCTTCGATACCCGGCCAAGTAACTTTGCGGTGGACAGCATCATATCCGTGGGTTTTCTCAGGGTACTCCCGTTTCCTCCCACTTTTCATTCCACCAATTCTTCCATCATCACTCACATCCTTTAATTATCGTCCGCCTTAACCGAAAGGGCTATTCGTAGAACGTTATACTGAAATATATAATTTAATTTCAATTTCAAACACTGTTTTAGAGTTAAAAACAAAACTATACATTGACAAAGTGTTTGTTTGAACGTAATGATGAGCATTTATCGGCATTTAAAGATACAAAGCCATTACACAACTTAACCCAATTATAAGCCGCGCCCTTCGTAGACCTTTTGCGGCGAGGAAGGATCCTGATAACTTTTACATGAAATTAAGGGGAAAAACATCAGGGCATAATTTTCGTACATACATTTGCGAAACAAGACGAAACTTTAACAAAAATTTACAAGACGAGAAAATGTTATTTATTGTCTCGTGAAAATCAGTGTAGTACATGTACGCACAAAATAAATAAATAAATAAAAATAATTGAGAGGGGTCCAAGCCTTGAGAGGTCCAATATTACAACGCACTACTACGTCTATGTAGTATTGAAGGGTATTATTCTGCAGCTTAAAAGCCGGTAAGTAGTTGTAAAATACTTTCACCTATATTTTCGAAAAAAATATAAAACCAGATATAAAGCGAAAGTGTTATATATAAAGGGCGGATGCAAGGGGGGCTATAGGGGCTATAGCCCCCCCCCTTGAAGCTCAAGTATACACTGGAAAAAATAGCTTGAATCCTGCTTACACTGGATAAAACGGTCCCTCTCTTGACCATATCCTGGATCCGCCACTGTGTATATATATTAGTACAGATGAAGTGTAAGATCAAATCTTCCTGTTAAACAAGTATCTACAATATGTAATAAAATGCTAAAAAAGTTTATACAAGTATCTTTTGTCTCCAATCCTTCGAGACAAATGAGATCTCGAAAACCGCAAGTGCTTGAAACGTGCCGTTTTCACTGCTCGATTCCAAATTTTGTGTAGATTTGCAGTTTCCATTCAAATTTTCAAACAAACTTGCCTTTATTATTCTATTCCACATTTTAGGCGTTGTTTTACCCCCCATTAGTTTAATATTACAATTAGGTTGGTACCCTTGTGAAAGGCAACCAGTAGAGGAGCTACGTATAGCGGGTTGACGGACATTTCAGGCGCTTTGCTTTAATCTGAATGACTAAAACCTATTGCAAACTGGCAACTTCAAAGACTTGTACACCCACAATGAGGCGTACTCGGATATGGAATTATATATATATATATATATATATATATATATATATATATATATTTGCATTTGGTATCATCTATTACTTATCCAAGTTTGTCACACATTCACCCCAACATTCTATACTACATTTATATTCTATAAAAATACTACTTTTATATGTCTGTCTATAGCAGTTCACTCCCTTTCAGAGTCTTCCTGTTCTTTACTTGTGTAAAAGGGGGTTGTCACGTTAGAACTTGTAGCTG